>NW_020884885.1:16058750-16448399 GCF_003945725.1 Corapipo altera | reverse complement strand
CAAGTCACCGCACGCCGGGGCAAATGGGCCCGGGTCGAGGCGAGGGGCCGCTAGGTCCGTGTGGGAACCCACTGTGCGCTCCGGGATCGGGAACAGCCCGATCCCTTCCGCTCCCCGTGCCCCTAACGGCCGACAAGTTTGATCATTTTTGAAGGTGAAATATCGAGCTTCACAGTTCCCTCAGAGGATGTAAGAGCTGAGGGGAAGGAGAGGGACGGCAGATCAGGAGACAGGAAAATTTCGCTAAGCTTTGAGCAGGCTGTTAATCTACGATCTTATTGCAAAAATATGGAGAGCAAGGTACGAACTCTGAATGGTGCCATCCGTAAGAACATGCTTTCCACAAGGTGAACCCTGGGAGGCCGTGCCTTGGTCCTGCTGCTCCATAGGGACCCCAGAACTGTACATGGGATCTGTTTCATGTACCCTGTATGGTCTCTCTGAACACTGACCAGCCCAGGAGCTGCTGTGTGCGGCTCCATTCTTAGTCACATAGCCCCTGTGAGCCTGCCATCAATAGCGTGAGTGCTGCAGCTGCTCTGTGTTACACAGCAATGTACACCCTCTGGCTCCCTGGGCCCGCAGACTGCAAACCCAGGGCCACGTGTTTCTCCTGAAGGCTGCGAACATGCAGAGCAACACAGTCCCACGCTACATCTACTCCTGAGACTGAAAACATTTCAAGGTTAAACTGTCTTAAACATGCCGAAGAGGTAGGACTGCGCAGAGCATTTAATCACATCAGCCAAAAATAGATTCAAATGGTGTCAAAACTGGCCTAGTCTGCCTACCCAAAAGTATGGTGGGAGCTTCAGCTGTAACACAAGTGATTAGTATGCTTAGTGGAAAATAACGACCTTAGAATCATGGGGTTTAAGGCTACTGGAGACCTAGTAGTCATTTAATCTCTTTTCCAGTATACTTCAAGCCATTCATTTCACCTGTTCTTTCCCCCCCTACCCCTCTAATTGAACCCAATATCTAGCTTTTAGCTACAGTCTATCTTCCAGAAAGGCACTTAGTCTTGCTGGTACAATCAAACTCACTGTTTCCCTGGATAGTTTGTTTCCATGGTTAATCCTTGTTTAAGAGCTTGCATCTTCTTTAGACTCATCAAGCTCCAGTGCTTTTAAGTTAGTGATACGTTTTTCTGTCATAGAGAAAGAACTACCCTCTCTGGCTGTACACCTCAGTTAGGTCACCTCGCAAGTGTCTGCTGTTCATGTTTTCAGGATGCCTTGTTACACGAGTGTTTTTTAGGTGTGTGTCTATTAGAAAGACAAGATGACAGTATGTGGTAGTCATGCAGATATCCCTTTGTCCCTGGATCCATTTTGTAGACCAAGTGCAAGTACAGGCAGTCATGCACAACTAGTCTATTATTCTCTACAGATTCTCTGTAGGCTTACATGAAGAAAGCTTTCCTTTTTTACAGCTTTACAAGTAGATTTTTTTGTTTATATATAATTTGCATATACCTTTAAACATCAAAATTTCATATGTCACTATATGAAGTTTTTTCTGTAATCAGAAAAAAAAAAAAAGTCTTTTTTGAGGTATCCAAAATGTTGAACTAACGTCTACTCTTAAGAGCACAGTGACACCTAAAGGCTGGCCTATTGGTCCTGTCTGGCTGTGTTCCAATCAATACTGCAACTGCAAGTCATGCAGGTGCATACACTTCAACTGCCTTCTCAGTGGTGGCTTAAATACTGACAGTGAATAGCTGTGGCAGTACCAAGCTAAGTATGAACTGCAAATGGTTCTTGAGAACAGGGCAAATAGTCAAGTGGTTAACACATATGGACATCTCTAATTCTGTAACTATACAGCTAAATGTTTCATTTGAAGGAGCTCAGTGTGCAGTACACATACTCTGATTATTTTATATCAATATCCTTTGACTGACTTTTGAGGCTTCACTATATTCATCCTTGCTCCCTGTCTTTTTTCCTCAACAATGGCTTATGCAATTAGGACAAATGTGTAGCCATATGTCTGCCCTTATTGTGTCATAACTGAGAACTTATTAGTCTATTTCAGATAGTTTTGGTAGGGACAAGATACAAATTTTATGTGAATAAGTAGATAGCTAGAGGCAACAGAGCCTGTAATGGTCTCTAGATGCATCCTGATTGAAAGAAACATTGTAATGTGAGCTCAGCTGTTACCCAGCTCAGAGTTCACACTAGGAACAGCCTTCTGCAAACACATCGAGTTTGTAATTCTGAAAAACATTTTGGTTTGAGTCTAACATGTATAAAACACCAGTCTGTGTAAAAACAGATGTTTCGCCCATCTGACAATGCTTTAATTTTTTAAGAGATTTCTAATTACTGTAAAATCAGCATTAAAGAGGAAATAGTGTTAAGAAACATTTTCCTATTACACAAAATGTTTTGTATCACATCTGTATGCCAGCAAATCCACAGTGTCTGTCCCTTCTTTTCCATTTCACATGGAAGTTGCTTTATTAACTTTTCAGAATTTCACTGTGGTTTGGTACAAAGACTTGAATAATTGCACTGACCTTCATAAAACTATTACTACTCAACTGAATGTATCCAGTTGTGGGAACTACAAAAAAGGAATTGTTCCTTTTCCTTTGTTACTTCTGTCAGATTTGTACCATCAGTTATTGTTTTCTTCTGCTCCTCATGATCATTCCAGCCATTACTGGAAGCAAAAAGAACTAAGTGGAAAACAGAATCGGTGGCTCCTCCATGTGTACACTCAGTTCTGTTTCTGCACTTGTCATCTAACATTCATTATCCATTAACAGAGAGCACAATACCTTCTGCCATGCCAGAGTACCAGATGTGCTGCTTCCAACATTAAAACCCACAAAGTTAGGATAATACCATTATCATGAAACTCAAAATTTCCAGAAATTTTTGATGGATCTGGTTCACTGGCTAGACTTCTGTTCAGAGGAATAATATTTTTTTTTCAGTGCTAAAGAATGTTCATGAAGATCTTCGTTACACAGGAAGGAATGAAAGAAGAGGGCACAGCAGCAGAATAAGGTAACTATACAGTTCAGCTTCTAGGAGGTCTCACCAAGAAAGAAAGCAGGCCACAGGAAGGTCTCTTTTGGGAAGCACACTGCCAGGATATGCTGGGCATGACTGCATCATGACATAACACATCCTTTTATTATCAAGTCTTTTGATATGGTATTTAGTTTCTGCAAGCAGCCTGTGAAATAACAGGGTTACAACAAAACTTGGGCTGCAGTAAAAATAGCAGTAGCACAGCCATATTGCATGCAAAAACACAAACTGTAGAAGGTCAAAACAGGAGAAAATAAAAATCTCAATTTAAAACATAATCTTTTATTTTTGAACCTGTTAAGAGCCATCTGGGATTTGGCTCCTCCTCTCTGCACACCAAGAGTTAGCAGTGTTGCTTGCAGACTCTCTGCAGCCCTGTCTATACAATCATTTTGCCTCCAGGCCAGTGTGTGTATTTTAGCCAAGCTCCCGATTTACCTACACTATTTCACAGATTCACAGAAACAATTACGTTGGAAAAGATCTCTGAGATCACCGAGTCCAACCTATGGCCTAACACTATCATGTCAATTTGACCATGGCATTAAGCGTCACAGCCAGTCTTTCCTTGAACACCTCCAGAAACAATGACTCTACCAGCTCCCTGGGCAGCCCATTCCAACATCTAATCATCCTTTCTGTGAAGAGATTCCTCCTAATGTCCAGTTTCAATCTGGTGCAGCTTGAGGCTGTGTCCTCTTGTCCTGTCACTTGGTTGCCTGGGAGAAGAGGCCGCCCCCCGCCTGGCTACAACCTCCTGTCAGGTAGTTGTAGAGAGAGATAAGGTCGCCTTAGCCTCCTCTTCTCCAGGCTAAACCTGGAGCTGTAGCTATTTACTACAGCTTGGGCTAAACCAGGAGGCTCTTCACGGGAATTCACTGTTAGACCATGACTATTTTCTTTCTTGGGGTACTGATGACCCCCAAGCGACCGCACCCCTGCACGAGACGGGACAGCCCAACAAACGGCTCTGCCCCAGGGGCTCAGTCGGGATATGGCGTCGCTCCCGAGGCTCCCGGCCCGCCCGAAGCGCCAGCCTGGAGCCAGAGTCGGCGCCGCTCCCTCCGCCCGCCCCGCCATGTTGGCGCGGCCCCGAGCCGGCGGGGCGGTGCCGCCCGCCCGCACTTCCGCGGCGGCGGCGGGCGGTACGTGATGTCCGCGGGCCGGGCGGGCAGGGCCGGGCGGCGCGGCCGCGCTCCGGCGGCGTGGGGGCCCTCGGCATTGCCGCAGGCGGCTGGGGGGAGACACGGCACCGGGGGCGGCCAGCGCAGCCCCACCGGGTCTCAGCTCGGGGGAGGCCGCGGCGGGGCCGGCGCTGCCATAGCGGGCGTGCAGGTGCCGGGGGAGCTTTGGTGTCTCAAGATTCAGACGAGTGGGGGAGACAATTCTGACCGTCAAAGTAGAGCTATCTTACAAGAGGAAAGGGTTTAATGTTTACACAGGTTAGAAACGGATTTATTCTCGCTCTTCACTCCCCGCTATAGCTTTTATTGATTTCATTTAAAAACGCATCATCAGCATGCCTCCTGGTCTTTCCTTAGGAAGTGGTGCAGGCTCCTTCTGCAGCTTTAATAAGAATCTATTAACTCAGTACAGTGCCAGCCTCCAAGTTTATTTAGTTTCTTTGGTTGCTTATTTTGGATAGCCTAAATCTATGACAGCTTTTCTCCCTTTTAAAAATAAAGATGCATTTAAAATAGCTGACTAAAAGTATATTACCTCAGGTGGAGACTGGGGTTAAATGACATTTGTGACCTGGCTAAAAGAGACACCTGAGATTCAGATCAGTTTGTCAAAAGATGTTTTAAACTTTAAATTGTCGATAGTACCAGTTGAACAAGGACACAGGTAGTCTTCAATTCTGGTTGTATTTTGCAGTGATGAAGGAGATAAACAAGAATGCCAAGCAAATACAGTTTTACTGAGATTAGTTCAAGAAGAGTTTAAAAATGGTGGTGAATTTGCAGAAGAAAAACTTGATGAGGATTTAGTTTTGTAGAGCTTGCAAAATTCATGCTTATGGTTTCCATAAAGCACATTTGACTAATTCATCTTCATGTATTAGAAGGATGCTGTCTACTTAAATTTCACTAAACTGATGTTGTTAAAGAACAAATTATTAAAATAAGTTTCCAACCAAGAGTCAGAAACCGTTTTGTGACAGGCTCAGTGCCTTCTATAAATTTGGAGTGGATGTTGTGTTGACAATAGTTGGCAGATGGATACGATCATGTCAAGGAAATGAGCACATTTTGATGTCTAATTGGAGTTCAGTAATAGTTTTTTAAACTTCAGCTCTTCAGCTGTTAGACATTATCTTCTTTTCAGGGAAGCGGATGCAGTTGCTAATTGTTTTTGAAAGTGAAATCAGACACCTCCAAATCAATATATACGAGCTTCTGGAAGAATTGATATCCTGTCCAAATAGTTAAGACTTGTATTGACTATTCAGGATCTCAATTGTTCTTCCCTGAAGTAGTTTATAGATCTTGCCAAGCTAGGTGGAACAGAGGAGATGATATCAAGAGCAACGTGGTTTTCTGATTTTTTAGGATGTGAAAAACAAGGAGGTTGCCAGTGACCTTGAAGTCAAAGTAGAGGCATAACACCTTGATTATTAATAATAGTGAATTTCAAACTGTATAGCAATTTGGCTCTCACCCTGCCCTCTGGATCCAAGAAATGTTAGGAGGCTTTCTGCTTTTATTTTGCAGTCTTTACAAGACTTGATTAAAGCCTTCAAATAATTTTGTACTTGAGGTTTTTGATACTTTGTGTTCTTTGGTGATAGTGACATTGGTTTTTTTTCAAGCACTTCTGCTGCCATCATTCTTCTGCTTTGTTCCCTAATTATGTATTCCTTGCTTTTCCTGCAGAATCTCTAACTCCTACAATAAATACCTCTACTTTTTAAAACCTCACTGCTGAGCCAGAGATATCCAAATGCAAGTAAGTTTATTGGGTTGTTGATCTCATCCCTACATTATCCCTGCTATTTCATTAATTACATTTGCACTGGACCTTTAAGGTTCCTTCTACTACAGTGGTCTTTTAGAATGTTCAATCTGCTGTTATGGGATTCCTCACGTGTTGTTTTGTACAGAAACAAAATACTCAAACTTTGAGCAGCACTTCTTATCAGTGTGAACAGGACAAGTATTGTAAATATGACTTGTAGAAATGAGCTTGTAAGTCTTTAAAGTGAGTGGTAGAGTAACAGAGGAAGCAAGATAATTTTTTAAGTGTAACAAAACCTCAGAAAATTGTGAAAAACATAACCTTTTTTCTTGTCCATCAGGATCTCATAATTACGAGAAGCAGCCAGATACATATCTAGAGCCACTGGTTTATTATGCATGAAAGCTACTGCCAGTTTGATACTTAGGACTTCCACAATTAGTAACAGATTGCTTTTCATTCTGTTATTTTACTTCTTTTGCCCTGTTTTCCCTAATGCTTAGTATTTTTTCTCTGTTTTCTTCTTATTCAGTGCTGGGAATTAGGCCGGAAAACCAGTGCTACATATGAATGGGGAGAGGTTGAAAAACAAGCTCTGGCTGTATTTGCTTTTTTTTTTTTTTTTTTTTTGTAAAGTCTTTCCTCTTAGAGAAATAAGGTGTGATAGATAAATAGCACAGAACAGAACTGTTCTCTACTAATTCTCATTTCCTTTTCTCAGAGATTTGAACCTTTATGTTTTCAGGGAAAGAGAAACTTGACATGTGGAAAAAGACCATGAGGCTTCTCTGTACTTCACTTTCTCTTACCATGATTTGCTGGCTATCTGAAGGTACCTTGTCAAAAACAGATGCAAAGAAAGGTGCTACAAAAAAACTGGAAGAAAAGGTAAGAGAAATAACAGAAATGCTTCTCTTACCTAACATGCACAGTGAACTAACTGAACTTTGGTAAATGGACTCTACTTCTGTGAGAACAGTGTTAATGCATTTCCACTGAAGCTTGTGCTCACAAATAAGACTCTTTGAAACCGTCCTTTTCTTCAGCTTTTTTAAGTGTCACAAATGGTTCACTCCTTAAACCAGTATGATGTAGACTTCTGGAGCTCTATCCTCCATGCAAGCTGCAGAAGCAGGAAGTTTTTGTCCCTTCAGGAAACACTTCCATCCCTTTGGAAGGTGGGATGGGGAACAGTAATTTGGGCCAAGAGCACTAGATCATTTACAAGTGGAATGGAGCCTTGCCAGTGGGAAGGCTGTATCCTGTTAGAAGAGTTTGAAGAACCTTCTAACCAGCAACTCCTTTGCAGGCAGAAGTTATTCAGACTCCCCCAGTAATCAATGCAAGCAGAGACAACATGCTGAAGTCTCTCTTCAGTTGCTGAGCATGTTATTGTTTCCTATTGTTATGGATATACATCTCTCATTGTTTGTGTTACTTGCTTGCTCAAGACTTACCATGAGGAAAATCTAGTCTGCAGTAGTGAGGATAATACAAAGAGTTAAGACAGGTCATATCTCTAAATTCCTTATGCTGAATCAATGGGTGGTTATTGTGTACTCAGCATGCACAGCTTATTAGAATGTGTTCCCACTCTTTTTATCTGCTAAAACTATTTGTACTGGCTTAGTTGAAGTATCTTCCCTAAGGAAAGGTGTTTAAAACCTTGACCTTCAGTAGCTACAATGCAGCATTCTCAGACTAAAACATAACAAGTTTAAAAGTTGTCTTCGAATTCTTGGTTAAGAAGTCCTAACCTTTTTTTATTATTTTAGGGGTAACATGGCAGAAAGCATCGGCCAAAGAGTCATGAATGATGTTCTTTAATCTTATCTTGTCTTGATTTTTTTTTTGTGTTTATATGCTTTTTGCCTTCCAAACAAACTAAGTTTACTGAGGATGACAAATCATTTCTGAGGACTTGAATGTTTCAGTTTTAAATCAAACTGCTCTGCATTCTTTTAAATGGAGTGCTCAGAGTTTAATGAAGTGATTTGTTATTTTGTTGTGTTTAAAGTGTGTTGCCATTGAAAGTGGTTATTTCATCTAACTGATAATTGTCTTCTCTTCACAGATGCTGCATTCTGATAAAAATGTACAGGACCGGGGACTGATAGTTGTGGATCCAAAAGCAAAGGATATAATACGGGAACATAGAAGTTATTGCTCCAAGAAGATGAAGGAAAGACATTTCTCAGGAGATGTTCTGGGATATATTACTCCTGTAAGTTGATACAACAAATAAAATTCATGCTTTGAATGGGTATGCAGCAGATTGTGTTATCCTGCAAGCTTGCATCCCTGCTTTAGAAGCATTTTTATAATAATGAGAACTGCTGGTCAAACACAGTCAAATAGCCAGTGGATTATTTGAGAGCTGGCTTGGGGTTCCAGTGGTCTCAAACCCTTGTTCTCTCATCTGTCTCTTGGAGGATGTCTAGATCATGTTGTTTTTCTTCTCGCTGTTGTTGAGGAATACTCTCAGTGTGCAGCTGCAGTGTGAGCTGCAGGTTGTGCCTTGGGTGGGAGGAAATGGTGGCAGCTCTTGCTGACCCTTTGCATCACGAAGAGCACGGGGACTTGTGGCACCCAGGTGACCAGGCACTCAAATGCAGCAGGAGTTGATGACTCAGCAGGAAGGCCCCAGACTGTCATGGGCATAGACTGTGGGGGTACAAAATCCTGGGGATTCCTTTTTTGGGGATCCTGTCCTAATAAAATTGCTTTAAGGATCCAGACATCTGAGTCTCTGCTGTGGGAAGCTCAGGGCTGAGCTGGTAGGGGAACTGGTCTGACTGTGAGTGTGGGGTGTGCAGGGAGACAAGATGGGACCTGTCAGTCACTGGAACTGCCTGATGTGAAGGGGCCTCAGTCTCAGGAGTGAAAGTCTGAGGTGGTGGGAGTGTGACTCCTAGAGTGACTCCTGGATGGTCAGACAGCAAAGTTTCCTTAAGACTAGTTGTAACAGTGATGATAGTATTCTCTTGTTGCTGATGAACCAGGTGAAGTTGTAGTGAAATCAGAACAAGAGGGCTACTAAGTGTCTTCACTCTGCAGCTGTCATCTTGAACCTTCTAAATCAACAGCTAACAATTATATGCTGCTATGGAACTGATCTCCTTTGCTATCCTGTCTTACTATTATTCAAAACATTCTTTCTTGAATAATAAATGTTTCATCCTTTTGTTTAGAAGGATGGTTTTCACTTGTTTCAGTCTTACACTACTTAAATTCAAAACTGTGTTGGAGCCTACATTCAAATTTCTGTAGTTAAGAATTAGCACAATTTGCACAATTTGTCTTTCATGTAGCTACCAGAGTTTCCAGAGTACTTCCTTTTTTAAGGAAAAATAATATCCCAGAAGGTTTCTTCAAATGAACAAATAGGAATCTAGCAGATGATTACATTTGTGTTAAAGAGTTTATATTGGTCAAAAGTAAAGTGTATATCTTGCTTCTGAGTCTCTCACTTTTTTTTTCCTCACTTGTTTTTCAAGTGGAACAACCATGGCTATGACATTGCTAAAATATTTGGGAACAAATTTACACTAATCTCACCAGTTTGGTTACAAGTGAAAAGGAAAGGGAAGGAAATGTTCCAGTTCACTGGGCTCCATGATGCTGATAAAGGTATTATTTTCTTTTCCTTTGAATATGAATTGCAGTATTGTTGCAGAATACGTGGTTTTTGCTGGCTCTGCCTCATGGTGAAGTTCTTTCATCCATTACATTTCTCTGGGAGTTTTTTTCAGAGTGAACTTCTTTCTGTCCCCATCTGCTACCACAATCTCGTTCCCAAGTGGGAAGATTGGCTTTTCCACCAGGCTACAAAGTCCCTCTTAAAAAATGGAAGGGACAAAGAGTCTGTATGGGTAGAAATAGTCTTTGGTGTTTGCACTGTGCAGTTGTTTACCTGTTGTGAGTTTTGGTTGTTTTTTTTTCTTTGCAAAAAAACTTTAGGTGAATTTATTTTGGAAATGGAAGCTAAATTTAATTTGAAGAGAATTTTTTCCTTCATTATCAAGAAACTGGCAGCAAGTTCAAATTTCAGCTAGAATGTACTAGATTATGGTTTTGAACTTGATTGAATGTGGAATTTCATTTGAAACAGCTATGATTCTTACCATGTTGGTGCCTACTAACAAATTCATCCTAGTCAATTACTGCCAAGAGGAGTGGATGGGACATTTTAAAGTACCATCAGAAAAAAACCCAAAACATTGCTCCCAAGTGATGCTTGGTGACTCCAAAAGTGTTGTTCTGAGAAGGCAATAAAGTAGTTTCCATAGTGAGGCAGAACTAAGCAGCAGGGAGGGGCTGGGCAGGGACTATTGTAAGACTGTAGTAAAGCTGTGGTGCAGGTTAATAGCTTTAAATTCTGGTTTTGTCTGTTGATTGTGAACTATTAGTCAGTGTCAGAAATATACGTATAATGAATCTCTGCTACTTTATTTGAAGAATGCTTGAAAATATATCATCATTGTCATTTGTATTTTAAGAGTTGTCTTAATTAATGCTGTTTGACAGGCTGGATGAAAGATGTCAGGAAAACCTCCAAAAACATCAAAATAGGTGAGCCTCTGTTTTGTGTTTATTTACTTGCTTTCTTACCTTCTTTAACTGCCAGCAGAGCAAAGGAAGGCTTTGTTCCAGGTGTGTATGGGAGAAAGGGAGGTTACCTTTGCACAGTCTGAGAAGAAAAATAAAGCAGATAACTATAGATAGTTAGGTAACTGAAGTGTTGACCTTCTTGGTGCCTTAATGTTTTGCCTTAACCTCTTGTCTCTGGATAAGTCTTGGTTCACAAGGTCCTCACTGGAGGCATACGTTGTATGCCTCCCCTGAGGAAAGCGGTCTTCAGACTTGTTGCTCAGGGTTCTGTGTAGTTAAAAAGAAAAAAAAAAATCAAAATCTGAATCAATCAGACTTTCCTGCATGATAGTAGAAAAGTCCTGCTTCGTCTCTTCTCCCCTTGAAGCTGGGAATTCATGGGATGTACTACAGTGTGTGTCTAGGGAAAATAGCAAACATCGCTATATTCTACTGTGCCAGACTTCTTACTTTTGTCTATAGCAAGAATTCTGTGGAAATGTGAAACACTTGTTGATTCAGAAGGGAGTATGAAGTTTGAAATGCATTAGAAAAATTGAATGCTCAGTCAGATATTTTAAAGTACTTCAGCTACCAGAGTACAAAGCCTTTGAAATCTCTCTATACCCTTCTAAAATACTGTTTTACATCCTTGGTAGGTAGAAAGGGCTTAGAAATAGCTCCATAAGAGTTGTTGGCTTTTCCGGTGGGCATAATTTTTGACTCTTCCAACAACAATTTTCCTGACTGTCTAAGTTTTTAATGTTTTGTGTTTTTAGAAAAAGAAATTGTATGAGCTCAAGTGCCTACTTTTCCCAGAATTAAAAATTTGCCATAGGGCCTTGAGATGAGTAGAAGAGTGAAGTTATACAGGGTTGAGTACAAAAGAGTAAATTAGAGGTGAACTTTTTTACCTCGTTATTGTGGTAGAAGAGATACACAACTTACAGATTGCTGTCTAATATTGGTGCTTTACTTGGGGCCCTAAGTGGTTGTTCAGTTAAGGTAGTTCAATCAAGTGAAGGTATCTTTTCTTAAAACTTGCATAAGTGTCACCTTTAACTAAACTTAAAATGAAGAAGAATGTTCTACAATGTCAATTTATCTGTGCTGCTGAAGATGGTCAGAGTGAAAGAGCAATGATCTTAGTCATGGGATATGATGTTTACTGGTATCTCTGCTTCTATCTGCTGTATTCTGTTTCTGCTTAATTTTTCCAGTGTATTCAATAAATTCTTAATTTTCACTACTGATTGATGGCTTTGCTTGATAGTGCCTCGAATTTTGTTTGATGGCTGGACTTATCAGGACTTTGAGAGTGTTTTTGGCAGTGAAGATGAGATAGAGGAGCTTTCCAAGAACATGGTTCTGCTAGCCAAGGTGAAAAGACTTTTTATGATACTTATAAAATAGTGTGTGATGATATTTGATTCCTTTTGTAATGGATGTTGTCTCATTTCTAGTGATTTTATATTCTACAAAATAAAATTCTGCTCAAAACAATAATAAGGTGGGATTCTTAATAGTGTGTTCTAGTATGTGTCCAATTCCTGTAAATATGAAGTGTAGCATATTTAAGTGCAGTTAAGTACAAGTCTAACATGAGATTACGTAACCCTGATCAAGATAACTTTGTTCAGTTATTATTGACAGCTGCAATGGTGACCTTTGCCTGCTATAAATTGCCTTCTTTTACATTTCTATTAAAAATGTAATTATTAAGCAGGGGCTAAACTGCTTAGTGGCATTTTCTGATAGCAGAAAAAGGATCATGGGTGCAATGAATGCTGTTTTTCTGTACAGGAGTGCACTCAGGCCCAGTGGCTAAGGAGCCACTTCTGATATCAAGAATAACTCCCTGGATGTCTGTTATTGAACAGTTTTGCTCAGGTCTGATAAACCAGTTTCCTCAAAATATCAAGAGGCTGGGGAGAGGAGGACGAATTCTTTAAGGAATGGTTACTGTTTGCTAAGGTTTTCTGGGCAGTCCCTTACCTAATGGCTTTAGGGCTATGCATGTGTAGGACTAGACAAGTTGCACCCAAAAGATGTTCAGCTTTGGTGATTGATTCATGACAACCTACCTGATTAGTGCCAGAATAAGATTTCTCACTTGCTACATGATGTAAAGAAATCTTACTGTGTTCTGAGGAAGACGAATGTAGAGCTAAACTGAGTAGTTTCTTAAAATTTGTGACCAGTACATCAATTTTAGGTTCTCAATAACAGTTGACCTCTTAAGGAGGTCAAGTCAAGTACAACAGTATCCTTGATCATACTTAGCATAAATTATCACCAATGAGATTAATTGTGGGAAATATTTGGAATCATGTCTATCCCGAATTAGCATTTACATCTTTAGGCTTAAGAGCTAATGAGGTTTTTTCCCCAATATACAAGTAAATGTGCATCAAACGATTTGCTTAACAACCAATTGTTTCATTAATGCCTGAATTTTCTCAGTCCAATTTTGGTTTATTCTGTAAGAGTAGAACTCACAGATAACTAATAGAGATTTTCAACTTTTGCATATTTGTTAAATGATTTGTGCTTCTGTTGGAGTTCTTCATGAAGTTAAAGGTGAAGCTGGTGTAAGAATACAAAACATGTTCAATCTGTTAATAATACAAGAAAAACTACAGAACTGTGTGCTTTGATAGTGTATTATCATCTCCGACAGAAGCATAATGAAAAGCATGGTTATTAACTGTATATTGTTGTCAAATCTCTTTATTTAGAATGAAAATTTTGATGGTTTTGTAGTTGAAGTTTGGAGTCAGCTGGGAAATCAAAAGCAAACGTGAGTATGAGTCTCTAGGATGCAATTCTTAAAAATCTTTCAAAGCATCTTTTTAATTTGTCCACGTTGGATTGAATTTGTCTTTATAAATAAACACACTTCATTCTAGAACAACTAAAGATTCTTCTGCTTATCTTAGAAAGAAATAGAAGAGTTCACTCTATATGAACTCAAGGATTACGTAATAAACTTCATAATGGGCTTAGCAGCCCACATTAGCCTTTCATGTTTGAGTTTTGCGTGCTGTTACTGTTGTACTGGGGTGAAGAGGGTGCCTCAGTTACACACACACATGTTGCCACTGGCCTTATCGTACCATTGGCTGGTTTGGGTTACTGGGTTACTTTATAGAGATCTTTTAGACATCCTGAAGCTAAAAACAAAATCCCCAACCTGAAGTAATTCTAGGGAGAAACTGCTTCCAGTTCCTGCAAGCACAGTGTATTTTAAACTTTGGAGTAGTTGATCTACCTTTTGGTAGCTCTGCTATGAAGTTGCAGTGAGTCTGCATTTATTGTATCTGCTAAAACTGGAGGGCTTCTGTATATTAAACTTTTTCCTGACATATTCTAGTCTGTTTTGCTTGAGCAAAAGCCCCTTGACTGTTTTAACAACTTGAACAGAGTCAAGGTAAGGCAAGCTACATACTTCTGCTTTGTAAGGAAAAGGCAGAATATGAAATGAATGATTCAGTGCAGCAATCTGAAGATTTTGTGTTAGTTTCTGAGGAAATTTAGGCATCCATTTCCCTAAAGCACAGTATTTTTACCAGATCCCTCTTGCCTAAATGTCTGGGGGAAAGTAGCTTAAAGTAGCTGCACAGAATGCAGACTTCATTGTGGAAGATTTCAGCTTTCAAATATGGTTACTTTGTTATCCTGTGTAGGGCAAATGTTGCTGACTGACGGCATATAAATTAGAGATCTGAGTGTTGTTAACAGTCCTACCTTACACTTGGGAACAAAAAATTGTAACTGCAGAATCTTTGTAGCTTTGTCGGGACTCCACCAATTGCACTAGGATGAGTAATCCTTAAACTAGATGCTTTTGTTCATAATTAGGTAATTTGCCAGGTTGTTCCTAAGAGCTGATCCCTATAATGAGCTCTGAACCTATTGCAGTATCTTAATAAGACAGACAAGAAGGTGATTTAAGCAGTTAGTAACTGCCAGCCAGAAGCTGGGAGCAGTGGTCATTTTATCTACTGTGCTTACTGTATTTCAGTAAAATTGATGCTTTTCCTGTTAGTTAACTTAACACAGATGTAACACAGACTATATAACTGTAATTTTAAGACTCAGTGAAGATCACTTTAAGCACAGTGGTATGAAAGTGCTGTATCTCAAATGACACACAGAAGTAAAACATACTTTTCTGTTAGCTCCAGGGTGAGTTTATTTGTGGCATGGTAAAAATGTTGCTCTCTGCCAAGAGTAATGCTTATCTAAAACAGTGTTGCTTGTCCCACCTTGTGTGATAAAAACTGTACTAGAGGAGGTGTTACTGTTGAGTTGCTTTAGCCTTCAGTACCTGAGTGTTATTTAGGTGAAGCACCACTTACATATTCACTGTCTGTCTGTTATTGATAGGAAGGATTGGAAAGTATTTTCCATAACTTCAGAGGAGAGGGTTTTTCTCATACAGTAGAATGGTAACTGCATCCTTTACGCTGAGGCAGTAATGTTTGATCTTATGTGGCCACCTGTGAACAGCACTTTAGGATTATCCTAAGATAAAATGGGTAAGATTGTTTGGCACAAAAACATAAATAGAAACGGAAGGTAGGAGCTGCAAATTTTCCTCCATTTCAAGACCAGTTGTGATTTAAATGATTCATTGTTAACTCCTCTGTGGGTTTTTCCTCCCTTTATTTCCACTTTACTAGAAATGGTTAGAGTGTTTAAGTTGCACAATGCCTTAGGTTGGGCTGGCCTCCTCGGAGAGGGATTCTGAATAAGGCTAATGTAGACAGAAAGCTGAAGGTAGGCTCGTCTGTGCAGTAGCAGCTGTTTTATAAAAGTAGGAGAATCGCATCATTACATGGAAATTTTGTCTCATGATGCTTCTAAGTTATGGGACCAGTGTCTTTATTTTGAGATTGTCTGTTTGCCTGTCACTTGCTTTAAAATTGGACAGCTTGGCTATCCAGTGGCCCAGACGTTTTCCTATCAATGTTGTTTGGAGTGAACAGCTGCTTTGAACAGCTCTTAAGGGGAAAAATTAAGTGAATTTAGCACCTTGGCAAGTCTGTATTTTTATTTCACACTGAGTGCTGTTACTTTGTGATCTGTTAATTTTCTTTTGAGTAGCAGAGCAGAGTTATTTCTGATAAACGGGTAAGCATGGATGGTCTTTTGCTTCCATTGTTGCTGTCGAAAGAGTTGCAGCAGCCCAATGCCCCCTTTATCCACAGAGTGGCAGTATTGTAACGTGAGTCATGCCTGATCTTCCTTCTGGTTGTGTCTGGAAAGTGACAAACATCAACAGTAAAGCACGTTCTTAAGCTTGGAAGGCTGGGAGTTAGTTGACAGGTAGGTGTCAGCACAGAGATAAAGCCTAATCCTTTGGAAATGTGAAGTGTTCATAGAAAAGTATTTGTGTATGCTCCAAATAAAGCATCTGTCTTAACTGTTAGGTACAGTGTAGGCTTTCGTGATTCAGATCCTTCAAGGTCAAACACCTGAAAGTAGCTTAACCTACTTCTGGGTAAAGGCAAACAGATAGTTTGCCTTCAAATTACTTTCAGAGTAGTCTGACAATATAAGAAGATCTTCCTGGCTAATATAGTTTATTCATATTATTTAAAGTGAACATGTTTTAGCTTAAAAATAAAAGAAAAAATCAGATTATTTTTTTCCCTGAAATACAAGGAATAGTCTCACATAAGCAATTAGCAACAGGTTATTGAAACTCAACATAGGTGCATAAAATAGATGGGGATATGCTGCAGCTTCCAACTTGCCTTACAAAATGTTAGAGCCATAGTGTGGATCTAAGGGAAAATATTTCACAGGGAATCATTATGGTGTTCATTTTTCAAAACCTAAAGTAAGTGGATATCTAGCTATAAAATTAATAAAATGGCACTCAATATATTTCATATATCTTTTTGAAGGGAAAGCTATGGAAATTATTCCTGTCATGTTTTTAACAGTGTTATGGAGAAAGTCTGTGATCCTGTCCAATGCACTGCCTTAGTGGTGCAGGAACATTTAATATAGTACAAGTTTCTTTATCCCTGTCTGTATCTTTAAAATTACTAGAGAGGTGGATTTGCTCATGGAACTTTTGTGCCTGATAAGGTGTTTCAGCTACTGAATGAGTATCCACTCATGTGACAATGTGCAGTGAGACTTTTTAGCACAATGCATCTCAAAGCAGGTGAGTCTGAAAATTAGTGTTCTAACTCACTAATAAATTGGGTTATGATTTAAATCCTACTTCATGTATCAGAAAGGTGGATTAATTGAAGCTGAAGCTCTCTGCTCAATAGACCTCAGGCTGAGCAAGTGTCTCCATGAGATACCTTTTTCAGTAGCTGAACCTGAATATTGGATGGACATCTTCATAACACATGCTCTCCCTGTTGTCTTGATGTTGGGGCTTGAAACACTGAATTCCCTAAAGACTTTTTGACAATTAAATTCTGTCAGTATCTTCATGTAACAAGGTAACAGTGTTAGCTCTTCTGTAACACATAAATCCTATGACCAGTCTCCTTAAGAACCTGTGATCACTGAGAATTTTTAAAATGAGGTAAGTTTAGACACTCCTCTGTCAGCCCTTTGCATGTTTCTAGAAAACCTTTATTTTTTTGGATACTCACTTCAGCTTTATAAATGAGTGAAAATTATTCCTTCAAGGCCTGAGGAATTATCTAAAAAGGGCCTTCAGTTTCCTATTTATTCTAGCTGGCATTAGAGGTAAGGTGAAATGTTGCTAAGAAGTTATGTTGCTAGCATCCACTAAGACATGAAATTCTGTGGTTTCAGTCTCACTATGAATCTTCTGTTTTATGTCTTCTTAATCAGAACTAACTTAATTTGGTTTGGGTTTTTTTCAAGAACAAAAAATTTTCCAATTATTCTGATTTGGTCTTAGGAATTGTTCTGTAGTGCGCGACAGACTAATGTCTTAAATTATATCAATCTTTTGTGCTGCTTTCTTTTACGTATTCATTTAAATGTTGATTTTACCAACAGTATCAATTTTTATAAGAGAATTATATGCCTAAATATAGCTGCCTGGTTTCATGTGAGATACCCTAATCAGCCTGCTCTCTGGCTGTTCATGCAGGGTCCTCGATGCCTGGAGTCTTACACAACAACCCTGTATGCATGCTTTTTATACTTTCAGATGTATAAAATGGCATTGGATTCTTCTATTTAGGTTCTTAGATTTAGAAATACCCACTGTCTATCTGAAGAACCTAAATTGTCTTGATATATGTGTGTGAACCTGTTTTGGGGTCTTTATACTGACCGGTTTGGGTTCCTGTAGGCATCTAATACAGATACTTTGAAGTACCCTCTATAGCACTGGTGCCTACTTCTTCTCTGTGATTTCTGGGTCTAGAACTATTAATATACAAATCATCTCACATCAAGTTTAATGTGAGATGAAGGATTGCATCTAACTGATGCTGCTTCCTGTCATGCCAACAGTCGTTGCACAGTGAAAAAGTATTCAGCTACCTGCCTCTTACTCTAACATATAGGAGATTGGTTTCCTAATAAAAATCTAAATGAACCAAGATATCCTATGCAGATACCTCAATTCCAATGTGTTTTGCTGCTTCTTATAGTTTAAACCTGCTTTTTAGTTAAATAACTGTCTTGTTTTCTAAAACTTTCTTGCCTGATTTTCCAATAAAATATTCCAAGTTATTCATCCTGTGGCATTTAAGTTTAGAAATGTACATGGCAGAAATATTGAGAGGCCTGTGTAAGCAAAGGCTCTCCTGCTTATTTAGTTAATAACTGGACCAGGACCATGCCTAACTTGCTAATCTAATTGTGGGTTTGATGGGTGGTTTTTTTTTCTCCAGACCCAGGTTGTGAAAAAGGCATGAATGTACTCATCAGAATCTCACAGCCTACATAAAAATGCACACAATATTCTGATCAGTCCAGCTTTAGTTGACAGATGGCACTGCCATCACACGGAATCAATCTGAAAAACGTGATTTTTTGTCACCACATGCTGCAGGCACTTGGTATCATGCAGAAGATGACCTTCAGACATCTTATTAACGTTGGTAGGAATATAAGGGGAAAAAGCTCTTCTGGCAATTGTATCCTTCATGTTAGTCCCTGAAAAGTTAATCTATTAATCAAAGATTTACCATAATTCACTCCAGTTTCTTGGTATTAACTAGGCAATGAAATGGCAGGAAAGGGCATTTTCTTCTTCGACTAGACAGTTTTATTTTGTCCAATTTTCTTGACAAGGCATAAATTTTAGGGAGTACTGACTACCAGCTTGTGCAAAAAGTTGACTGAAATTGGAAAGTTGCAGAGTTCTGAAGGACCATGTAACTGAAGGGAAGGATATAACAGCCTTACATGTCTTCTGCAAAGCTTTTCAAATGCATCTACAGCCCATTCTTGTGCACTGAAGCAAACTGTACTACAAGATGTCCAAAACACGATAGACCAGCAATTCTCAAAAAAGTGATTTCTGTAAAAATAAGCTTCCCATGAGCTTTGGGTGATGAAAATTCAGAGATCTGCATACTCTATAAGGGACAAGGTACTTTGAAATCATGAACACTTGGAAAATTGACCTACCAAATGGTAGTGATAAGAGAAGGCCTGAAATAGTAGGAATGAAGTAGACCTTAATTAGCTCAAGATAGAAACTTAAAGCTGCCAATATTTTAGTACCTGCTTTGAAGTTAAACTTGGCTATGGTGAAGTCTCCAGTAAATATTTAATGAAGCTTTTTTAGGAAGATTGATTCTATTCCTACTTTCCTGTACCTCATTAGAATGTTTAAAATGTCAGTAGCTTTTCTTTCAAAGTTACCAATGGTAACATTGGAGAACACTATGTTTAAGTCACTGGAAAGCACTGTTGGGACACAGTAAAGTTTTAATTTATAGCACAGTAAATGAACATTCTTCTATTGCTCTTTGGGGGAGAAGGGAAGCCTGTACATTTTATTTACGTAACTTGTCTTGGCCGACACGTGGAAGTGAGCCTAAATTAAGTCTTTAACTATTAATCCTACCTGATTTGCTAAAAAGGTTTCAGGGCCCAGAGACATGGCTTGACAGGGTAGTGAGTGGATATTAATCTGGGTTTCTTGAGCAAAAATCTAAAGTTGTCCAGCTACCCCTTTTCTTCTTGCTCTCCACAAGTTCAAGGTAATTATTTTTTAGCCAGATCGATACTGCTTGAACTTAGTGGTGGGAGGAGAGGAAGTGGCTGTTTCAGTGTAGTCTGTCTTAGAGTCCCGAGTGCACCAACAATCCAAACTACACTCCTGCCTTTTTATCAGGCCACAAATCTCTGTCCTGTGTTTACAGTTACAGGTTATGGTTCTACACTGTATGTTTTTCCACTTTCGAAATATGACTGCTTTTGTGTAGTAACTGTTCTCGTGGGTATGTCACAGCCTTTGTGGATCAGTTTTTCCTCTGCTGGTCAACCACCAGTGTCTGACATTGCTGAGGAAGGCTGAAACCTTGAAATTAATATTCCTTTGAATTTCTGTTTTTCTTTGCATTTGGTTCAAAATAATCCCAACTGCTTTTCTTCTTATGCTTCAAAGCATTGCTATCTGGAATGCAAAATTTTAGGAGCTGAGGCAGATATGTGAAGATGCAGAATGGGAGTGAGGGTATTAGCCTTGTTTCTGAATGGAAAAGAAAAATACATTATCTTGTTCTCTACCTATGCTAGGTTCTTTTGTCCTATTCTGCCCTTCCTCTTATCCTCTCATCTTCTAAATAATTAAGGTCAGCAAATGTTTTGCATGGTGTAGAGTTCTCTAAGTTCCTACAGCTAACAAAGGCAGCCAGGCAGAGAAGAGAGATCCCTGCTGATGAACACTGTAGAATAATCTCAGTGCCAGAGGAACTGATTCTTTGGTCAAATTTATCTTATATTTAACACCTCTGACATCTAATAAAGGTTGCACTCCTACTGTAGATTGGGCATAATTAGTTAAAAAGGTCACTAAGCCATGAGACTCAAATCAGCGGGAAAGCTTGCTTGGCTAGTTTTACTACTGATTATAGTTTTTGATAACATTGTGTCATGTGGGAATTGTGATGCATGTGTTGGTGTCCATAAACGTCTGTTTAGTTTAGTGTTGTAATTTTTTAATGTGTTCCTGTGGAAAAGGATTCTTGTATGCTGTAATTGTTTTGTCTGAATAGTGACACTCTTAATGTGGAATGCATGTGATAAAGTAACAGGAGGGAAAGCTGTTACTTTCCCAGAGAAAGAATGGTAGAAGTGCATTTTGCAGACAGACCAAAAGCTGATTCCTGTAATCTCATGTCTTCCCCTAGAAGAGAAATATAGGTAGCAGTGTGACAGTTTATTGTTAAGGGCTGTTCAGCACAGGCAGCTCTCAAATTGTAAACACAAAATACTGCTGGTATTGGGAAAGGGATAAAACTTGCTTTGTTTGTTCACCAGCATTTTGAGAGTAATGGCTTTTATAGGCCTTAAGAAGTTTTCATCAGGCATCAAACCATTTCAGGGAAAATTAAAATACTGAGTTACCTTTGGATAGTGTCTACAATTGTGCAAGTTAAGCATAATTACTGTGACAGATGATTATACTGGAAGAGCAATGATTTCAGAAGAATATCTCTAGGGTGATACTACCTTGAAAGGCACGACAATACCAAGATGTTTTTCATGAAAGTTCAGATCTTATTCAGTTTAAGTGGAGCAAAAAGCTTGGTTGAATTACTTTTGTGTATTCTGCCTTTCCTGCTTAAGCTCTTTTAGTCTCCTGAAATGGCTCATGAAGTTGTTCTCTATTCTGTTCAGGTTTAAGCATAGTTCTAAACAGATCTAGAGTTCTGTACTGATATCATCTGTCTGACTGTTTGTGAATCCCTCCAGCCAGTGAGTAAATACGAAAGTTTACTTTGTTCTGAAAAATCAAATTACTTAAGAAAGACACTCAAAAGGGCCATATTTGTAGTGCAAATTTAAGGTAATACTGGATTTTTCTTAAGATAACAATAAACCTTTTTTTTATTTCTGCAGTCTGTCTCTGAAGGGTTTTCTATTAACATCACCCTTCAAATAAGGAGTGCTAAAAACAGTTTGCATAAGAATTTTTAGGTTTATTTTCCTATTGAAATGTCTAGAATATGGATATGAAAATCAACTTTTGTGGAAATCTTTATTTAACTGATGCATATGAAAGGTGATACTTCCAGATACAACATGGTCAGACATGCATTTTGTAGATATACAGTAATGTATTGAAAAACAGAAAGAAAATTTATACAGTAAAAAAATGTTTCTAAACGCAGACCTCAGAAATATCCCCTGAAGATTGCATGTTTTGCTGTGAAAGCATCTTTGAAAATTCTCAGGCCTCATGTGTAGTAACAACTTGAATTTATTCAACAGCTGTTTCTTCAGAGCAGTGTTTGGTTCTTGTATTGATCTAATTCTTTTACTGAATATTACCTTAAGAGATTACATGCTCTGATAAGGTGTGCTGGTTTGTTTTACATGCTAACAATGCATAGTTAGATTAAAGTAAAACTAGGAAAAAATTTAGCCCCAAGGTGATCACCAGTTCCAAGAAAACTAAGACTGTCTCAAGCAGTTTGATGTTCTTAGTCCTTGAAGGCAGTAGACCTCTGATTAGTCTTCCTAATTGTTGTTTTTTCTGCTATAGTCATTTGCAACAAATTGTGTTTGGCTCTCTTGCCAGTGAATCTTTTCAATTATTTCTACTGTTACTTGCTCTTGGCAATATATAGCACCAGTTTTCCTACCTTTCAGTCTAACAATGTATTTGTATTTCAGGGAGTTGATTCACTTGCTCATTCACCTTTCTGAAGCTCTGCATGAAGCACAACTTAAACTCATACTGGTCATCCCTCCTGCAGTTGCAGCAGGGTGAGTATTGGTAGGTTCCAAATGATAAACACTAAGTTCAAAGCTGTGTTTATAGCTATACAGTTTAAATGAATAAGAAATTATTTGGGTTTGATTGGTAGTTCTCTCTCCATGCATGTTGCACTGAATAGTCTTGGTAACTATGTGAATTCATGCATACCATTCATGCAGCTTTGGATGTGATAGGGGAACCAACAAGGAGAGGTACTGTGCTGGACCTTGTTCTCACCCACACTCCAGGTGGGGTCTCATGAGAGCAGAGTAGAGGGGCAGAATCACCTCCCTCAACCTGCTGGCCACACTTCTCTTGATGTAGCCCAGGACATGGTTGGATTTCTGGGCTGCAAGTGCACAGTTGACCACCAATTGCACAGTTGGCAAAACAAGATTATTTTTTTCCTTTAAGCGGTTCAGCAACTTTATGCCTGCACATGAAATATCAGTAATACAAGTCAAACTTAAATAGAGAAGCACTGTTAGGTATTTTTTTCAAATGAAACTTGGTAGACAGCTAAAGAAAAAGAATATAACAATTTCTTATTTTTCTCACCTTGGGCTGTATAGCAGTACAGATAGGCTTACAGCCAATACAGATTATGACAGTTTAACAGCACAGTTTCAGGACAGCATTGTACAGCCTCCTAAATTTCTTGTAGGCTGTCACATCTTTCAGTGTACATTAATTTTCAAGGTGCCAAAAAAGCTGAGAAAATTGAATGCCTGAGCAGTCTGGTAAATGTCGCTTCTGTGACTGGACTGTTCTCTGTAATGGTCTCGAGTTATTGTTGAGTTTTGTGGGGAGGTCCTATAGCACATGGGGGAAATGAAGCATTTCTCCCTACAGCTATCTGTGCAGACTCAAATGCATCTTGCTGAAGAGATTCAGGGACACTGTAGTAGGTGACTAAAAAGTTATCTGTGTGCTGAGATCAGTTAGTACCTGCACTACAGCTATGATATCACCTCTTCTGTAGGTTAGCAATGTAAACCAATTACTGAATGTAAGTGCTTCCTACCATTTTAAGACTGTAAGGCTAGAATAGTAACTGTGTGTAATTTTGTTCAATAACTGCATGGAATCTGACTGCAGTTTTATTTTCTGTAAAACTATGTGCTTGGGGACGTTTTTTGTTTCTTTATATTTTTCTCTGTTGCATGGTATAACCGATTTATAGCCTTAAAATGAAGTAGCTAGTTTGATGCAAAAGTCACTTTGCTTCTGTGGACGGCTGACCACCAAATTTTGATAGGCAGAGAGTTCAATGTGTTGAAAACTATGGGAAAAGAAACCAAAATTAGTTCCATGTACATTGATAAAGTAGAAAATTCTGTAAAATAATACTTGTGCAAACCCTTTTCTTTAGGGGGTGAAGGCCTAGTTGCATTTTGAGGAGTTTCCTTCCTATCCCTCAAGCACTTCTGCTTTTACCTTGGTTCTGGATCATTAATCTTCTCATTTCTTGCAGTTTTCTCTGGAAAACTGTGGGCTGGTATGCCTTTTCGTTGCGTGGATTTTCAGTGGTGCTAACAAATACTTTGGCTTTCTTGCGATTTGGTTAAGTCAAAAATAGTGAGAAACTACTATGTCTTCTCTCCTGTCTGTCATTTATTCCAGTCTTTCATGCTGCCCTCTGATCTACATTTAATCTCAATTGATAGTTACTTTTTAAGTAATTTTCTGTTGCATTAATTGTAGTCTGTTACAGATAAAGCAAAGGAGAACACTTTAAAACATTTTTCTAAAATGCTTTATCAGTCACTACATCACACAGATGCTTTTTAAAATGCTAATGCTCTGGTAGAATTTAAGTAATTGCTGTAAACAGTGTTCACATTTGAAGAGCATTTGTTCTTATGGTGTTAGGGAGAAAATGGAGAAGAGTGAAAAGCTCAATATTCCTGTTCATAGTGATGCCCATTGACATTACCAAGTTCAGTCTTGTAGCTGGAGGAACCTAAATCTGTTTTGTTTAATAAAGTCCCTCTATGGTCTATATTGTTTTCTAAATCCCTAAACAAGAGTTGAAGTCACTATAGGACCTCTGGATTCTTAAACAAGTTTTGCCTGGACCAGAATTTGCATTGTTATGGCAACTGTATCTTTCAGGACTATTTCTCTGTTGAACACCACACTGAGATTTGGATCTTCTGTTGTCATTGCTGCCTCCTGCTGTCCTGCATGTCAAGACAATAGTGAGGTCACAGTTCTGAAACATTTCTGAACTGGGCTTTAGGGATGCCCTATTACAGCTTGGAAGAGCTGTCTATCTAAAGTGCAAGTTTTAACCTGAAATGAGTTTTATATGCCTGTCCCTAAATGGCCTGTTTGTAGAGGAGTATTGAAGTGTTTCTGGTTTTCAGCTATGGGAAATAACAGCTGTAGTTTGTATGAAAGAAAGTCTTATTCCTCTAAACCAATTATATTGTTTCTTTATGTATTCCCAAAGTTTGTAGGATTTATCTGTAAACTTTTATTGCCCAGGAGAATACATTAGTGACATTCTTTTCAATCAATAATCTTACATAAGCCACCTCTCTGTGTCTTCCATGTGTGTGTTGTTATTGCAATAACTACAAAAAACACTGTAACTTCTTGAGTAAATAGGTTGTTGAAAATATATTCAGAAGTTACAGAAACATCCTAAAACATTCACTATGTCCATGCATACTTTAAAGCTTAAAGTACATTGGGTTTAATGATGTCAAATATCAGAATCCTGACATTTTCTTTCTGCCTTACTTGACTTTTTAAATAGCATCTGTACTGAAGATTTTTGATTTATAGGATACAGGGCTTGAACTGAAAAGTGCTTCCTATTGTATATTGAATATCTTGAAACTCACTTTGGGTTTTTACACTGTTACACATGGTTGAAAGTGTGTTTTAATGCATTTTATATTCTTTATTTGTTGGAGTCACTGTAGACTGTTAATCAAAAATACAGCAAAAGATATGGAAATAAGTACCATCAAGAATCGAATAGTATATTAGAGTTCAGCAGCTGGCAATAGACTGATAAAGGAGACATGAGCTGTATGTGGAATACCCTAACCAACTGAGATGCTAGGGGCTGAAACATTGTTCCTTTTGTGTTCTACCCTGATTAAAATTTAAAGAGAGAGCATAGTCAAATGTAAGCAGTTTATTTAGGAATTTGTAATTTAGGCTCCTTTGATATGCATTAAGATCAAAGCAGTCTGTCAGCAAATGCTATCTGAAAGGAGACACTTTTAAGAGCTAAAAATACTAGTTTGCTTAGGGAAAAGCAGTTTGGAAAATGCAGCATTGCATGTGAGATTGAGTGTGTGATGCAGGAAGGAAACATGTTGGGTCCTCTGTTTAACTTCTCAAAATCAACTTTTTCAAACAAAACCCAAGTGAAGACTGATCCTCCAGCTGGAGCTTGCTTTGGTAACTAAAGCTTCTGGTGACGCCTTTGATTTTTGGTTTACTTGTGAAATGTCCTGGGCTAAAAGAAAACTTCATTCCCTTTTTTTTTTTTTTTTAATCCAGACATTTTAGAGCTTTTCACAGCATTAACCAGAGGCAGTTGTGCTGGCATAATCAAGAGTTGGGAGTGTGTGTGGAGAGTGATTAGGAGGCAGGAATCTCTCCAGCAAGTTTTACTGTCACAGAGAATGCATGTAGAGCTCCCATGGTGGCAGAGATTGAGATAGTATTTCCATCCACCTGATGTCCAGGAATTGCATGATTTTCCTGCAAACATAAGTGATCTACAAGAGAGAGGAACAGCAGGAACTATGCTCTGCAAAGTGTGTGTGTGTTATACTGTAACTCTTCCTTGGGATTGGAGACTTGGAGTTGCGAATGTCTGAAGAGAGGTGCTAGGATTGCAGTGGTGTGTAAGTGGTTGCTAGAGCAGATGGGTTGCTGAAGACTTCCAACCTGTCTTTCAACAGATTGTCTCAAAATGTTAGAATTTTACTGCTTTTAACATGCATGGGTATTGATGCATGTATAAACTATGAGTATCATTTCTAAAAGGGCAATGGTTAGCCAGGCATTTTCTGCCCATTGGTGATGTTAAGTAACTCCATTTGTCCTACTAATCCTGGGTTTGATTAAATTCCTGCCTTAAATATATGCACTTCAGTGATTTATTGAGCTGCAGAAATTATACTGGTGAAAGCTGTGTGGATGTTTTTATACTGATTTCACAAGTCTCTTTCCAAATAGGATAGCTGTGCTTGAATGAACTGTCTTTATGCCTAAATATGCATATGCATGTATATGTTGGGGAAAAAAAATAAATATGTCAAATGGACCTTGAAGTTTGGTTCCACCTGTTCTCTTAAATCACAGGGATTGAGTTGGTTATTTTGTTTCTCTTTGCTTACATTCTTTATGATATTAGGGATGCATTTTCAAAGGCAAAAAGTGAGACTTTGAATTTGTATGGTAACTCTTTTCAGTCTGCAAGTAAGTTGAATTTCATCTGACTAGATTATTGCATATTTTTTCCAGGTTCAGTAACCATTTTATCCATTGTGGTTCCCACTTACTGTGAATAAAACAATGAGTGAAGGAAATTAAGATTATTTATATAAACTATCACCAGAAAGAGCATCAGTAATACTCCTGTTTCTTGTTGCTCTGAGAAAGAGCAAAGGCAGACAAAATGCTCTTGAGAGCTGTTGGTAGGATGTTGTTTTCACGGGGATTTTCAATGTATCTGTGGATGCATAACCATGGCCTTTCTGGCCATTTATAGTTTATTACAGTCTTTGGACATATGATATCAATATGTTAAGGCTCATTTTGGTGTACACTGTCATTAAAAGCTGTTACTTTTGCTAAACACCGTGTTAAATAACTCTGTATTTACAGACAGGTTGTTAGTAGTCACTTTCCTTAGGTTTTTATTGTTCCCTGAAGTATAATCCTTTGCACAAAGTAACAATAAAAATGACATTGGTTGTACCACTTCATAATATAATACTGTGCAAAACTTACATTTTGATGGTTAGGATATTCACCAGGCAGTTTGTCCTGTGTGATGGATATCCTTTTAAAACACCTGTCTTCAGGTTACAAGACAGTAGCCACTTCTTGAACAACAAGAGGATTCTTTATCTCTTGGTGTTGTATGGAATCTGTAAATGAGAAAAACTAAAATCTGAAGTAAATAAGTAAACTCAGTTGCTGAGTTTAGAGGCTGCAATGTCAATGTGATCTGTGGTGGAGCACTCTAGTGTGGTGCCCAGGGAGCTTTCTTGAACTGGAAAAACCTCAAGGAACTTGGAGAGAAGGTGAATAGGTTAAGGAGTAACCAGGAGTTCAAGAGAGAAACAGATTGCGGGAATCAGACCCTACCTTCCCTGGGAGAGGCCTGTTAGGCAAACAGGGCACGTGACACAGAAGATTCCCTGTCATCTGTCCACCTGACTGAACATGGTGACTAAAGAGATAGGGGGCAATGGCAGCAAGTTCCTGCCTGGTGCAGCAGTTGGGTCTCCTCTGTGACTACCACACCCTCTCAGATGCCCTGGGATAAGAGGTAGGAGGCTCTGCAAGTGGAACTGAGCAACGATGAGGATGATGGTTCATCTATGTTGGAAGAGTTGCCAAGACTAAGTTGGCCTATGCCCTGCATCAAAACCTCTTCCAATAAAGAAAAAAAGATGAGTTATTGTCATAGGAGACCCTTTGATGAGACCCACTTCTTAGGGAAGTCTTCTGCCACCCTGGGGCCTGAGTCGAAGATGTGGCCCTTGGATTATTATTCATTATTGATTTTTCATGTAGGCAGCAATGAAGTTATAATAAGTCCAGGGCAATCAAAAGAGAATTAAGGGCCTTGAGATGACTGGCTAAATGATCAGTAGCACAGTGAGTGTTCTCCTGTATTCTTCCTGGAGTCTGGAAGACGGGGAGCAGAATGAAGCCTCCATAATCCAAGAGGAAATGGTTAGTGACCCGCTACACCACTTAAGATGTGCACAAACTTATGAGACCAGATGGGATCCACTGACAAGTGGATTCCCACGAGTGAATACCCACAAGTATGTGGGAGCTGGTGGAAGTGCTCACCAAGCTACTTTCAATCGTTTACCAGCAGCCCTGGCTCTCCATGGAGGTTTCAGTTGACTGGAGGTTAGCCAATGTGATGCCCATC
The DNA here is from genome assembly GCF_003945725.1 of Corapipo altera. Classification (NCBI taxonomy): domain Eukaryota; kingdom Metazoa; phylum Chordata; class Aves; order Passeriformes; family Pipridae; genus Corapipo; species Corapipo altera. The sequence goes on along the minus strand of NW_020884885.1, from coordinate 16,419,760 downwards.
TACAAGAAGTGCCAGAAGAAGGATCTGGGGAACTACAGGCCTGTCAGTCTGACCTCCCCAACTGGGGAAGGTCGTGAAGCAGATCATTCTGAGTGCCATCACACAGCACGTACAGGACAACCAGAGTATCAGGCCCAGTCAGCGTGAGTTTAGGAAAAATGCTTAACTAGCCTGATCTTCTATGGCAAGATGATCCCCTTAGTGAGCAGGGGAGATGTGGATGTTGTTTACCTGGACTTTATTAAAGCCTTTGACATGAGTCATTTTGCACAGATTTCTCCTGGAGAAACTGGCTGCTCTTGGCTTGGGCAGGTGCACTCTTCACTGAATAAGAAAACTGGCTGGAGAGCCAGGCCCAGAGAGAGGTGGTGAATGGAGTTAAACCCAACTGGTGGCTGATCGCAAGTGCTATTCCCCAGGGCTCAATGTTGGGGCCAGTTCTGTTTATTATCTTTATCAATGATCTGGATGAGGGGATCAAGGGCACCCTCTGTAAGTTTGTAGGCAACACAAAGTTGGACAGGAATGTTGATCTGCTGGAGGGCAGGAAGGCTCTGCAGAGGGATCTGGACAGGCTGAATCACTGGGCTGAGGCCAAGGGTATGAGGTTCAACAAGGCCCTAGTGCCTGGTCCTGCACTTAGGTTATAACAACCCCATGGAGTGCTGCAAGGTTGGGGGTGAGTGGCTGGAAATCTGCTCAATGGAAAAGGACCTGGGTGCTGGTAAACAGCCAGCTGAACATAAGCCAGCCAGGTACCTAGGTGGCCAAGACCAGTGACATCCTGGCTTGTATCAGAAATAGTGTGGCCAACAGAACTAGGGATGGGATCATCACTCTGTGCTCGGCACTGATGAGGCCACACCTCAAATCCTATGTTTAGTTCTGGGCTCCTCACTGCAAGAGAGACATGGAGATGCTGGAGCATTTCCAGAGAAGGGCAGTGGAACTGTTGAAGGGTCTATAGAGTAAGTCACATGAGAAGTGGCTGAGGAAGCTTGGATTGTTCAGCCTGGAGGAAAAGGAGGCTCACAGGGGAGACCTTACCACTCTCTACAACTACTTGAAAGGAGTTTGTAGTGAGGTCTTTTTTCCCAAGTAACAAATAATACAATGAGAGGAAATGGCCTCAAGTTGCACCAGGGGAAGTTTAGGATTGGATATTAAGAAAAATTTCTTCACGAAAAGGGTTGGATGAGTCTGCCTAGGCCAGTGATGGAGACACCGTCCCTGGAGGTATTTGGAAGATGTGTAGACACAATGCTTTGGGACATGGTTTAGTGGTGGACTAGGCAGTGTTAGGTTAACAGTTGGGCTGGATGATTTTAAGGGTCTTTTCCAACCTACATAATTCTATGAAATATCTCAACTTATGTGACATGCTACTGAGAATTTTTGGGGTCTCTTTTAAGGAAGATAACCTTTGAGATATTAAGAGCTTGTTTTGTCATACTTTGAGTAAATGATAAAGCTACAGAAAGCACGGGTTACTTTGTCACTATTAAGAGTTTTAGAATTACAGATGAAAAGTCTGTTAAAGTAGTGATTGCTGTATTTCTGAGAAAAATATCAAAAATCTGCTGAAAATCTCTAAAGCTTTGGAGCTTCGTATGTATCAAGCATAATTAAAATGCATGGAAGACAGTTTTAGGAAGAGATTGTTTCAATTGTTTAAGAAGCCCCAGGTAACACAAAGTAGCTTTATACTTAAGTAATTTTATCAAATCTAGCATGATAATAACTAAATGTATATCAGACCTTACTCCTTGATTTAAGTAATTATATGCAAAATAGCTGCCGTTCTTAGCGATGTTTTAATAACATCCACACCAGTACAAAGCAGAGGTCATTGAGCAGTAGGGTTTCATTTAACCTTATGGGATACAGTGTTTGGGATTATTAGCAAGAGTGAAGGACATTGTAAACAAACCACTGTAGCTTTTGCTGTCCTCACGACATTCTCAAAAAATGCTACTGTTGGTACATTGCATACAGGCTAGCTAGAATAATTTGTTATCTCCTGGCCAGTTTCTGATAGTATATATCAAAGTGGTATTTAAATTAAAACCAAACATGTTTCTCCCTGATAAAAGGTGCACTTAACCTCACAGCTTCTAGAACAATTTGTCTGTCTTTATTGACTTCTTGAAATGCACAGCAGTAGTGCAGCTGCTTTCACTTTAAAGCTGCAGGAACCTAGACTACTTTTTTCTCTTTAAATATTTGAACATAATGTATGCTCTTGCCTCATCAAAATACAGTAAGCATCCCTAAATTTGTATTTCATATTTGCATATGTAAGGAAAGAAGAATCTACAGCCTCTCTTCCTGTTACTTAAAGCTTCTCTCTAGATATGTATAGGTCAGTATTTTCTACCACTAAACTACCACTTCTTCAAAGTTAACATTTTAGCTACTTAGTTTATTCTTTATTCTTTCTGCAAAAATGTTGTGGATGTAAAGGACTGTCTTAAGTAGCTTCAGCTTATTCTTCCTAGAGTTGCTGTGCAAAGAAAATTACTTGAATCTATGCAGTCTTCGTTATTGCAGTAGTAGTGGATACCAGTTAATTTTGCTACTCTGCCTTTTGGGAAAGATTGGCAGCAGGGCAGACATCTTGTCCCTCCTTTTGCTTTGTACTGATATGCTCTTTTCTTCCTTTCCTATTAATATACATATATATTTAACTGAAAAATTTGAATGAAAAATTGCTTGCTGATCTCACAGTTGTTCAGCTTAATGGATTCCACAGTTGACCATGTTTTGCATATTGATAAAGGAAACAGGTGTTTTGGTCTCTTAGGAACTGATTAGTAACAGATACTCATAATTATTAAGGTAATCTGCTTTATACCAGGAATCTGTCATCTTTAGAAGTTGCTGTGGATTCAATTGCCTTGCCATAACTTTGTGTATAGAGAATGATATGGTTGTTGGTTTACTATTCCAGTATATATACACACACTCTTTTCCTTAGAAGTATTTCTAACAAGTAGTAAATCGGGTGCAGAATCTGCAAGTAAACAGCAGGGTAATTTTTATGATAATGTATGGTAAGCAAATTCAATTAAATTATAAGCAGCTTCTAACATGTCTCTGATTTGGAGTGAAATGGGAACTGTCACTTACTTGTAACATTATTCTCAGGTCCAGAATTTAAAGCCTTGAAATTTTGGTAAGTAAATAATGCCAGGGATCAAACTACTGGGAAATGTATTGCTTGTTTCAGATGGAGTTTTCAATTATCAGATTATGTCAAATAGCAGTAAACTAGAAAACCAACTTTGTAGACTACTGTTTTTTAAGTACGATTCTGCTTTATCAATACCCACACTTAAAGTTATGAAAGGTTAAGATACTTGTGAGAAACCTGGTCATAATAGTCTTATTTTGTTGGAATTAATAATGCTGTTGCTGCACTTTTCTGAACTTTCTGCATGATTTAAGTTTCTTACTTTTCTTTCCAGTTTGACAAATGAGGTCACAGAAAAGCAAACATTTCTAAAAATAATCAGTGTGTGTTCATTGTAGAGTTAGCAATTATACACCAAGTATACTCTCCCATGCTTACTGTTGCCAATAAAGAAATTTGATGCTGGAAGACAATGTCTTTGGACAAGCAACATAAAGAAAATGGGACTTGGAAAGGAAATCTGAAAGCTAACTATGCACAGTTTCCTATTTGTTGTGCCTGGCTGATAGCACATTGTCCTCCATTTTTTTCCTAGTTGTCAATCTTCCTGTAAGTATCCTAAAAAAAAGGACTGTCAGGAATATGGAGAGTACAATTATATATCAAGAAATTTTGAAGTTGGGCTCTGTGCATAAAATTCAGCACCCAAGAAGGCACAGAAATGACTCTTAAGTGGGCTGTCTAGGCATAATTGGGTTTTTATTGCATCCTAGAGAACCCGTAAAATATGTGTGACTTGGATCACAAGATACAACTTGAGATATGAGTTTATATTGAGGGGAACAGAAAGCTGGATAGGAAATGACTACTGACTACTTCTGAGTAATAGTTACTGGAGAAAGTTCAATAATGTCTTCAAATTATAGTAATACTATTGAATCATACTCAGAGTCATGCTGTTGGGCTTATGTTTTTCCCTGTATAAAGGCTTAAGATATAGGTCTGTCAGTCACCTCTCTTTTTTAAACTCAATTCTATTAGCTACAGTAAATCTGGATGCTTGTTAACTGCTCCAAACTACAGCTGTTTCCCATGCTGATTACTTCCCTGGTTTTGCTACTGTTTGTTGGGCTGCCAGCTCAGTACAGCATGGCTCTGACTGCAACCATGAAAGGTTCCATGCATTTTGTATAGATTCACAAAAGACTCAAGAGGAACAAATCTATTCTTAGAACTTGCTTTTTTAAAAGACTCTGCCTTACTATGTAAAATTAATGCCACTGTTCTGACACTTGCTGAAGCAAGTGTACACCTCTGGTTTTGAATTCCCAATAGGGAGAATCATTAAAATAACCTGTAGGTCAACTAATAATGGTCAAAGAGAAGAAAGAGTGGAATGTATTCTTCCCCATGGCCCATCATTTGTAGCTCTGCCAATCCTGAGCTAGCTGGTATAGAGCAATTACTGCATAAGTTTCAGTGTAAAGTTGGAAAACTTTCCAAAAAAAAAAAAAAAGGAAAAGAAAAATTATGAGCATTTTAATCTTTGCAAGGAGGAATTAAGGCTACATTTGGTGTGTTAGAGTTTTTAAATTAGGCTCATATGCTCCAGAGTACAAGCTTGTTTTGCATGATGTTCTGCTGTTGGAGCATGGCTTGCCTGGGCATTAAGCCCTGGCACAAAAGGCACTAGAATAGTTTGGAAATTAGGATAAGCAAATGGTGACACAGTGGATGTTCATTTATGCCTAGCCTTGCTTAAATGACTCTGATGAACAGGGTGAAACAACATAACAGAAACAGCACTAAAGGAGAACAATTGACCTTCCCAAAAATGGTACCAGTAAATACAGCGACAAGTATCAAAAGAAATTTTTTTCTTCTTTGATATTCAAATTGCCCGTTTAGGTCAAACAGGTGTAATTCTTATGTTGAATTAAGAGTTTCAGATACAAATTCTTAAGTTACTTGAAAAATACAGTGTAAGTGGTGCAGACTGGTCTGCCAGCATGCCTCAGCTCTGAGGGCAGCAGTTTTCAGGCTCATTTGTCCCTAGCTGTCTGCTGAGGCTTCAAGCCTTTTTTTCAGGACATATAATTGTTGGCATGTTTCTCCTTCTTGACTTCTGTTACTGGTTTAAACCAGATGGGCCACAGGTAATTAGTTTGGCTCCATGAAAACTGTGTAGGCTACTCTATGACAAGAGCGTATCCCATGCTTCTCCCTATTTGGAGAGCAAGGACTGCAAAGGCAACAGCTGGGGTGGGATGTGTATATTAAAGAAGAGTGCCAGCCCTTAATGTTCTGCGAAAAATTCATTAGGTACATAAATACCATTTTGTTTCCTGATAAAAATATAGCAACTTTTTACTTGTTAATCTGTTATAATTTACAGTCCCCTGGTGATATGAAGCACTCGTAGTGCATGAAGTAACCACTCCCAGTGCTCCTGTATTGTGAATCTGTAGCACTTGGTTACAATTTTCTTGCTTGTGAAGCTGGCTGGGTTTTGTTGTTTTTCAAATACCTATCCTAATCTTATCTGAGAATTTGGTAAACAGATTTTTGCCATTAAGAAGACTTGAACACAGTCAGTAATGTGGTTTGGGGGTTTCAGTAGAGATGTTTGTTTATTTTAAATTATGGTCTTTTTTGTGGACAACTGACAGATAGCCCTTATGCTCTGAAGACATCTGAATGTCACCATTCCTATAATGAAACCAGTGTGGCAGCCAAAGACACTGCAGAAGCAGGGTTGCAGGTTTTTACTTCTGAAGTTAAGCTACTATTCAGAGTAGTAGAGAATAGTATTGGAAGGCGCAAATAAAAAAAAAATTATAATAAAGCAAATCCTAAGTACATGACTTTTCACAGAAGTTTGTCTAACAGGCTCTTAAAACCTACAAGTGAATGAATTTTAGTACGGTGCTCCCAGACTACCTACGCCTACATTAGAAGGTTCTCCCTGATGTCTGGCCCAGGCTTGCTAATGTCTTGGGACATTCAGGCTGTTCCAACTCCTTACAAATGAACAACTAAATTGTCGTGTTTCCATTAAAATTCTCCTTTTTCATTTGCTCATTCTTTTATAATTTTTATCTCTTGGGATGATGTTTCTCTGATTTATTAACAATAAAGTAGCCTTTCATATTACATAGGCAAAATGGGATTTGGAGATATTAAGAAGATGGGATTTAGTTGGGAGAGGAAGGAACCTCCTGCTTTTGTCTCTGCCTTCATCTGTTCCAACGCTTTAGTGTGTGGAAATGGGAGTGTTCTATGAGTAGAACCAGACTGGAAGAGTGTATGTGAGCAGAGGTGATTGCACTGGTTTTATGGAATTACCTTTCAGTTTTATTTTTATTTCTCTTTTAGGAGGAATAAGATAATCATACAGAGATTGTTTAAAAAAAAAAGTGGGGGGGGAAAGAAATTTATACTAACTTGGAATTTTTGTTATTTTTTTCTCCTGAAATGGACTGACCTCAAGATTGTGGTTCAATGGACTAACATTTTTGATACTAGAATGCACAGTCGCTGATTTATCATATTGATCTGGGTTTGTAGGGCACAAGGTCAGCTCAGCTACTGTGTTTGGATCATCCTTCATCTCTTGCATCATTTTGTCCTTAGAATGGAAACAGAGAAAAAGAATTCTGTATTACAAATGCTGGTAAAGATATTTGAATAGTAAGCATGTGTACTTTCTGAACATTCATCTCTGCAAAGGCCTTGATCTGTTGTCTACAAGGATGTGTTCGCTGAGGGAGAGAGGTCAGAGATGGGGAACATGCTTTGTTTTTTAAAATCTCCAATCAACTGCATGGAATTCATCCTCTCCTATGTAGTAAATTTCTTTTCATCTGTCTGAGAGTCTCTCTCTTTTGGTTAAACATTCAGTATGGTCACGTTCTTTTTTTGACAGCAGGGATTAGATCTGTAATTACTGTTCATGGCTTTGAACAGCAGTATTATGTCAAGATCCTGTTGTTGACTTGCCTGCTTCATACAATGTTATTGTAAAAATATCTTAATTCTATTTTTAACCTGATTTCTGAGGTAACAAGGTGTCTGTAAGCTTTCTCTCTCACATTTTTCATCTCTCTACTAAAGCTTTTTTGGCATTTAACCAGTTTCAAACCAAATTGACATAAGCATAGAGTATTAATCATCAGATCCTTGTCACTTAAAGAAAATAGACAGCTGGACAGATGAAGATAACATATCTTTTTTTTTTCCCAAGACCCAGCTGTAAGAGGACACTGTAGATGAGACATCTATAAGACATCAGAAAATCTAGTTGCAAAACATCCATGGAAACCAGGATTCATATGGAACCATTTTTAAAGTATTGACAGTGGAGAATTCCTTCAGTGAACTGTCATCTTAAGAGTTTTGAAAAACCTAAAATGAGAAAGGGTAATTACAAAACTGTAGAGGATTTTTTCTGAGATGAAAATGGTTTCAGATTTAGCTTGTTTATGCATTTGATTACTTCATTATCAATGCCTATAATTGTATGATGAACAGGGTAGACATTTTAGCTCTTTCTTCTGTTTGCTGTAGAACAGACTTCATGCAGAAAGAAACAGTGAATTTTTATTCAGTGATTGTGCATTAACTGAATTCAGTACTCTGTTCGTAAAATAGATTAGCATTATACTATAATGCTTCTATCTGCAATGAGCTGTGAAAACCAATAATATCTGATGGTGAAGAAAGATGGGAGAAGATTTGCAAACAGTTGCTTTACAGAAAATTATACATGACAAGAAAATTAAGTCATTACTGAGGGGCTGACTTCTGAAATAGAATCATAGCAGAAACAGAAAATCAATCAGTTTTCCATTATGAAGGCTATTCAAAGATGTGAGGATACAGGAAACTTCTTTTTTATAAGGGAAGGAGAAGGTGAGGTAACCCAACAAGAATGCAGTTCAAACTTGCAGGGAATATCAGTCAGTTACACCACCTTTTTTTTTACTTCATTTGGAGAGTAATTGTAGTGAGACAAGAAGTAGCTGAGAATGTAAATTCATTTGAAAGTAAATGAAAGCGTCTTACGTTGTTGAAGTATTTTTCCAGTCTTTCAATATGAAAGACTGAAAAGTCAAAACCTTATAGAAATACTTATCAGTCAAGCATTAATAGGAATTTTGATACATATGACTGTACGAAATTTGGAAGATTCAGGTAATAGACGTTCTAGGCTATGAAGCAAACTCCCCTGCAGTTATTTTAGACATGAAAAGATAGAATGGTCAAAAGAGATTTTGGAATTCTAAGCTAAGAAATACCAATAAAAATAGGTGATTTCATTTTCTAAGTCTCTGTTGTTGTCCCAGTAATAGAGTTTTTTTATATACATATGCAGTGTGCCATTGGAAAATGCTGACAAATTCTCTAGAATATGTGCAAATAAGATTTACGCTCTCAGGGGAATAGTTGTTCTTTGAGTTCTACTGGGTTGCCATTGCTCTCTTACTGAGGAGGAGAAGTTGTAAAGATCACATTGCATTCTTGAGGTTTCTTATAGGAAGATGGTTTCTATGAATGTTGTGTAAGGAAATTTCTTTATCACAGACTTAGAACCCTGTACTGAAAGTAGACTATGAAGTGTATAATGAATTTTTGGATCATGAATTGTCCATCAGAAAGAAAAGTAGGTTGAGTGATGCCTCGAGTCTTAACACTTCCTAGCTTTGCATTTTCTTTTCACCAGAGTATTTATCATTGTTAGAGAAGCTCTCTTTCCTGGAAACATGGAAAGTATAATGGGTAAGGAAGACATAATAATACAATATAATGCATGGTTGTATAGGTTGAGACATAATACTGCACTGCCACATTGAAACTGCCTTGAACGGAGCTAAAAACTCCAGTGCTTTTTCAGTAATAGCACAAACCAAACCTGTAACTATGAGAAGTTGCCTGAGCAAGTTTAAGGCCTATTTAATAGCAAAAGAAAACCAAGCATCTCAGAATTAAAAAGAAAAAAAATGGTTCTGGTTTGTAGTGTAAGGCAAGGGTTTTCAGCAATTCCAGAAAATTGGTCTTATCCTTTTCTAATCCCTATTGTGTGTTTCTTCTGGGGGACACACTGAGGAGCGGGTTTGGTTATAGATTCAGTTTATATAGTTCAGTTTTTCTGTTGATTATGGTTCACGTTCATGTATTTTGTTGAATCCAAGTTACTGAAAAGAACCCCACGGTGCCCTGCACTATGTCCAAATCAGGGACCTCGATCCCCTGGGTGCCTCCGGTCCCATCACTCGTGTGGCCTCCCCGACCCTGCACTCCATGGAGCGGCACTGCCTGGGGATCATGTCCCGGCACCAGGACACCTCCAGGGCCTGGAGCTCTGGGACTGTGGACTCTGCCACCTGGGGCATCCCTCCTCCATCATCATCCTTCTCCCAGCTCTGGAGGAATTTCAGGATCTTGGGGGAAGGGTTTGGATCTGGTTTTGCAGAGGGGCTGAAAGGAGCCCTGGGTTGCTCAAGACCGATGGGAGTTTTAAGAACAGATTTACAGAGCAAACTCAGTTGTTATTTTTTCCTCTCCTTCCACAGTGTCTCTTAAATCTTCTTGACAGAGTTTTAAAATGCTAAAAAGCAATCTCAAGTGAGAGCAGAGTCTGTCCCAGTTTAGAAGACTGGAAATATTCAGAGGTCACAGGACCAAGCCTGCCAGAGTTCAACACATGTTTCAACAACACTCTCAGGCATGTGGTGTGACTCTTGGGGTGTCCTGTGCAGGGCCTGGAGTTGGACTCAATTATCCTTGTGGGTCCCTTCTAACTGAGCATATTTGATGATTCTGTGTATATTGTACAGAGCTAATAAATGACAATGATGAAATTTCTGCCACTTCACTGAATATTTTGGAAATGGTATTCAGTGTTTAAAAGAATGACAGGCTTTTGACTTAGATATGGGAAATATTATTTTCATGGACTTCACATATTCTGTGCCAACTCTCTTGAATTTCTTTGTGCTGGGTTTCTCAACAAAGTAGTTAGTAGAACATACCTGCTCTTGAGCTAAGTTTACAATTAAATATCAGAATGATTGGAAAGCCTCAAATTTTAAGCATAATAGCTGTTGAAAAATATTTAGGTTTTATCTTTGAGTGCCAGTTTTCTTGACTCAGAACAATTCTAAAGGCACGAATCAAATAGTCTGGTTTTTGCTCCAGTGGACAGTTTCCCAAAGTGCTTGACTATAGCAGAATTGACTGGTGGTACTCACCACTGAAATGGTGAGTGGTGCTTGGTTTTTTATGAAGAGTGGTGGTATTTTAACACTATACATGAATGGACAAAGCATATTCATTGCTGCTGGGTTTGTTCCAAGTTGGAAATTTATGTCCTTGCCACTTAGATGGCTTTCCTATGTCATGGAAGTAGTTGAGTTACAAGATTGCTTTGGAGAAAATGATGACAATATCCATTTTAACCTGTGTGTTTCTTCTTAAGTTACACATGCAAATTTCAATTAAGTAGTACCTAGCTTAATCTATAAAGCAATCCAACTTGCCCTAATACCTAATACACATTATAATTACTTTTTATGCTTTTCCCTTCATGAGTAATCACAATCAATTTAATGAAAATGTGTTTTGCTGGAGTTTGCACTGGGGAATTGCTTTGCCTACAGACATCCAAGTTGCCATGACATTGTTTCAAAGATTTGTTTGATTTTTTTTTTTTCTACTTCTTGTAGAACAACTGTAGTTTGCAATTACATTAAATGACAAGCAGATAACTATACAAAAACCCAATAGGTTCCAGAAGTGAGGACTTGTTTTAATTTGTTAAAAGCCTGGAAGGAAAGGAATGGGATTGCTCCTTCACAGGACCAGTATATCACTGTTTCTGACAATTTGAGACTTCCACAACACTGCTATGCTTCATACAGATTACGGCTACATAATCTGGGGTATGTTTGGTCGGGTTCATTGACCTGTCTTGCACATATCATTCATGCTTTGCTCTCTTGTAACACAACAGGCCCCACTTTGTAACCTGTATTCTGTTCACCTCTTTTCCAGTGCAATGGAACAAAAAGTGTCCTTGTAAACTGATAAATGAACACTGTTATGCTCTGGTGATCCACTCAGCACATGTTGTTGGATGCAGAATTTGCAAACTGATCCAAAAGGGATAAGGGTCAAAATATGTGATTTATCTGTTTATTACTTGCATCTGTCACTGAGCATCTCTTTAGTTTTTACATTTAAGATGGAATATGAGTGGTTTAAAAGTGTACCTTGTCTAGACAGGGATTGCCTACTAATTTCTAGAGCAAGTGTTGGTTTCTGATATTATTGGGAAGGTCTGGATTCTTCAGTCTCTCTGCTCTACTCTCTAGAGGAATCTTATGCAATCCTGTAAGTCTGCCTCTTGAATAGCAGAGGTGCATTACAGACTTTGTACCTGTTAAACAACCTTTTTTTCACTTTTTCTTTTCTTTTATAATGTCCCCCTATAAACTCTGCTCTCCTGGATTATTTAGGACAATATGCTACTTCTCTACCTATTTGTTTTATGTTAACATGCTTCAGAGCCCTCTGGCTGAGGACGTGGTTCTCCTGGCAGCAGCTTTTCCTTTTTAGTTCAGTCCCATCTTTGCAATGTGATTAAGGCTGGCTTATGTTCCCTGCTGTGCTATTTGTGCTACTAGTTTGAAGTTACAGATTCTCTTTGAAACAGATTCAGTGTTTTCAGGCAACTTGTGTGAATTAATTGTTTCCAGCTTGAATGATTGAAGGAAGCCAGTATGAGTCCAAAACTGACAAAATATACACTCTCTCACCCATGAAGCTAAGGTGGATAATAATCCAGTGCTACATTTTGTAAATCAAGGGTAGGCAAAAAGAAAGGTGGAAGTATTTAATACTTCCATATTTCATACAAAAATATGCTGAAGGTATTACTAGACTTTTGTCTAGAGAAGGTCATAGAATGGATTTCTTCCTCCCCTCCCTTTCCCCTCTGCAAAGAAAGAAATGGATCTGTTTTTGTTTAAAGAAAACAGGTTTGTATAGTCTTTCTTAAGTACAGCATAAACAGAAATTATTGTTCTTTTTGAGATTAATAAAAAATTTATTTTTGCTCTATGTTTTTCTCTCAAAAGCTGAACCCATCCATTTATTTAAGTATGCCTCAAAGAACTTAGTTTTGTAAGTGTCAAAACCAGTTTGACAGGCCAAGCAATTAAAGGTTTTGTAAAAACTTTTAGAGTTCAATTGATTGCTACCTAGGGCAATTTGATTAGTCCATAGCCCTTACAATCAGTGTTGTAGCCATGCTAGAAATGCTTATTTGGTAAGTATGCTGTGGCAGTATGATTATTCCCACTGGCAACCTACCTAGCATTAAATTTATTTTTTTTTCTTAGACATTTATTATAAGAATGGCACTGAAATATCTTTTTTTTTTGTTTTACCACCTCAGAATGAAAGATTTTTCTTATGTGATCAAATTGTATGAAACCCAAAGGAGAGAGTAAGTCAGGTTATTGTAGTAATTTATCTCTTCCTCTTGTTTCTGTTTTGCTTTGTTTCGGAAGGACTAACCAGCCGGGAATGTTCACGAAGAAGGAATTCGATCAGTTGGCCTCAGCAGTAGACAGCTTCAGTCTCATGACATATGACTATTCAGCACCACATCGGTAAGGCTTCATCTAACATTTGAAAGATTGTTGAAGGAATTGTTAAGTCATTATTAAATCTACAGTATGAGTTAATTTTTTCTAGTAGAGTGGACAGTGTGTTTTGACTGTACCACATACTAAAGTTCTAGATTAGTAGTTGGGGTAGGTGACTTGTGAACAAGCCCATAACTCAGTACATTTTTAACAGCAATGTATTTTTGGGGTTTGGATATTATGGAAGACTTTGTACTCGAGCTAAAAAGTTATCCTTTTAAAAGGATAACCTGACACTTATTCTTTTCCAAGCCAGGTTCTTTTGTTTTGAGTTATTTAGCACAGTTCTGCAGGATAGGTACACGAATAATCTACAACATATCATTGTTGAACAAATTAGCTTTAAAGCACAATTGATAGTTCATCTGCCTTTAAACATGAACATGATTTCCAGCAACATTCCTCTGCTGTATTAGCATATTGGGTTTTAATGGCACAGATATTATGAAGGCTTTGAGGCAGATAATTAGTAGGGAGTAGATACTGATATTTGTAAGTCTATACTTCTCCTTTTATCATGTTAGTGAGTGCCTTTTATCATGTTAGCGAGTGTTTGAGGGAAAACCTGGTCTCCTCTCCAAAGAGATAGAAATGAAATGAGTGCAATATTCTGTTATATATATAACAATTAAATTACTCTGTGTATTAAGGCTATACTCTTTTTCTTAATGTAGCTTTTTGTTAAGTTATTGCCTTTTTAGGGTTTTTTCCATAAGTAAGTGTTAAACTATCATTGAAACCTGTCTTGCTTACCAGTCATAATTATACAGTTCTTTCTGTAAGTAAATAGTGGATTTTGTCCCAGTATGTTTTGCTAGTTGACAGTGAAAACACTGAGGATAAGAATGGTATTGGAAAACAACTGAAGTCATACAGAGTTTTGAATTATAGTGTAGGCATTGTGCAAGGCCCTGTGACAGAGAAAATGTGCTGGGGGGAAACCTCTTCTTATCCACTGTAAGGAGTTTTGTGCCCTTGAACCTTGGAATTCAATGACAAAGTCAAGAGTGGGGCAAGCATGTTTTGTGCCTCAGCACTTCAAGCCACTGAAGAATGTACATTTAACCTTCTTAGGATTGTAGGCTCATCTTTACTGGTTTTTGTGTGCCATAATTTGCTTTTTTACAATTGCACAAGTCAAAAGAGAAGGCTGAGAGTGAACATGTACTTCTTCTGACAACCTGTTTGATTTTTGCTAACTTGACAGACCTGGTCCAAATTCCCCCCTTCCCTGGGTACGAGCCTGTGTTCAAGTACTGGATCCTGATTCAAAATGGAGGAATAAAATACTTCTAGGGCTGAATTTCTATGGCATGGACTATTCTGCTTTGGGACCCTCTGGGGAGCCAATCCTTGGTAGCAGGTATGATTTCTCTGGATAGTAAGTACTTACGTATAATATATTTTCTCACCAAACTTAGAAATTCACAAGTATTCTTGTTTAGAAATACGGCTTTGTTAGCAACATAGAAATGGCAAAAGTGACAAATCTGCACCTGAAATAGTAGCTCACTGGTTAAAGTAAGACCTGTAACTTCTCTTCACTGTACAGAAATGCAGATAGATTGCACAGTTATCCTGTCAGAACTCCTGTGGAAAAATGATTCGTGTAGTTTTCCCTCTTTCCTCTATCCATGTTTGTACATGCAGGTTACCATCTATGTGTTAAAATGTTCTGCAGTATTTTCTTATGCTCTGTATCATTTTGGGGATTCATGCAGTTGTCCTAAGGATTTTTTTCTCTCAGCTCCCGAAGTTGTTACCTGTTACTTTGAAATTTGATACTGGTTTCAGACAGCAACGTGCCATCAAGTTTCTTTTCAGTAGAAAAAACTCCAAGAAGTGCACCTGGAGAAAAAATCTATAACAAGATAAAGGGAAATATTCCAAAGCTAGCTTAAAATTTTATATTGATTCTCAGAGGAGAATGGTTTTAGTTTTGGGTAATAACCACCTGTAATAACAGCGAGCTTTGTAGAAATACAGTCAAGATATAGTACATCAAGCCAGACGAAAAATGAATTTGGCAGGAAAATCAGGTTTGTTCAGCAATTTTTTACTATATTTTGAAATAGAACCAAACCAAGTGGTAACAAACCTAAAGCACACAAGGTGACTGTTCTCACTTTCAGAGGTTACTAAGTTCATTACTGCACAATATTTAAATATAACAACCGACTGTTTTATAGACATTGAAATACTATCTGAGGTGGATTGTGTAAGGCAGGGCTCTGAATTTTTGCATCCATGCCTTCAGTTACACAAACACACACTCATCATTGTGCTTGCCTCTGCTTTCTTCCTTCTTCTCCTTGGCTCTTTATTAGGGATATAATACTCTAGACACGGATTTCTGCCAGTACTGAATTGTGTTTGAATCTGACTGAATAACAGAAAAGGGGAATACAAAGCCATTGTCTGTAGCAAAAGGTATATAGAGAGTATTTCAGAATATTTCTGTAAAGTTAGTTGTAGTGATTAGGCAGGAGAAATACTCAACAGTGAAAGCATTGTTGATTTACAGACCTAATTATGCAAGCTCAGCAAAATTATGTAGCTTCACTGTAATATTTAGTTCCTTTTGCAATTAGGAGTATAGCACTATCTAGCAGAGTAAAAGGTTCTTGCTTGTTTTTCTGAACTGCAACTTGTGAAATGAAGTTTCCACTTGAAAAAACACCGAGCACTAGGGTGGCATCTACTTTTACTTTTCATAGATTCTCCTTTCATAGTATTAATTTCATATAGCATTAATTCATGTTGCTTTTTAATTAATGGCAAAAAACAGCCTAACTAAGACTCACGTATGATTACTCTAACTTTTACTGAAAGAGGCTACATTCACCTGCAAGTAGGACACTGGTACACAATGTGGTACAATATGTTTTATACAGAGAATAGTCCTGTTAACATAATCTTCATTGACAGATCATATGATTGTAGTTTTTCAGATATCTACCAGGTGCAAGGTTCTGGACAAAGTCTTTAAGAGACTTTGAGTTTGTACATAAAACACACTCATTTTCAATTTGCTGTCTTACCCACCAGTCAATGGTTAAGTTTATTTTTCCAGAATATAGTTTTGAGCATGCACAGTTATGGATTAGTCTTTGCTGTATATGTCATGTGTAATAATGTAATAGTAAAATAGATTCAAGGTAAACAGCTTCAAAATAGGCCAAGCTTCTGACATAGAGAAAATGGGGGGGGAAAAGTTTTTTATGTAAAATAAGCTTTCTGCCACTTAATTGGTATCAGGTGGTTTGTAAGGAAGTCCTTTGGCCTGCCAGAAGTTTTGAAGATTGATTCATGACTCCTTTAAGGCACCCTCCATATATTGTAGTGATAGTGATGTTAAGCTAAAGTACTGGTATTAAAATTAATTCAAAATGTGTTCAGTTAAATGCAGTATGGTGAGTATCAACTTTGTCTTAGATTTCTGCTTAAGTTTTTGCATCTGAAATTTATTGCTTGTACAAGTACCCAACAAGTCAGTGCTCCTTGACACACTGTAAGGTGCACACTGTTTCGTTGAAGCGTATTCATGAGAGTCTGATCCTCTTTAAGAACAAAGAAGGAAAACTGCAAGATTCAGTGGCAAACTGTATATTCTCAAGTTGTTTTACGTCAATGTATTATGCACTTAAATTGATTATTAATAAAGCATATACATAGGTTTGCAAGCAGAATGCAGAAACCTTTGCTGGTCTCATGTTTTTGTTTTTCTTTAGGATAGGAATTAGGTGATGGAAAGACACTCTGAATATAGGTAGATTTCATTCACTGCATATTTTTTCAGTCCAGAAATTCATAAAATAACTTGCAGTAGAATCCCTGTTTGCATAAAATATTATTTGACAGTGTTTTTTATTGCAGAATGTAATCTAAAGGTAGAAGTACTTGAAAAGATATACAACCTTTCTGTGTAATATCCTGTTTCCTTCATACACATCATAAGAAGTAATAGGTGTATACCTGTATGCTTGCATGTATATATATCTGTATCTCGGGATTAAATGAAATGAAAACAATTTTTCTCTTACAGCACAAGATACACAAGATAGTTTGTCCTTGGTTGTTACAGGAGGAACTACAGTTTCTGTAACTGCAGTAACAATGTGTTTGTCTTGCAGCTCAGTGACAACTATGACTTGTTGATACAATGAGTCAGTCTCAGAGATTATAGCACATTCTGGTGCTGTAATTAACCAAGTGCCATTTTGGGTTATGTGGAGGGAAGCTGCATTCAAGTATATTTCATTGGGACATAATTTGTATGAAATCCTAAACTGGAAATAAAGTTTTTGTGTCTGTGATTCCCAAATCATCTCTAGTGCTTCTGGTACTGTTTTCTGCCCCCTGGCTGTCAAGAATCAGGTGTCTGAATTGCTAAAATGCAGTCATTATAACTTTCAGCTGTATTGAAATCTGAATATAACCATCTGGTGCTGCTGACTTGCTGTTCTAATGATCAACTGGTTCCAGCCTGTCCTCTATTGATATGCAACCTGACAGTATTTTCCTGTTCACCTCAAAAGTGTATGTCTTGGGTAAATAATTCTTCAGTATACCCTGAAGCTTAAGAAATTGTTTAGTCTTTCTGAGGAATCTTTGCCTTTGAGTCCTTTTTAGAGACCTGTAGTAGGTCAGCAAGCCCCTCAATCTCACGAGCTCTTACTTCCAGTGTACATTTTTCGCCTTTATCTATCTGCTCTACAGAATCTCTCTTAATCATTGGGACATTATATATCAGTTGCAGTTTTGTTTTATATTCTCACGGGAGAATTAGACAACAGTGGGGGATTAGACAACAGTGTAGTGGTGTTTTTCATCCCACACCATCTAAAATCTATATCCGTTATGACCTGGACCAAAGGGGAAATGACAGACTTCATTGCCAGCTGTGAATTAAAAGAAATGTAAATCAAAAGCTGTCATATGGCAATGGTGTTGCTTACCTTTAATAAATCAACCTTCTTTATTGAGCATATCCCTGTAAGTTTAATGTATTATTATTTAATGTATTATTTAAGTAAAGTATTATTTAATGTATTATTTTGTCACTTTTTTTTGTATAGTGTTGAAAGAGGGAAGATACATCTCTAATGTTTCACCTGACTGTATATAATTTTTGAGTATATTCTGCATTCAATCTGCTTTTGTTCCAGCCTTAGCTATTGAAAATAGTTATGTGGATAATTCCATTATTTTGAAACAGTGCTGTATATGCTTACATTTTATTTAAAGTAATCCGAATAGGGATTTTTACGTTAATTTTAAACATTTAAGAAGATTGATATAATAAATTGCCAGATGAAGCAAGGGAGAAACTAATTTGACAATGCATTGTGCTATTCAGAGATAGAAAATAAGATGACTTGCAAGCAACATGAGGATATAGAGTTCTACCGAGAATTTTATTGGCTGCCTGCCATTTTGTAAATAGCAGGTAATAAAAAGTGGTACTTAGAAACAGTTAGAGGTGAACTTTTTCTCTGAATTATCATGGCAGTGTCTTTATTAGCAGCAATTTAAGAATATTTGGGCCAACTGTGACTCACGATTTTGTCTTACAGAAGGTAGCAAAAAAGCTACTGCCAGGAACACTTTTACTCTTCAAGCTGCAAGGGTTTTGCAACATTTCTCTTCATGCTGTAATTCTCCCAGGATTTCCATTACTTCCCTGTATGCCAGGATTCTGTCTCCTGATTTAACCCATTTTTCTCATTGGTTATATAATGTTGGGGAGATACTAGTATTTCAAATCAATTGATTGACCAATTAGCTCTGTAGGACTGAATGCCTTGACCTGTTGACCAGCTCTCCTCTTCATTGGAGAAACTGTTAAGCTCTTTCTTCTTAAATTGTACTGCTGAGTCATATGGTAAAATCATGGCAGTGATGGGAGGAAGTTACAATTGGGCCTGAAATCAGAAGTTATTTCTATATTACAAATGTCTAAATGTTTCAGGAGTGTTTCAAAAGGTTTATTCTAATAAATTCCCTCTGGGGTATTCTGTTATGTGTGGCTTCCATGATATATCCGTCCCTCCATCCCTTTAGGAATGGAAGGTGAGTGTGAGCTGTTAGCTGAAAGTGTAAGACTTGTTAATTCACGTAAGTTGGATAGAACAACTTATGAAGTAAATTTATGGTCATATTTCAGCTTATCCAAGTTGTAAATACGATGATAAATACAAAAGCTATATTAGTTGTTTTTAATGTAAAACATATTCCTTATTTCTTTTGAAATGAGGAAAAGGTGGCTTTTGTTTATTAAGGAAATGATTGGTTCTGAAGTTCAGTTGTACAATGACATATTGGCTATGGTGGAGTGTGTATATCTCAGTGCATCTGCTTTAAAAATGTGCTCTTCTCTGTGTCTCAGGACCTTTTTCTGATAGTAAATTTGCTGGAGGCAATATTTAGGCAGTTAAATGTTGACAAAATAATAAGGATAAAGTTCTTTACTGTCTCATTGTACTCTAACCATTTTAGAAGACAGCGTGATGAAATTAGTAAAATTACTTCTCAGGATCTTTTTCTGATAGTAAATTTGCTGGAGGCAATATTTAGGCAGTTAAATGTTAACAAAATAATAAGGATAAAGTTCTCTACTGTCTCATTGTACTCTAACCATTTTAGAAGACAGCATGATGAAATTAGTAAAATTACTTCTGTGGTTTAAAACAAAGAGAAGAGCCAGAAATCTTTACTGTAAATTCAATTTACTTGTGTTCCTAGATTTGTATGTGGGTGTCTGCACCCAGTGTAGAGTGAAAGACACTCATGCCTTTGGTAGCCTTTTTGGGCTTGTGAGATCACCAGTAGTAGACTTAAAACCACTACTAGCTCTGACTGAATCTCTTCAAGCATGTGATGAATATCAAAGAACATAGAACAGATAACACTTTGTATGTGTCCAGATCACTTCACTATGAATCCCTTAGCTCCCATTGCCCCATCCTCTCTCATGCCCTGTGCTGAAAAGATAATGATTCATTTTTGCTTGGTGTTGGCTGTCCCTCACAAGGTACTCATTGTGTTCAGTTCCATTGCAAATCAATTGGGGATGTGTGTTAAGAGCTTCCTGAAAATGCGTAGTGTCTTTATGTAAGTTAGCCTAGAGCTGGCTAAGTGCACTGTGCTGACTTGTTGGACCATACGCATTATAGATTCCTCTGGGAAGCTTCTGATTCTGAAGGCATGAAGTCCTCTGTTGGAGCCAAAAGCCAGCAGCCTGGGTGAAGCCTGCCCTGGGACCTAGAAGCCAGTGATGGATGCATAGGCTAAAGTCTTGGCTTCAGGCAGCTGGGTATATTTTTCTCTTATTTCTAAACAGGGAGAGTTTTTGACCTTTTCTTGAGGGGAGAAAAAAAAAAGAAACAAGAAACTGGAATTTTAGACTGATTGTCTATTCTCTTACTACAAAAGTGACAGTAATGAGATAATTTGTATTTTGTTGAAGGAGGGGCATTGTTTGATGTTATGCTTGGGTTTTTTTTAACAGACAAGCTTTTATTTCAAGAGCAAGTAGCTTGGAGTTTTTCTAATCTTAAACTGATCTTGCAATCCTTATTATCTAATTTTAACATTAGTTTGTTCAGTGAATTGAATTGCCATGATTATTGGGGAAGCAGTCAGATTTAAAATCAAGATAGGGTTTTTGAAACTGATCTGAATATCATCAGCATGGTTTTAAAAGTTGGAATGAACTTTCTTGGTAATTCAAATATAATTTCAATTCGTTGAATTTAGAGGAAGACAACTATATACTCCTTCACTTGCTAAAGAGCACAGCTTCCAAAGCAAGCTCTGAAACATAAAGTAATTCCTGCTAAAGCACAGTTTTTTGTGCCTCTTTTTTTTTTTTTAATGAAGTCATGTCTTTATTACTTGGCTATTTGTATGCTGTCAAACAGACTGCAACAAAAGTGGTGCCAGGGACCTAGAGCTTACACAATGAGTCTTGGGGGCTTTTTTCTTTGGGATGACTCTAGTTTGGTCTTATGGGCTGAAACTCATTAGCATGTCAGAGTGCCTCTGCAGTTGTTTCATCCAAAAAAGGCAAATATTTTATGCACTCTGAGACTGCTCAATGATGCAGAATGAGGTGTGGTGCTAGTTTTTATTGTAGAAGCTCCATCCTGATATGAACTGTAAGTTTGATATAGGCAGAATCACACAATGCAAATACCTCCTTTCATTTTGACACAGTGCTTTTAAACAGTACAAATAATTAAAAAAAAAAAAAAAAAGGTAAAGTTACATAGATTATTCTTCACATAAGGCAGTGTAAAATGTCTGTAAAAATATTTTTACATTTCTCAAGGATTTTTTGGGGGGCATAGTTGTTTCAGAAGGCAAGAATAAATGTGCATGTTTCTTGCAATTCTAGAGAAAAGTAGCAACTACAGCAGCAAAGTGTGCAGAGTCATCTAATTACCAATGGAAGGACTCAATAACTGCGGGAAAAGCCAGTGTGGAAATATGTAAGATTTAGGAATAGGCTTGAAGTGATACTTGCAGGAAATAGTAATGGGGCATATAGCTATAAAGTCTTTGAAGTAATAGAACTCCAAGTATGTTCCACAACATTAACAGCTTTTGATTTGTGCAAACAGCTTGTTTACACTTGGAATTACATGGCAGATGATCGAATACAGTTTCTGGTGATAACATTCAGTATTGGTACAAGGTCCAATAAATTTTTCCTTTATGATTTTATGAGGTATTTCAGTATATCAGTAAAGCCAGCAAGCAGAGTGCAGTTTTTCCACCCTGAATTGATTCATGTCTCTGTCAGGAGAATGGATCTAGAAATGCTGAGTAATAAATTAGAGCTAAAGTAAGTTTTTGGATTTTGTGCTCTAGAACTAGGAGAGTTACATTTCAGAATTTTACTGGAATGCAGTGTTGTTCATGGCTAAAATGGAAATCAAGGCAGACTCTGATGCTTCATCTACTTTTAGGAAAAAATACAGTATTATGAAAATTATTACAAATTAGTTATTTGGAAACTCAATGAAATCTACAAGATTATGCCCCAAATATATCTATATATCCTAAATAGTTACCCATTTCTTACATTTTTTGTGTGTGGCATTTCATTGTTTAAACCAAATTTTGGGTTTGCTACACTATTTTAGAAAGAAACTGTCTTTGAAAAAAGTAAAAATATCTCCATATACTACATCTTTTTAAACCTTTTGAAAATAGCTTCTATCTTTTCTTTTTTACCTGTCCTTAAGGTTTGAGAGGAAAAAGAAAATTCCTCTAGAATGGTATTTCGTGTGAAGTGCAAGGTAACTGTATTGCCAGGCTCAGAGCAGGTACATTCACCTTCCTGTTTGTGAGTAGGGATATTGATTGGGCAAGAGGGCAAAATAGGAGCCTGTAAGTTCTGTGATCCAGTTTGTGTAAGACTGGGGATAGTCCTACTGCCAATCTTAAATAGAGGATGGGGGTGTAGATGGCAGATGGTGCTTGCAATTTTGAATATAAATTCATTTACTACAATGGTTAAAACCTAGAGGAAGTCATCTTATCTTTAGGGTCTCCTTGTATTTACCAAATTTAGAGACATTAGTAGTGTACAAGATTATTTTCTTCCTGTGAGTGAAAGCAAATGTCTGTGAATCCTGGGCTTTGAGCCCTAGTAACTTAGGAAAATAAGATGTTTCCAACTGAGAAGTAGTTGTGGGTTAGAGGTCTGTGCATAATACACTGATCACTTGGAGCCATAAACCAAGAAAGGTAAAAGTCAATGAAGCTGTCACTTTCCATATTCTTGCACTGCTTTGAATATGTTTTAATGGATATATGTATAGTTACGTTTCACTAGATTCTACATTTTATAGTAATGAGACACTAGACAGTTTGAGAAAACTCGATATAGAAGTGGAATATATTTTAGTACTGACAGCAGAAATTGTCAAGATTGCTTTTGGGAATAATAATCTATAGAATTGCTCCTAGGTTTTAGCATTTGAGGATTATAAGTGTATGGAGACAAATCAATGAGACATGCCTCTTTAGGGAGACCTTTATGCACCAAACCTGGGAAACCAATATGGTCATTGCAAACTGTCATTGCTGAGCCCTCATTACCCAGTGAATACATGAAGAAAGATTTATGGAGAGCGTCGTGTCTCTGCAGTTAATTCTGAGTTATAAATATGATGTGAGGGTCTCATATCACCTTGATCGCTGCTTACTTACAAATGAAAAGCCTGGTTTCTTTGGATTTTTGACCTTTCTTTTTTTGGACAACATGTCTTAGCTGAGTCTAGGCATTCTTAAGTGTTTAGTTTATCTTCGTTTTGTTTCTGTACTTGAGTTTGCACATTGAAAGACTCATGAAAAATTCTCTTTTTGTTGATGTGTGTACCTTTGGGAACGTGAATTAGAAGACATGGGAATGGGTAGAATAGTAAAAGATGAATTTAGGATAAATTGTTTGTCATTTGTAATTTCTCTTACAGTTGACCCTGAAAAACAATCTTATAAGCATCTGTATGTGTAAGGTGGATATCATGTTGCAAAGGTTTAAATCTTAAGTGTCTGTGTCTCTGTGAGTCTTACTTGAAAATGCCAGTTATAAGATTTTTAGAACTATGAGTTGATGAGGGCAACAGACACAGTGCTTCCATTTAAAGGCATAGCCAAGTACGGCAGTATCTGTGGGATGCTTTTTCTGATTTAGAAACAATTATATTCAAGAGTATTTTAGCTTTTTTTTTTTTATTCTTCCTCACAAATGTAATCATGAAAGAAAACTGATCAATCTGGTGATGGAAACTTTCCACTAAAACAAGTTTTGTCTTAAGAAAATCAGTTTAAATTTGAGTCAGGAGAAACTAAGGTGCTTGCTAAATATAAAGTAAATTTAGTCTGTCCCCAGATTAAAAAAAAAAAAAAAGAAGTTCTGTTCCACTGATGGTAGCATGTCAAGCTTACAGAGAGCTCCACCAATACATTTCAATCAGAGCTGAAAACCTCTTTCAAAAAATGAAGAGTTTTCATCTTGCTTCTTACCCCTAGAGTCTTCCTTGAGAAAATCCATAATAGGAATATTAAGAATAAGATGTACCTGGAACCCTGTAGTTGACTGGCAGCATTTATTCAGCAAATGTATTAAGAATAATTGAAATCTCTGGGTTTCTAAAGCAAAAATCTGATACTGAATCATGAGCTTGCCTTAAAGTAATCCACTGTTAATTTGCAAAGAAACCATTTACCATTGGTCTTTTGTGAAATGGTCGTTTTCAAGCTGCATAATGAAGGACTGATAGCATCCATTAGTGTGTACAGGAATGTCTTCCAAGATAAATAGTATTTTATTAGAATCTGTTTTATAGTACTGTGAGAAAGAGATGTTTAAATACGAGTGGATTAGGAACATAAAATCTTCAAGTGCGTTAGTGGATAGATTTAAGCAGTAGGGAGTCTGTGGCAACAGGTGAAACAAATTGTTCTGAAGAATTCCTCAGTAATCTCGTACTTGAACAGGAAAAGAATTGGTTTCTTTTAGGTGCAGTAAGGAAGAGTAAATGTCTTCAAAAATAGTAGTTTTAGAGCATGGAAAAAATTACATGGAGCCATTTATTTCAAATGACATTAATGTGCATATTTTCACATGTGCTGTTCAGAATTACGTTCTAAATAGTTTTTTTCCATTAATTTTCTCTAAATTCACTACAGTTAGTTACTAGAATTCCCTTAGCAATGGACACAATTTATGATCACCCCTCCTGTTCTGCTGCATGTTGACAGCTTCTTATTTGAAATAAGAGTGTTTCTGTTCACATGGATTTGATGAGAAGTTGTCCTTGGAATTGTGGCGCTATTATTTATATACATTCTGTGTAGAAAATCCACTGAAGCAGTCAAGTGTAATTCACTCTGATACCTATGGAGGGTTTAAAATGTTAAGAATGAGTTATTTCCAAAACTGTTTTTCCTGTCTCCTTAGTATCCAAATTCCAAAATGTGCTCACAGACCACTATAGTAGTATTAGCTAATCTAGGTCATATTTTCTACTTGCTTGTTTATGTTTTGACCCATGTTATAAATATTTCTTGGATTCTGACATTGAATAATCTGCTATTTAAATGTTTCTTTTCCTCCCTGCATGAGTTTTGAAATCTCTGCAATTAAAGTATTTGGGCAGCTTTGATTTCTTGGGTATCTGAATTTTAGTAATAGAATGTTTCTTGAGATGAATTTTTTTATAAGATGCTGATAAAAACAATAAAACTCTTTCTTCACAGGATAATGATTTTATTCCAGAGCTTATTTTCACATTAAAGTTTCAACTTGGAATCTTTGATTTGAATGTTATTAGAAATGAGAAACACATTTTAACATTGATCTATTTTACCATATTTTACACATAAAGCCTGCATCCATTAAAAAACTATTTGTTCATGAAATGAGTCCTCAGCTGGCACAAAATCAGACGTAAAGACAAGAAGAGTGATGGGGGAAGAGAAGGTTTTTGAAATTAACCTTCCCTCATTTATATAGATACATGATTTGAAAAATGCTGGTATGTGTATTTATTCAGTACTATAATGTCAGTTTTAAAGCTGATTTTTTTTTCATAGTCTAATTGTATTCTCTAGTAGCCAGTTGTAGCTAAGCTGAACTAGCAATATTTGCAGAAATATGGGAAAAATCCTTGCAGAAATAATTTTGAGTCATGTTTGGTAAAAAAAGAGTTTCTATACTTCTACATAGGTACTGGGCCCTGAAGAAAGAAAGAAAAACCATACAATTGTGGCATAAGTGATAGAATGATCTATTTATTTACTGCAAAATGCTCAAATACTGAATTTAACTTCTTTATAAAGCTCTCATTTGTATGTGGAGCAATGATTCTGTTTATGTAATCTTTCCTAGCTGTTAAAGTCTGGAGCATCTTGCCATTTAGTACAGTTATCTTTTTAAGGATGTGTAAAACCCAAGTGGTTGCAGTTATTGGGATATTGGGCATGAGGTTTGTTGTGGATGACCATGTTATAATGCTCTGGTGCAATGGCACTAAATGTCTTCATTTTTTCCACTCTTTTCATTAGTTTTTTGCCATTTTAATAGTTGTAATGTAGTGACTACTTTTCTGTAGTCATGTCTCCAAGTTTAATATAATAATAAAACAATTATGATTAATAGAATCCTTATCTGGAACTATTGTTCCACTATTTAAAAAAAAAGGAAGTGCATCAGATTTGTCCTGAAAGAACCATCAAATTGAAGGAATGCATTTGAGACCTTTGACCAGAACTTTCCAATCCATGACCTGAAGCTATGCTTTTAACTGGATGACCTGCCTTGCCTTTTCCACCTCCTTTGACCAGTTTCTATTTCTGTTTAAATACAGCTTTAATTATTCCAAGTCAAAGCTGTCCTTTAAATCACCTGACCTTGGGACAGAGGCTTCCCACCTTCAGAATGTTCTTTACTGGGACTGTCAGACTGAGGCCCTCAGTCTTCCACTACTGGTTACTGCCAACATGGTATCTGAGGAGAACAGTGCTGTGCAAATGTTTTCTTTTCCTTTGTTGGTATTTTTGTTAAATCAGTATTTCCAGTCAATATGCTAACTATGATAACTGATGGTGCTGTGTCGGGGGGAGCGAAGCCTCCCATGCTCTCCAAAGGAAGCTGTTGTATGAGACTAGAACTGTTCTAGAGCTTGGAAAGCAAATGATAGGAAAACATATTCCAAAGAGATGTCTGTGGAGAGAGACCCTTGTTCCTTTTGCTAGCAAGGTAAAAAAATCAAGGTTATGTTTATAAAGGGAAAGGAAAGGAATATAATGGTGAAAAGGCAGAATTTTTAATAGATCTATACCTGTTCTTTTTTATTTCTTTTCTCAATGCTGTTGACTTCACTGTGAAACCTTAGCAGTTTATTTAACCTCTTCTTTATTTGAACTATTAGAAAAGCAAACATATTTGTGTTCTACTTCTAGGAGTAATGCTGCTAGAGCATTTTGAACTTTGAACTTGAGCATTTGAACTTTGGCAAATACTGAGATTTTTAGTACAGATTAAGCAACTTGGCATTAATTTCAATATGCAACTCGTGCTTTTGTAGAGCAATCTGAAATTGAAAAAATACCACTTAAAACACCTGTGGTGCATTGTTTGGAGTAATAGTGAAAATAGGTAATGCAAAATTCAAGAACACTGCAGTAATAGGATAATAAATATTTTGTTGTCGGCTGAAAACCTTAACTGGGCTATGCTTCTGTCTTGATTTTGTGGGTTTGAGGAGTTAGAAGGAATATCTGATCTTTTCATCAAAAGCAAAGATGTGTTTTACTTTACCCAATAATAGCTTTTAATAATTTCCAGTTTCTTGAATTACTTTAATTACATACATTTAGTCAGTTATTTAATGAGTTCTCTCCATTATCTCTAGTTCTTGATTCCTGATTCCTCTGATTTCTCTTAAAGGCTCTTCCTATTAATGTCACTTCCTGCCTTGTATTCTGCAGCTTCAAACTCTTACTAATTGTTTATACTTAGCCATAAACTAAGGCAATCTTCATGAATGAAGTCACTTTGCCTTTTCCCTCCAGACAATTTGTCTGGAGGATAGATTTTTGACAGAGAGGAAAAATGGCAAATATAGAATCTGTTAAACAAGCAAAGCCTCCACCAGGATTGCTATAAAGTTGGGGAAAAAAACTAATTCACTCTCTTGGGAAGTAAACTGAACTTTTGCTTCTTAAACGTGCTTCACATTGGCACTGGTTCAGGTGCATAATTTTTAGCATGTGAGTGGCAGTGCAAGAATCATCTCATGAAATGATCCAGAGAACTCAGCCATTCTCCAACCCTCCAGTGGATAGCAATTCTGTTCTCTTCTCTTTATGGTTACCAGAGCTACTGGGAGAGAATAAATAAAAGGAAATCATAGAATATTCTGCCTTATTTGATAGCCTTTAGAAAGGGAGATTTTTTGACCATTTTTACATCCTTTAAAAGAATTAAATAAATTTAGAGTTTGGCAAGTTACTTTATTGTAGGGGTTTTTTTGCCTTTTTTTTCTTTTTGCTTATTTTTAAGAATAATCCCGAAATATTGTGCAACAAGGGATCTTGCTTCAGATTTTGAAAACGTGTTTTTGAAAATGGTGGCATTTGATACTTTCTCTTCCTTCATGGTATTAGTTGGCAGCATTTTCCTCTATTATAGCTAAACAAAGAAGGTAATTTTATAGTGTTCTGTCTGTAATAGAAGGTTGTCTAAGGACTATGTGTTCAAGGATTGTCTAAAGATGTAATATTTTCACCTACTTTGAAATTACTTTGATGGGATTCTGAGTAGGTATTTTTATCTTATTGTAAGTATTATCATCTTATTGTACAGAGCAAAAGTTTTGAATGCTGTCTATCCAAGAAAGAATAATCTTTGTCAGAGAAGGATACATAATACTATCTTGTAGCAGTCCTGGAGGACCATTTTAATGGATTTCTTCTGTGGGGGGAAACAAATGACAGCCCAATAACAGTACCAGTGGTGTAAATCTCATTAGAAGTTGTCTTATTTAGGCTTGCTATTTTCGGTGTGATTTTTAAGCTATTTATTCAAAATCTTTAATACTTCTACTACATATTTTTAATTTGTATGTTAACCTCATGGAACATTTGCCATACCCAGGCATGTTCTCTCACTGTGATAAAGCATAGTTTAAAAAGTGATTCAGTTCATAATTCCAATTTCTACATACTTTACAAACTTTGACACATTGAAATAAAAAGTTCTCAAATAAGAATGCTTCAAGTGGATATTGAGTGTGTTGCTTTCAGAGTGGCTTAAACCTTCTCCCAGTGTTGCAGTACCAAAAAGGGACATTCCTAGTGCCCGAGTTGGAATTTACTTAATCCAAGTAAGGAAACAGGGTTTCCAAAAAAAATGAATTAGATTAACATCTGAAATTCAAGTCAAGATCTTGTCTGAGGGAAGAGAAGCATGTTAATCGTAAAATAAATTAGAAATATAAATAAAATATTGACAGTATTGCAGAACTTTTGATCATCCTGACCTGCTTGTGTTGAAAAAGAGCTCTCTCTTAGGCAGGAACAAACTTAAAAGGAAGCTAAGCAGGGAAGGATGAGGGAAGGACACTAATTCACAATTGCATAGAAACACTGCAACATTTGAAAAGCACTGAGACTGGCTGAAGAACTTGCATAAAATGCATTTATTTGTTTACTCATATGGTAAATGGCACTGTTAAATTGTAGAACTGTGCTTTCAGTTGCTAGGAAATGTAAAATGTATAAAGACAAAATCCAAGTATTCATTAGAGTAGTCTGAAAAAAAAAAAACTGTTTTGAGGGCAGGACTGAAGTAAATTATGCATCGAGATGCTGAGTGATTTTTGAACTAGCAATGAAAAATAGTAACTCTATATGAGAGCTTGAAGTTTCACTGAACTCTGTTTGGTTTTGAGCTGCTTATGCATGTTACATATATGCTAGTGTTCAAATACATGATTTGGTTTTATTTTGATAAATTTCATATCTTGAATATTCTACACTTGGTCATCCAGATTATTAATATTTTTCTAAATTTCTTAAGAAAATAAATATTATACTGACTCTGTTGATCAATGTGTTCATGCAGTTGTTCTCTACAGTGCCTTTTGCATATATGAACTACTTCAAATTTGGCAAAGACCGATGCTCTCAAAGATAAGCAAACTTCTCTGAATATAGATGGCTTGGCAGAGCTAAGTTAGGGTTGTGAAGAGAGCAAGCCTCCCTACCATAAGCTGGTTGCTGGTTGCCAGTGAATCCATGTAAAGCTCAAGGCGTAGGAAACTTCACTGTTTTTGGAACTGAGAGTCTCCTGTCTACTGTGAACTGTGTACTTAGTTGGTCTAGACTAACTTATGCCTATGCATTTCTCACCGTGATTCCTTGGATGTGGATTGCAGGGAATATTGCAACAGCTTTTTGATGGATAGACTTAGCTGGTGGGGTGCTTTCTCCTTGACCTTAGATAATTTAGGACCGAAAAAGGTATTCGTGTCACATTCAAATGTCAGGTAGACAAAGGAGTTGTCAGTGAAGAATGGTACTTAGCTATGATACATAATTTCTATTTATCAAAGATACTGTTGTCAGAGCACTAAGGCTACTGATGTAATAGATAGTTTTCCGGGAAACAGGTAAAAAGTAGCATTCTGTTTGTCTCAGGCTACTGTATTCACCCTTCTTTTTTCTTTTTTTCCTTCTTCCTTTCAAAACTGTGTGACAGATGCTAAGGTTAATGAATTTTAATTTTAATTTGGCCTTTTCCTTGGGTTGCTGACAGTTCCTTCTATACCACAGAGACCTTTCTTTCCAACTCACTTCATGTTTCAGTGAGAAGTAGAGCGTCTGATGGAAACTTCTTTATGAATAAGTGAACCCAGCTGGAACACAGCCAAACACTGTCAGAACTGGCTCCTTGAATCCCAGTCTTGTGTTTTACCACGGTTTGAGAGATTAGATTCATTAACCTCTCATTAGAAACATGTCAATGCTAAAATCCCACAGTATGCTAGATTCATCCTATTAGAAATCCCAAAAGGCCAGTTAACATTAAAGAATTAACATTTCTTATTCCAGAAGTTAATAGTAGATTCCTTATTTGGCTCCATTTCATTTCACTGATATGGTGACTTCTTAGGTGCTTTTCCCTTTAGAATTAGCAGAAATGTTGTTAATTCAAAAATAACTGTTTGATAGAAAAAGCTTTTATCGTGGTAGAAATTGCAGTATAAAAATGTTCATTTCATTGTAACATTTTCTACATATGTGTATGGAGAGCGCTGCCTGTATAGAACATGATGTACTTTTTACCTATAAATATAATAACACTTTCAAGAGTTATCTCTGTACCAGTGATAACTTAGAGCTTGCTATTTATAGGATATTAAATCCTATTTGAACAGGTCTAAATGCATCCAGATATTAAAGCACTATGTTTAATTTCAGAGTTCAGAGTCTAAGGTAAAAAGAAACATAATTTCCATTGTCTTTTGACCTAAGGAGCTTTCTTCTCTAATGAGAATAAGCACTGCAAAATAATTTGAGTAAGATGGAATTCATTCTGCATCAGTCATATTACATAGCTTCTGCTCAAGCTTGATGTGAATGCCTGTTAAAATCTATAAAACAAGAAGTAAATGACCCTTTACTAGCAATACATTTTTGTGTGTATTCATCTGCTATTGTGAGCAAAAAAAGAAATTTCCATTTCATGTGGCTATTATAAGAAGCATGAAATAATGCTTTTGAATCGCTTAATGTCATTGTTTGAAATGGAAAACAGTATTTTCAAAGACATTGCACTTTGTTATTCAGAGCTACGCTTATCAGCCACCATTATTAGGACATTTGGCTGCTATTTCAAAGTACAAGAGTGGAACACAGGGTCATTAGTAGGGAAATGAGAAAGAGTTAGACTGGCAAAACCATGCTTTGCTCTCCCTGAGACAGAAACAGGAACAGCTACCAGAAAAAACACAAGATCAAGGGGATCCTCTATTCTCACCCTGCCATGCAGAAGGCAGTAACTCAAAGGAATAGAGTAAATGGAGACAAGTATGTGCTCGGAGCAGCAGGCAAACCCCCTCTTTGCCCACCTTGCCTTCCCAGGTGTTTCTATACAGCAGTTATGATGTGTAAGGTAAGTCAATGGATGATGTGGATAATGGGCCAGCTACACGAGAGGTATTGCCAAGGTTAAAAAGGACTGCTCCCTGTCTGATAATCATCCCCACAAGGAAGAAAAGATGGGGGGTGGTGGTAGATAACTCCCTTCTGCTAGGAACCAAATATACCAGACAGACCCTTCTCTTAGGGAAGTCTTCTGCCTCCCTGGGGCCTGGGTTAAGAACATCAGTAGGAAACTTAGTCTAGTACAGCCCTTGTTTTTACCCTTTACCCATTATTACTCTTCCATGTGGGTGACAGTGAAGCTGCAACAAGTTGTCCAAGGACATCAAAAGAGATGTCAGGGCCTTGGGATGGTTGGTAAGGGAATTCAGAGCCCGGTTGTGGGCAGCAATATTGGAATAAACGGATGGATCCAGTCTGTTAATACATAGCTCTGTGGGTGGTGTGACTGACAAAATTTTGGGGTTTTCTGGTCATGGGATAGGCTACATGGCACCAGGCCTCCTGGTGTCAGATGGGATTCACCTTTGTCAAAGGGAAAGAGGGTCTTTGCTCATGAGCTGGTGGGGCTGATTGACAGAGCTTTAAACCAGATTTGAAGCGAGAAGGGGACAAGTTGTAGGATGACATGCCAGGTTTAGAGGCATGGAGTGCTAGTAAGGGCCCTCAGCCTGCTGCATTGCACTGTGCTGGGTACATTGGAGCACACTTGAAGTCTTACAGAGGAGCCAATGGCTCCTGAGATAATAGGAGCCAAGAGGGAAACACCAGTGAAATACCTCAAAGGCGTGTTCCTCTGAAAAGGTGACATGTCCAACAGCCCAGGTGAAGTGTGTCTGCTCCAATGCACTCAGCATGGGCAACAAGCAGGAGGAGGTGGAAGAACAACCTACTTGCTGTTACTGGAAGTTGATGGGATGAATCCCACGACTGGAGTGTGGCTATTGATGGCTACAGGCTGTTCCTAAGTATGAACAAGGAAGGAGAGGCAGCAGGGTTGTCCTGTACCTCAAGAAATGGTCAGAGTGTGAAGAGCTGACTCTGAGGACGATCATGGAACAGATTCCTCTAGAAGCTGTGTTAAGGCACATGGAGGACAGGGAGCTGATATGGGACAGACAGCGCGGCTTCACCCAGGGCAAGTCCTGCCTGACCAACCTAGTGGCCTTCTGTGATGGAGTGACTACACTGGTGGATAAGGAAACAGGTATGAATGTCCTCTATCTGGAGTTCTGTGATGCCTTTGATACGATCCCCCACACAACCTTCTCTCTAAGTTGGAGAGAGATGGATGAACTGGTGAGCAGATAAAGAATTGGCTGGATGATCTCATCCAGAGAGTAATGGTCAGTGGCTCAATACCCAGATGGAGTTCAGTATGAAAATTCCAACCAGGAATTCAATTTGTTTTACAGATTTAGTCAGGCATCACACTTACTATTTCTGCAGTGGAAGGTTGTACCTGTTTCAACAAAGGAAGTATGAAAATACTGCTCACCTGCTTTGATTGTTGAGACACATTTGTGTTTTATTGTGCACAACCTGTTCAGTGGTTTGGTGTTTGTAGTGAGGGTCTTTTTCGAGTTTGTTATGGTTTGGTTTTTTCTTAAGGGTACCTGTACTCTTATTCTTTACAAAAAATCAAGATATTTTTCCCTAGAATATTAAACTGAAGACCAGCTTTTCAGTAGAATAACTGTAAAGGAACAGGTCACTTCTATCTGATGGTGGTTCTCAGTTGCATTTATGCTGTGCAGTATGTGGAATTCCTGATCTGCACGATTTGGAAGTCACCTCTGAGATGTACCCTTGTACGACCAAGTGAAACTGCCATAAGTTTTGTGATGAGTTTTAATTCAAGAGATTTTTACTTTCTCTGGTGCTAAATAACAGAGGTAATGTAGCACACTGCTTAAAAATAATGACATATAGAATCATACTTGTCCACACTATAAAAATACTTGTCTGCTTTCATGTACAAATAGAAACTTTGGTTCACTTTGTAACTTTCTAGAAAATGCAGTTTACCAGGAGCTTCCATTGGACCTGAGAAGCAAACCCTCTTTCCACTCACACAGACTTTCCTGTGGGATTATGGGGGCAGTGGTTTTTTTCCCAGGGTTGACGTGATTATGTATATTATTCTGAATGTGTTCTTTTGCACAGATGTGCTGCATTGCAGAGTGATAATTTGTAAAGCTCCTTGAGATTTGGTGTTGAATGACATTATTGCTAATATGGTTTTAAGGACCTTAAGTCTCAAAAGTCTTTAGCTGTAAACACCTGCTGGTGCTTTACTTTGTATTTTTGGAATTCAAGAGATACTTTGGAAGTTGATGGGATTCTTTATTGTGTTTTAGAGGGTTAGGGTTTTTTCCAGTTTCATATGAAACAAACCAGTGTACCAGTGATTAATAAATAACTGGTTTCTGAAATTGCAGTCAGTATTCTCACAAGGGCCGTTGTCTACTAGTGACACACTTATAAAAATGCAGTAAAAAGGATTCCTTAATGTATGCTGTAAAAAAAAAAGCCATTTTTCTAGTGCATCATCTTCAGGGGGTAAGGTCACCATTGCACACAGTATATTTGGTTAATAGGCAAGTTGAAAATGGAAGGAGGTTGTTTCCAACCTCTCTGCTCAGTCACAGTTCAGCTTTAATTTTATATTCTCTCATCTTCAGATAGCTTGAACTCTGGGATATAGCACTGATGGCAACACATGCTGATTAAATTTACCATGATCTTTGAGTATCACAGGGCCACATAATTTTCTTTCTCCTTTTCTTTCTCCTTCTAGCACCTCATTATTTTAGTAGCACTTTGTTGCAGCTAGGAAGGTTCTTTAACTGATGTTAGTGAAACAACAAGCAGTGTAATTTGGTGAAAGTATGGTTTGTTGATCACACACTGTATCTGCTGTTCTCATTTTCCAGAGCGGTATATCTGCTTTACGTACATGTGAGTGGGCATCATGACCCTTTATATAACAATTATTTTGGAAGGTTTGAGAAAGAGTTGTCCTTTGGAAATATCTTATTAGTTTAAACAATTGTTAAACCAATGTTTTCTTTAAATATGTATTCTCACCAGTATTAGGCAAGCCAAGAATCTATTGATGTTAACAGGCATAATGTTTAAGTTAGTTACATAGAAAACTGGAAGTCACTGTATGACTGATCCATACAATGTGAATCCACAGAAAATATTGATCATTGGAAACTCTTAACTAGAGAAAAGAGGTTTCCTAAGGGAAGCTTTAGGACACTTGACATTCCACCTGCAATTACAGTAAGCACTTTCTTAAAAATATCTTTGTCAGGACTTGTGTATTAGCTGTTTTTCTGTTTCAATTTCTGGTCTTATTGAGTGTTCCTTCTAAACTTAATCTTCCTTCCTTCACCTGTAGGAGAACTTGCTCGTAAAGTGAGTGCTGGGTGATCTACTTATGTATAAACTGTGATTGCTTCCCAGGCCCCTGCAATGTGTATTGCCTAGGTGAAAGTTGGAAATTACTACCTAGTTGCTTACTCTCCTTAAGACCTCCAACTCTGGCAAAGTAATTGTTGCAACTTTGAGCTTTAAGACATCCAGTATTTCCATTAATGATGTTTTCTGGTTGATTCATTCATAACCTGGCAATTGTTGCTAATCCAAGGATTCTGTGCAGTTTCTGAACAGCTCTTTTACTAAACCAAATTCATATAAGCATACAATAACTATCTCAGTGACTGGGTAACATGCACTGTTTATAAATGGATGCAGATCAGGTCTGTGCCCTTTACATTGTTGTGTATTTTTAGAGCTAAGGCAAGTCTAGCCTTCCAGTGTCTGCCTACAATCTCATTTTCAGTTACTTTTATGGTCGGTAGTTATTCTTCATAATAGAAGCTTATGTAAGCTTTCTATTTTTGTCTCATTCTAGCTGTGGCATATGAATAACTTTTAATACTCTCTAATAGCAGTGGCATTGCAAATACATACTTCAGGGCATTTTCTTAGTGAAATTTGCTAATGTCTGCAAT
Source organism: Corapipo altera (assembly GCF_003945725.1). Lineage (NCBI taxonomy): Eukaryota > Metazoa > Chordata > Aves > Passeriformes > Pipridae > Corapipo > Corapipo altera. Next base: position 16,384,208 of record NW_020884885.1, on the reverse strand, counting down.
TTATAAAGACCTCAATGGTCAAGCTGACTGTTCCCCTCCTGTCATTGAGCCCTGAGTGGTGAATTGACATTCAGAAGGTTGTATCTAATTACACTGGATAATAAGTATACTTCCTTTAACAGTGGTTATTAGCAGAGAGTATACTTCATATTTTGTGTATTCTTTCAAACTGGTGTAATATCCAGGGAAAGGTGGGTCAACATTTCTTAAATTATGTTAAGAAGCTGGACCTTGAGAGATGTCAAAGAGCCAGTACTTGATGGAAGGACACAATTCTTGTGATGGACCAACAGAAACACAACTGTCTTACATCAAGGAAGTATTTTGAGATCCAAGGATATTATTAAGGCATAATATTTTGACTTCTCTAAAATGAGAATTATCTTGCCTTCAGGTAGTAAGTGTTTTACATGAGAGAGCAGGTTCTTGTACCTGACTCACTGTTTTGAGTAACACTGTCCGCAAGATTGTATATAAACATTGTATGTGTTAGGACATCTTAACTTCCTTTGTTCCTGTATCTGAGACGCTTGTTTGACGTATTCTAAGTGCTTTACGTGGTCACACAGTGCTTTTTTAGAGTTAACCTTTGTAACTTAATGTGTTCATAAAAAGACTCAGGACAAAATTACCACTTGCTTTATGACCTAAAGGTGATGCTTACCACCAACAAAGAATTCACATGTACTACATCCCTGTAGTTGCTGTTGTCTATCGGTATTCTCAGTGCACTCTTGGCTGCCTTTACAACACTTGTGCAATGCACTGATGTTTGACTACTTTTCACCAGCCTCCCCACCTCTTCTGGGTGTTTTCTTTATAAATCACAGGCTTCAAATGCCTTTTTATCCTCTTTGTGTTCAAATTACATGGATACAGTGAAAGATGTACCAGTCATTTTTGAGCTGAGGACAAGTGGTAGAACAAGTATGCCTAGAATTTAAAATATTCTTAAGCAGCCTTCCCCTCTGAGGAAACATAGGCTGAGCGAGGGTGCTGGATGATAGAAGGATATGTACTCTCTCAACTATGTATTGATTATTAGTGTGCTGTACTGATGATGCTGAAGCATAATATTGTAGGACTGAGGAAACAGCCTCATAGCCATTCTTAAAATTGAGCTGCTTCAGTGTTCAGTTGCAGTATCAGTGCAGGGTAGAGCACACCGCTTCTTTCTTTTTTTAATACTTCTCTTGCAGTGCTGTGATGTTGCTGTATTTCAGCAGAGCTTTTTGTAACCTCAGATCAAGTTAGCGTTGCACTCTCTGGTTCTGTGAACTATTGCAAGAGACAGACATAGTCCCTCTTACTAAGCAGAAGACTCTAGTTAAGTTCTTGATGTTTCTTCAGCAAATTTGATTTTTTCTATTATACATGTTTCCTGTACAATACCTCTCTTCCTTTGTTCCAAATACTGTCATAACCAGTGAGTCTCAACAAGCAAAGAATATGGAGAAGGAAAGCTCATATCTGGTAAGATAAGAAATGAAAGCTGAGGGAGGGAGTGTTTCATGAATGACAACCCCCCCTTGCCTTATAGGTCACATGCCAACACGGTGAAGAGGACTTTATTTAAAGTTGCCGGGGAAGGGAAACCTCAGTTCATCCCACTCCTACCAGTTCAATTCCAGTGCCACTAGTAAATGCCCTGACCCTGGAGAGGGGTCACAGGTCAGCAGAAGAGCACCTGAAGGGCAGCACAAAGGAATCCCGGACACTCCAGCCAGTAAGTTGACTTCACTGGGGGCTCAACTTAAACACCTTTGTGCAATCACACACAGCATGGGGAGTAAACAAGAGGAGTTAGAGAGGTGTGCATGCCTGCAGGGCTATGATCTTGTTGGCAGCATGATGACTGGGTTGTTGGAATGGAAGGATACAGGCTCTCTAGGAAGCACAGGCAGGAGAGATGAGGAGTGGGGGTCACCTTCTGTGTCGATGAGCAAACGGAGACCTTACGGATCAACATTAAAGGGAGAGCAGGGACAAGTGATGTTTTAGTGAGGTGGTGCAGTAGGGTTTTTTCGACAGTTCTATGATATTTCAGTGTGCTTCTTTTAGAATTCATGTGAGTGCCCCCATTCTCATGTCATTTAAAAACATTTAAAAACATTTAATGAATTGCATCATCTTGCACTGATTAGGTACTATTGTATGGAAAATCTACTTGTATAGCAGTCTGCTAGATTATGAATACATAAGCCATTAACTTGCAAATTTATCTGCGAAGTATCTTCTAGACTTCAGTGTAGCACATCAACCTTTTGATTGTGAGCTAGAGAAATAACAGTTTACTGTCTCGTTCTTCACACTGAGCCAAAAAACAAGGGGAAGGGCAGGAATAACTTCATTGCTTTTCTTGTTAGTTGCCATTGAAAAAGGCTGTATGAAGTTATGGGTAAAATATATTTTTTATCATTATTTGGGTTTCATTCCTCTTTCAGTTTTAAGATGTCCATTATTCTGAGCTGGTTTAATGAAACTATTCAGGTTGGACCTTCAAATACATTTGATTTCACATTTGGGAGTCTGTCTTACTGCTTTACATTAATTGGCTTTGTGTGTGCCGAAAGCATCATATTCATAGGAAGATATATCCATTTCACTGGGAACATATGCACTGAGCAGGGACACTCAGCTGGCCTAGTGGAGCCAGTACCGTCCTTTCTACTGTTTTGTGACAGGTGTAAAATTTTCCATGAAGTGTGTGTATCCAGCTGGAGATTTTTTTTTTATTTGTGTGTGTGCAAAGGAATGGTCAAAAAGAGGAAGGGTTGTCTGGCAAGTAAAACGATGCCAATGTAGTAATGTGTAAGGGACAAGGGAAAAGGGATATTTATTAAGAATGCACACACCAAGTTCATGTACGTTCTGGGATTCAGAAGATGGCATCCTATGGAACAATGCAGAAAGGGGTGATCTTGAGCACTGTCCTAAGTGGAACAGACAACTATGCAGTATCTTTGAGTAGAAAATAAGATAATAATGCTTCTATGTTTATAGATTTTGAAGTCTGCTTTTTCCAGAAGCTTAAGGGGCTACAGCGCTATCACACTGAGTGTATACACATATTTATATATATTCTGTCAACATCATTTCTGTGTTTATATTAGAAATATGTGTTGCTTGCCCTGACTTTAAGGACTTTACTGATTAGGAGTTTAATGAATTCAGCAAGGAACTGGACTCTGCTCCTAATTCTCTTATTGTCTTGTGTAGCCTTTGGCAAATTGCCTAATATTTGCATTTCTAGTATTTGAAAAATGTTGGTACTTATTTTGATGTACTGCTTCTGGGGGAAGCTAGCTTTAGAGTGAAAAATTACTGAATAAAGTAATGTTTATTTCTATATATTAAGCCCATCACTCTAGGATTTCTTCCATATTTAGTTCCTCAGGCAAACACTCAATTCAATAATATTTTCTTTCTGGTACAGTTCCCAAAATTATTTTGAGAGCACTGATTGTGGTATTAAATGTAGAGAGGACATAGGAAGCATGAGAAAAACAACAGATAAAATATCTCTGAAACACTCAGGTTTTTCATGCTCTCTGGACACTAAATATACGGATAAAGGCTTGCTGGATTTTTACATCATAAAAGTTAGTAGGTTTGTAGTAGCAATAATGCTAATACTTGAGTATTTTTACCTTAATGTTTTGAATGTTTTTTCACTAGAGGTATACAGAACAGTAAAATGTTATCTTGCTTAAGAATATTTTCTTTGGCTATTTAATTTAAAAAAAGAAAGTTTAATGTACATAAATTAAAATTAGGATGTAAATCAGAGATCAGAAAAGTTCCCAGTGTAACACCTTGCCAATTATATTTTAATGTTATAGACTACTGATGGATGCATGTGTGAGATATATATTCATAAAATCTACTTAATTTGACATTTCTGTGAGAGCCTTCCTTTTTAAATTTCATGATGTTTGTGTTTAATATCTATTTAAAATCTATTAAAACTCTCATGCCTATTGAGAAACTGTGTCACCAGTTCGATTTCATTTTCTCAAAGAAAATTTTGTGTGTGTATGAGATCTTGTAAAAGAAAAACCAGTGAAATTCCCTCCAGTATGCAATGAAAGGAGTGAACAAGTTTAAGGTAGCTTAATCAGAATTGTCAAAATAAAAGTATTATGTATAGAAAGTTATTTGTAATCAAATAAGGTGGCACTTACATAGGTTACACTGTTGAAGAAAGATTTAAATGGATATAGTGGGAATAGTGTCCTACAAACTTGAGTCAGTAATAAAAAGTGTGGGACAACAGTTCTTTTCTACAAATTCCACACAATTATTATCAGCTACTGTCTACAGGCTTGCCAACCTCTGCCTTCTCATGGGGGCTTGTGAAGACAGGCTGATATAACTAAGTGTTTACAGAAATACAAACACTCAAAGTGTGGTGCACTTGAGGATTCAGACTTGAATGTTTGTGTGCACTTTAAGTGCCCACATGTAACCTGCCTGCCTGACAAACCATTTTAGTAAGTGAAGCCTAGGGGTACACAGCCACTGGAGGGCTACTGGTAAGGTCAGTGGACCTCTGTCTAAGGGGCAGCCTCTGGCTGCCTTCCTTCTCCTGCAAGCTGTCACAGGGCAGACACGGTGCCAGCATGAAAGGAAACGTGGCTCTCCGGCTCTTTAAAGTCGCCTTCTGCCCATGAAGCAATTCCTTCAAAATGTGCTGTGACAATTGATCGATTACTGTACGTTAGAAAAAATTAATGAACTGGGAATAACTAAAACTAGTGAAGCAAATCAATAGTGCTCAATGAAACAGTAATTTTAACAGTGAAAAGATCAAATAGTAGAAGACACACTCGAACATGCATCTCACTCATTGCAGGTATGTGCTGTTTATGACCAGAGGAGTTGTATTCCCATGCAGCTTCCATGACAGCTGACTGCAGGAGGGCACCCATCTTAGCTGAGAGAACTGAGAAGAACGAGGTCATTCTGACCACTCAGCATGACCACATTCAGTAATTATAAAACAATCAGTAATTTAAAATGACTTCAACTTAAGTCCAACAACAAGGGTGAGATTTCAGTGGTTTTTTCCTTTGCGTTTTGATGCTTGCTCCTTTGAGATTTTGTTTCTGCACGTAAGTTGTGCCTGCTCCTCCTGGTATCTGTTCCTCCAGGGGTTTTTTTGAAGGATCTTGGCCAAAATAATACAAAAATTCTACTTAGATTAAGCAATTCTTCTGTCCATATTTAATTCCGGTTTTTGTAACGGCATGTGTTGATGCTCTTTAACAAGCAGGCTATTTTGACCTCTCTTTCTGCAAAAAAATAAAGCTGTACATGGCAGATATGGACAGGAGGAGTCATCTCAACTAGCTGCAAAATAAATGTTTGAATTTCTCTCAATCAGCTGCTTCCATCAAAACCAGTAACTGTCAAGAAAATATTTTCTCTAGGTTTTGGTTTTTTGTTTTGGGGTTTTTTAATATACAAATCTCATTGCATTCAGATAATTAAAATGCTGTAACAGTTTTCGCATTTCATTGCCTAATTAACAGCAGTAAAGACCACGCTAAATCAGGATGAATCTGTAATTTCATCACTAATCGCACAAATGTGAGTGTCAGCATCATAATGAGATGCACAAATCTGGAGGTAATGAGGCTATGGCTGTCTGGAAAATTAGAGCAAGTGCTGGCACAAATTGTACAGCAAGGTTTTTTCCCATTTTATTAATTATATACTTGCACAGGGAATTGTAACCAACTCAAATTACTTTAATTTGTGAAATTCATGCTCTAGCTATGAACCTGATATCTGAGCATGAAGTCAGGTTCCCCATCAGTGCAAAAATTGCAAAATGTTTCAGTGCCCTGAAATGCTTGTTTAGATGTGAAGACTTTGACATTTTAACACGTGAGGACATTGCAAAGCTGAGGGCAGCACGGTTACACAGTGATCATTTAGTGATGATGGTACCATCCTACTGTGTAGAACTTCCAGGCTTTCTAAGGTAGGAAGGCATTTAAGTAATACCAAAATGAAAAGTATGAAAAATAAAAGTATCTATGGCACAGATAATGATGGTACAATGTAATTTCGTTTCTTGCTCTGTGAGATAAGCTTCTTTGATTGATGAACTGAAAAATACCAGCTTCACTGTTTTCAGTTAAGAGAAAGTATAGTTTTGCATTCTAACAAAAACTGTTGCAGTGCCACAGACTGAAAAATACTGATTAAAACTTGTTGATTCCTGTGAAATTACTTGTTTTTATGAACAGATCATACAAGTTAATCTGTTTTAGATCAAAGTGATTAAATGATTTGTGCTGATTCTGTCCTGAGGTTGTATAATAAACTTCTTAGTAACTGGGATATTTATACATCTGAATTGACTTTTTTGAAACATATACACATTTTATGTCAACAGCCAAGGATGACAGTGATCTTTTTCACACTGAAATATTTTATAATTAGTTAATATTCAGCACCCAAATGTCGTACCTTAAACTTTTGTTCTAAGTGCTACTAGACTGGTACATGGAGAATTTTCTGTAACATGCTCATAAAATCACTGTTCATTGTATCTATATTCAGTTTTTATGTTGCAATAATGTTTCTAACCATATCTACTACTATCATTGCCAAAAGGATTGTTCACAATGAATTGAATGAATTGTTTCCTGGGCTCTGTTTGTTATGATGTTGAGAAGTTGTAAAGGTGCCATTGAGGTTAATTATTATCTTCAGTAGCATGATAAACATTTTACAGGAAGAACACTGACAATCCCACAGTGGGAAATGCTTAATTTACTCTCTTTCACTAGTTAAATGTTGTTACTAGCAGATAATGTCTTGTATCAGTAGTTAATAGTGTAAAAAGTTATTCCAAACCCCTTCTCTAGTCATACTGAATGCAGTGTTAACTGTTGTACTAGCTAGCATTCATTAAATCTGAGAGGTACTGTTTCCAGTTTCAGATAGTCACCAGAAAGAACTGTTATTGCCTTAAAATAGATCAAGTGCCTGGTGAAAGACTGTATGAACAGCCATCTTGTGTGTGCAACATGTATTGTTTCAGATGAGAACTATCAGTCAATCACAACAAAACATTGATGCATTTAATTGTGTCTTTCCTTCAGACTGGCTTGTCCTTTTGTGCATGTTTCTGATCTTGTTGAGTCTTTGCATTAAAGGAAAACAGTAGTAACCTTTTAAAACCTGCAGTGGTACAAAAAGTTGTTTCTCCGTTTGGGTTTTCTTAATCAGCCCAGCTGGACTTATTCAGTGCTCTGCAGATAATCTGTGTCATTAACCAACATGTGGAGTTTTCAGGTACAACTGAAACCCAGTACTCATGTCTTCATCTGATGTTAACAGGTAGTATTAGAAGAGGTTCAGTGTGATTTTTCGTAAGACTTGCTGATTGCTACTTTAGAAAAAAAATTGTATCTGGGTCGTTTCCTATTTGGCACCACTTGTTCTTCAGGAATTTGACTTAAAAGTTGAAGTTTGACAGAACCGTGGTTCTAACACATACCATTAGGCTGGCTGTTCTGTCTCAAGATGCCATCTGTCAGGATCCTTGGGTTTAAGTTTCTGTTGCGTGGTAAAAGATTTTGGAGATCGCAAATCTCTCTGAGCTTTTGGCCTAAAAGGACAGGTGACAGATTGCAGTGTAACCCACACAGTCGGTGGTTGCGTGTTTTGCTCTGAGCTTATCCATAGTCTTTGATGAATAGCAGGCATGTCCTCTTGACTGTCTTAGAAGAAAAACTTTCAGTGGAAATTACATCTTTTTCTCAATTTTTGTTCTCCTTCAGATTTTCCAACAAAGTAATTAGATATTTTCCGAATTCAACCTTGTCTTATAGCTGTACATATTCTGTGATATGTTATTTGACTTTATGAACATTATGTTGACCATCATATTGCTTTGGAATTTATTTATTATTTGCATCCCAGTACTGATGTGCTATAATCAGGAGCTGTCACTTGAATTTTTTTTTCTGGAGTTTTTGCATAGCTGTGAATATCAAGAAGACTTATGAGGTTTGAAAACAAGGAATAAGTTCCCTTCTAAAAGGAAACTATATGTTTTATCTTAATATTTGTTTTCTATACTAGTTTACATTTTCTCATGCAACATTTTCTTTTCAGTTGTTTTGGTTGGATAGAACAGAGGATTCTATTTGGCTGGAAAATCCCAAAAGCTGTCAAAAAGCGCCCTGTGACGTTGGTACTGTGCACAGAATGAATTCCATCTAGCCACCATCACAGCCTCTCATAGCTTCAAGGGTTTCTATTTATCTCAAACATGGAACTGAGGTCCAGGAATGTGAATTTTCTCAAACCTCAGAGAGGCAGAACTGTAGACAGTATTCTCTTCCCAGGGTCTCATACATTGTGTCTGTGCAAAATTAGTATTGTAAGGATCTCTGTAAGTTTGTACACTGTCCTCATGGAATTCTAGGGAATGATTGGAAAACAAATGGGAGTATAAGAGAATCTGGAGTAGAAGCAGCAGCTCAGCACTGAGAAATGAATGGTTTTTTTATCTACAACTTACTGGTGTCAATGCTAATCAAATATCTAATTGTTACATCTTTTCCTCCTCTTCCCTTGCCCTTTTGTGTAAGTAAGCTTAACAGATGCCTTTTTGAAGGATAAGAAATGTTGAAACATGATTAAAATTTGAATACTTAAGTTTATTGGTAAAGATGATTTAAAGTAATATGTGTAAGACTCTTGAAGCAGCAATATCAATTGCATTTGACCTAGTTTTTTGTGACTTGATAAGCTCATACTGGCTTTGAAAGCACTCAGGCTTTCATACCATAAACTATTATTCTGAAAAGTGATTGTCCTGTTGAACTGTGGTTAAAATTCATTGTTACTTAATTTATTATTCAGAAGAGTGTAGCCTTAATAGTAGCTAAAGATACATGTCATGTATTTGTAATGAGTTAATTCACTTTGAGCATTGATCAACGCTTAATGTATAATTAGCAAGCAGATTTAACAATCTGCTAGGATGATACACTGTTGCATAAGCGTCATGCTCATATCTCACAAAATCCAGGGCAGAGAGAGGCCACTAAAGAAAGGTTGTCACAACAACATTGTTGTTGTTCAACAAGCAAAGATAACGTGTTCTGTGTTTCTGGATTTCAGAGTGTAATATTTGTGTGTTGTATTAATATCAAGTTGGTACTGGAAGGCAAAGTAAAATGGAGTATGATGTATATAACGCTGGCTTTAGAATTTGAATGTCAGGAATGCAGAGCTGTGCTGCATAACGTTATAGCAACGTGAGGGTCGTTCTCTTGTCCCAGGCAACAAGTGACAGAATGAGAGGAAATGGCCTCAAGTTGGACCAGGGGAGGTTTAAGTCAGATATTAGGAAAAATTTCTTCACTAAAAGCATGGCAAGGCTTTGGGTTAGGGCTCATGTAGCACTTGTGGACATGGCTTAGCGGTGAAGATAGCAGTTTTAGGTTAACAGTTGGACCTGATGATCTGAGAGGTCTTTTCAAACCTTAACAATTCTATGATAAGGGACATACTGGTTTAAAATGAACCTTAGAAGATCTATAGGAATAACTATAGATTGAAAATTTGTGTGTGTTTATATATTTGGCTGTCTTAGATTACCCTTCAGCAGCATGAGTGGAAGGTCAAAGGGGAGTTGTGGCTAAAAACACCTCCCCTCTCTTTACTGAGCTTGCACAGTTATAAATAAATTTAGTGCTCTTCACTCAGAACTTTTAAAAAGGTGTCTTGCAGAAATAGTTCAGAGCAGTGTTTGAGGGCTTCCATCTATTCAGGCGTATTGTGTTTGAATATCTACAGACGGAATTTATGAATGAATGAATACAGTAAACACTCTATGCATTTACTTCTTAGGAATTTCTTCTGTTTCAGAAGAATACTTGACCTGTGCTCTTTGCTGGTGAAAGCCTGGGCACAGCTGCCTGGAATACACATTGATAAAGTAGCTGTACTTGTTTAGTGTAGGTTTGAAACCCTGGTAGATAGATATATATATATATATTCAACAGGCTCTAATAAGCAAAATTCAGATGATATTCCTTATGACTTTCTGGGTTGCTCTGAGAACACTCGAAGAACTGGTAATGTCATACAGACATCTGCAGTACAGCATGGCAGTCAGCTGTTGACATGCAACAGTTAAGAGCTGTTTTAGTGAGCAAAATTACACTCTTGATGTATTTAAAAACAGTTTTCTTATTACAAGCAATTAGAATAAGTTGTTTATGGAGGAAATGAAAATTTCTGCACACCAAATAAGGTAATCTTATATCTTGAAATAGAATTCAGATAAAAATACACTGTATCAAATAGTAATTATGAAATATCATCATTCTCTTAATTCCAGCTGGCCAGATGTTTGGTTGCTGGATGTTTTTCAGTGCAAATACTTGCTTAGCCATGTGAGGTGGTGAAACAGCTGCAAGAAAGACTTGAACAAAGTAGTAATCTCTAGTCATAAGAACACTGACTGTCTGAGGTTACTACTTATCAAACCAATACACTTGAAAGGCTTTGAATTTGTTAATTTAACACACATTTTAAAATGATTCTTCTGACTGCAGCTGTAACCTGATCTAGTGTTTCTCATAGGAACTGTTAAGAGGTAAAAGCTGCTGTGTTATCACTGGGTACAAAACTACAATAAGAGTCTCCTGTAAAAGGAGTATCAGACAGGTGGAGTTCAGGAGAACGTGCTGCTCTATACATGGGAAGAGTCACAAGCATCACTCACAGCAGCAGCTGTAGCAATTAGCCAAATAAACAGCTTTTATTGATGATCTGCAATAGCTAATAAACTTTTAATGAGCTATATAACACCCAGTGGATCAATCTTGCTATTAACAGCCTGGATCATAACCAATACCTGTTAATTCTAACTAGCCTTATTGTTGGAAAATGGAAGGAGTAATTGGACTATATGCCAAATGTAAGAGTGGTGATATCATTCCAAATGAATTCTGGCAGTTTCGGGAATATTTATAATTTACTTCAGCAGATAAAGCAACTATTTTGAAAAGAAGGGTTTGGGGGCATCTTTTTAGCTTTCCACGTCATTAAGTCAAGAATGAGACTTCCAGCCATTGAGTTACAGCACAATCACAGAAAAGGTGATAAAGGAAACCAGGAAGATTTGAGTGGGATAGGGATGTGTTTTCTACACTTCTATATGACACAAAACTGTCTCTAGGGGAAACACTGTTCAAAAGCACAGGGCTTAAGTAACTTTAGTAACTACTTGCCTGGTACAATATTTTTATCTGATTGCCTGAATGTTATTTTTCTCAACAAAAATGGTTATTTAATGTTACACACTGGCAATTAGGGGTGTGTAACATCTAAGATAAATAAATAGAAGGTTAATAGGGAGTGATTTAAGGATTAAGAAGTTATAGAAAGTAAAATGTTGACAGATTAGATATTCCTTAAAGTTTTAAAATAACATACGTAGTAAAGAACTCAAGATGTATTTAAATCAGTCTTACTGTTGTAGTATAGTCACTGAGATTCCTAGGATTTCAAGTGAGTGACTGATGTAACTGTGAATTCAGGGGAGGTTCTTGCCAAATTTCCTAACAGTGTCAATGTTATTTTAATTACCAATGTCAGATTTTCTTGCGGTTGGTGCAGTGCTGCTATTTTAGCCATACCATTACCAAAATGTTGATTCAACTGAAGATTCAAATTGTGGTTGCGGGAAATTGCCATGATCCAGGTATGTGCATGTATGTACATCCAATTGTGCCTTTAAGACAGAAAATAATATTGCTGAATATATGTCTTTATAGCTCTATGCATGAAAAGCACTTACGTCATTGTAACATAAAGTCCATACATTAAGATTTCAAGCATTAAATTCTTGCACAAAAATGTAGTCTTCATATGTAATGTGTGATGTCTCTTTATAGTTAAGAGTTGTTTCATTCCTGGAGGGCTTTTCTGTATTTTCCTCTGCGTTACAGAATTGTAACGGAAATTTTCTGCACCTGAAGTAACTGATGATCTCAGAGTGTTTGTAAATATTTGCTTGAATACTTTATAAATATTTGTTGCAGTCTGCAAATGTTTGCAGTTGGCAAAAAAAAATATTTGCAGGTATAGCTACCAGGGAAACATTCCCAGTGTGAAGTGTGTGAAAGACTGTGGCACAAAAAACCCCCCTCACTTAAATGAGAAATAGTGTAGCAAGAATCACACCTATAACCATCAAGGCTATCCCAGCAAAAACTTCATTTACACTACTATTGTTCCTAGAAAATTACCTCTGGTTTCTTGGCAGTGAGTTAATTGAAAGTATAAATAAAAAATAAAAGCCACTCTACTAGGAAAAGTTTCAAGTGAAATCTGTTATTGCAACAACTTCAGACTTATCTGCAGAATGAACAGAACCAAATGAAGACTGTAGGCAAACCAATAAAATATTGGCTTCAGTTGACTTCATCAGGTCTTTCTTGTTTGCTCTAAACACAACCTAAATTCAAACCAATACAGTTTATAAAATTACACTTGGTGGTCATTTGGGTTCCTTCTGTTGGGTAGTCAAGTACTTGAACTATTTCATATGAGCCGTAAGTAAATCTTTTATCAGGGGAGAGGGTGGGAGGTGGGGGTGTGGAGGGGTGTGGAGTAAAACCAAAATATATCTGTAGTAACCTGTTCTATGATATAGAATGAGTACACAGATAAGTTCTTCAGAACAGCTTACCCAAATCTTTGAGATAAAGTGAGATGTTTATTTTCAACTTGCAGCAGTTCTAATTAACGTAATTAATGTGGTGAGATTTCTTTAGGGATTTCACAGAAAAATTATATTTCTGCAGTTGGGTCTTACCTAGACAACTCTTTGCAGGAGCTGCAGACAAAAAGGCTGGGCAAGCAATGGAATGATGGCACAAGCACCACTTTGGTCTGTTGCTGCATATGCAGGTTGCTGGGTTTGAAGTTTACCATCATCTTTATACTTTGCTGGGTCTTGATTGATTACAGTGCTGTCACTCTCCTTACTTCCCTGATAGTTTTCTTGGAGGTAGATCCTTCTTTGTTCCCTGGTAGTGGAGTGTGCTTTGCAACTAAGTTCCCAGATGTGAATGAATCCTGAAAATTGACTGTTAGCACAGATTCTTCCTGAGCTCCTCTTGTACAGTTTCTCTTGTCAGATATTTGTGATATTTACAGGAAAAATGAACAAATAAATACCCACTGGGATTTGCTAATGGGTCCAAGAAAACAAACACTCTCCAGTTTAGCTAGAAAAGGAAACATACAGAGGGCAAAATAATAAAAGTCTATGTATTTCTAATGGGTTTACTTTCCTCAGTAAAATATTATTTGAAGGTAATGCCAGAGATTCTAGAAGTTTATTATTCCCCTCCTGCACATAGTTTTTGCCCTTCTGCTTAGGAAAAAAAGTATTGTCTGTTTGCTATTTTCTCCCTAAAGAGCCATTACATAACCCCTCCTTTTATAATCCTTTGTCTCTCTTTCCCAGGCAGCCTTGTCTGAGGATCCAAGTTCATTCATGTATTTAGAGCCTGCTAGAATTAAAAGTAAAGTGAGTTTTATCTTATGTAGCAAGCCCTCGTGCAAGGTTGCTCCCTCTGAATAGCTGGTCAGCACATGATTCTTTATTGCATCTGACCTTGGAGACCAGATGCTGCTCTGACAGAGAACTGCAGAGAATGTGCACCCTGAGGCCGTAAATGCTGCCATGTTTTTATAACCTTAAGCAAAATTCATAACTTAGTGACATTCTCTGAATTGTCAGAGGTATTTGATGGAAATGCATCTTGAAGAAATGAAATTTAAAAGATTTATTGGGGAGTACATTGTATGATCTGTACCGTAGAAGTAATGAGAAAATGTTCTGAAAAAGTTATTGTGATGTTGCTTTTGGATAGAACACGGATGGAATGGCAATGCAAAGGCTTGTTAATGCAGTGAAGGTGATACAGTATTTGGAAAGACATGAATGCGAAAGAAGCAAACACATATCTCTTTATTACTTTTACAAAATATAGTTGGTCAATGCAAGGATTCTAGAATCCATTTTTGTTTAAGTCTATAAACATTATGAGAAGATAGACTGCATGCATCATAGTTTTTAAGTTGCTGTAAGCAGAAAAAAAGTGAGGTGCTCTGGATTGTCCAACTTCAGGTTTTCATTTGGATTATATTGTAAATTCTATTTCCCTATTTTGGAAAATTTCGTTTTCTATGTTTACGTAGTTAACTGGTTTGTTAGTCTGTTCACTTGCTACAAAATGACAGTAGCTTCAAAACACTGGGCTCTTTTTACACCTCTGTAGTGAAATGGAGAAAAAGAATTGGATTGAAATATTTCAGTTTTACAGTTAACACATAGTTTGACTTTGTTCCTTTTCCTATTCTATCTACATTGCACGATCTGCTCAAGTTAGATATTACTGATGCAAAAAATTGTTACTCCAGGTGACATGATGATGTAGAATGTTGGTAGTTGCCAAAATATTAGAAAGAAGAGTGATGAAAATTATTCTCCTAACTAGCAAAGCTTTATGCTGACAAAACTCTGGTGCAGATTCCTTTATCGTTGTGCCCATTTTGCTTATTCTGACTGAGTAACTGATCCAGGTGCTGCCAATAAAATCTGTGACAGTCCTGTAGGTGTGTTTTCATTTTGGAGGGATGACAAAGAGGGGTTAAATTGTGACATACCAGTTGACTTTTTAAATACCATTTATCGAATTAGCCTGGTCTTCTTGACAGGGAGAACACCTTTATTATTTTATGGTTTTATGTCTCATCCTGAAATGTTACTTTGTTAACAATGACAGTAAAATGAAACTTTGAGGGATTGTGCACTTACAGGACCACCAGGATTATCCTATGTTATAGCCTAAAACTGCAGAATGGCAAGAAATATCTGTGCTTTGTGATCTCTGAAGTGCTTGTTATTTATGGAGTTTTTGTTATTTTCATTTCAAAAGTAAAGAATTCTCATCTTTCACTATCACTTGCAAGTTTCCAGAATTTTGATCAGTCTGGACTTCCTTTTTAAATCCTCAGATTTCACAGCATCATCTTGTGTTATTACTCATGCTCATGATTTGCAGGCCATGAAATCTCTGAAGCATATCTCAATGAGCTTACAACCATAATATTCAACCATGATACCGTTGCAGTACCACCTCCATTTATGATATTGGGCTGCTTGAGTAAAGTGTGCCACAATTATGTTCTTCAAATTGTGTTTGGAGTTTTGCAGATAATGTGTTTGCTGCTTTATTATCACACTGATTTGAAATAATTTTGATGTTACTGAATATTTTTAATAGAGAAGTTAAAATCATTGTAACAAATCCGTTTGTATATTAACTGACATTACGTTGACACTGACTTTTTTAGAGCCAGTTTCCAGTGGTAAGCAGTCTGTTTTAAAACTTAGTAAGGCTCTCAATGGGAGAAATGAAAAAATAACAAATTACTAGAAAATGTAGCTCATCTCTGTCTGCAGTTGACTTGCTGAAATACCATAACAGTGATTAAAAATAACAGTTATTTTATCAATGTTCTTAAATTCTGAGCATCAAGAGACTTCAATTTGGAAAAAATATGATCATGTTTAACAACTAGTTAGTGTTACAGACCCCATATATAAATGATAAATCAGGGCTTACTTTCTTTTTAAGGCATTTCTCATCATACTTGCATAGTGTATATTTCTAAAAAACTAATATCATACCAAATTTCAGAACCCTTGGTCCTTTAAGTATATCGTACAATCAGCTTGGCAAATTAGATCAGTAAGATGCCAGGTCTGCTGCAATTAAAATTAACAATCTGGTTCTATTTCTAATGCTTTTCTAAATACTCTAAAATTAACCCACTTGCTTAGATTTACCTTGGAGTTTGGTATGTTTCAAGGCAAGGTTTATGCACCAAATCAGCACTTGTTGGAATACGATTCCAACAATAGAATCTCATCTGCTCTTTTCTAGTTCCTCCTGAGCCCACAAACTTTGCAGGTGATTGACAGGTTCTGTTAGTGCTTGTTCCCGTATGGAGATTAAACCATGACAGATGGAACTCTGTTCCAGACTTTTTCATTTATCTAGCTGTCTCCCTCATCTACTGCAATGGCAACTACTTGCCCTGTGGGAAAACAAAATTGAAATAGGTGCTCAAACCAAGATAAGTTTTACATTCACCGAACTGATTGTAGTATTTATGGGCAAAGGAATACAAATGATTTCTGATTTGTTATTTATTTCTTGGTTCAAAGGGATATGTAGCAGACAATGGCATTGGCTGGAAATTGGCCAAAGTGTGGTTAAATGTGACCCTTAGGTGAATGTTGCTGTCTGATTTGTTAAAATCTGCTTGATGGATATCATGAACTTCCAAGCACTAGAACTGGGAACTGCATTCAGAGTACTGTATTATGTTAGTGAAACAGTTTTTCACTTGTAGCTCATGTTTCTGTGGTCCTTTCTTATTAATTTCTAATATTTTGTTTGACTTCTTGACAATTTTTGAGTGCTAGACTAGTGCTAACAGAGAACCTCCCGTATAAACTCCAAGGTCATTTTTCTGGGTGATAGAAGCTTATTCAGAACCAAGATGGTATTTTTCTCATAGTTATTATTTTGTGTTAATTGGCATCAGATTTTGGGTTCCATTTTACTGTGACATAATCCGTTTCTCTGAGCTTCTGAAACTCACTTCGTTCAAACTTGGTTTTAAGTGGCTCTGAATATTTTCTTATCATCATCAAATTTTTCCTTTTGCAGATTTTTATGTATATAGAGTGAACTTCAGAGATCACAGTGCAGATATTTGTGAATTACTGTGGCTTACTTCTTTCTGTTGTGAAAACAACCACTTACCGTTGCCAGCTAAACAGTCCATGTCTATTGATTTGATGCAAAAGCCCTATTCTGTGCAGAACTATGGATTCCTACTGGTACCTTCTTTCTGTCTTGAGAGGGTTTGAAATCAGAAAAAACCAGGCTTCTGAGACATCAGAAATAGAAAATTATGCCAAAAAACTCCTGTAACAACTGTTCTCTCAGGGATGCATCAGTATGCCCAATTTACTTGCAGTCTGCCTTTGCATTGCCTGTAGTAGGAGATACCTGCCTGCGTCCTTTGGTCACACAGATTTGCCTCTTTATATTAAAGCAGTTGTTGTCTTCCAATTCTGTCATTTCACATGCTCACAGTTTAATCTCCAACAACGCTCTGCTCCCATTTAGCCGCTGACAGAAAATGGATAGCAGGAAATTGTAGGCTGATGGAGCCACGCATTACAGTTCTCTGTAAGTGACATCGCACTCCCGCCTGGCTGCTGAGCCTGGGAATGCTCAGGTCGTGCCAAATGCTTGTGCAGCACTTCCCTCTGTGTGGGCTGGGCTGATAAGCTCAGAGAAATACTGCCTACCAGTCATAGCTTTGCCATATTCTTTCTATTGATCCCTCATTAGGCTGCAGATCAACGTGTAACTGGAAGTGACTGGATGGCATGCAGGTATTTCCCAGCATTCCACTGCCAGCAAAACTATGTGACACACAAGTTTTGGGTTTGAAATACCTTCACTGCCCCTCAGGCTTAGTGTTGCAGAAGGGCATGAGCACCATCAGGCAATCTTTGAGTTAATGAGTTTTTTTATGAGTGAATAATGCATAAACCCAGCTCTTACTGCCACCAACAATCCATGTTGTTTTCTAATGAAATATGCATTTCTTTTATATTTGAAAAACATAAAGTACATTCATTTTGCAGGTAGTGCAAAATTTATGATCTTCTTAATTATTCATTCCAATGCTTTTTTAAGTTTGTAGGTATATTTAAATGACATGATAGATGACCACCCTGTCCCTTACCAACCCTTGAAATAAAATATGATATATTTGGAACTCTCATGGCCTGAGCCTTCTCTTTTCCCGATCACTTTAGACATGAGCTCTACAGTCTGCAAACCAGGTTACCCAAAGCATTTGACCACTTAGTTCTTACTGAAGTCTTCTGTAGCAAAGGATCTTAATAGAAGGGAAATGTGTGAAAATGTTTGAGGCTCTGTGTTTTACCATCTGCAAGGCACTGCTCAGTGTATTTGTTACAGGATCCCACCTAGCATGCAAGTTTTGTGTTACTGTACCATGTGCAAATCAGAGATAGAAGCATCTGATTTGTGTTTCTTGGCTGTGTGTGCATAACTTTATAGCCAGTATTTTATTTATGTATTTTGAGGATTGGAAGGAGGATTTTTTAAAAAGAACATTTATCTTTGCAGTTGACATGGAGGAATAGAAATTTAGATTTAAGAAACACCAATAATAAATCTTGATTTATCAGATCTGGATTGTTACATCCAAATGATAAAAAAGAATAGCTATGTACTGCTTCTGACTTTCTTTCAAGTGTTCTGCATGAGCACTGCTCTAGGTCCTCTAACCCTGTTTTGTGCAATTTATATGCTTTACAAATTGCATTTGTTGATGATATTGTAAACAGGACACTTGGAGAAAATTCGTACTGACTACCATTTTGAATAATCAAAAAGTGAGATGAAGGGATGTATTTTTGGTTTTAACAGGGTTTCAGGTTTTCCCTGAGAGAAATCCTCAAGTACACCTTTCAGATACTGGTTTCTAAATGTATCTATTTGAAAAACTTGGTACTCGTGAAACTCAGTTCTTTGGAGGCTGTGCACACTGGTTTTGAAACAGTGAATTGCAAACCACAGGATACAGTTCTTTCAGCTTGCTGAGCTGTCATTGCAGTGGGCTGCAACTGCTCTCTTTTTCTTCAAATGAACTACCTTGACCATGTGTACGTTTCAACCACTGCCCATTTGAGACTTAGCATGATGATTGTAGCTGATTTGCCTGAAATAACTCAGCAAGACATTTTGCTGGATTTATAGGTGTAAGACTGTACTTTAACTTTGCTACTTACTGGTTTTAACAAGGTTATACTGTTTTATTCAAGGTTGTGAACTATACACTCCTTCAGTTTTAGCAAAGTTCTTCCAGAGCTATTCTCTCTCTGCTGCATTAACCTGCTCTCTCTGAACTTTGAGAACTTTTACAATTGTAGATTTGGTCTTTCACTTATTCCTGTACATCTGATTTTATGATATAAAGAAATTAGAAAAGTTGTTTTTTGTTGTTGTTGTTGTTAAAAACCTCAGTAATATTCCTTTCACTCAGTGAACTGTCACTGTAGCAAGGGAGCTGCCCAGTAGTTTGATATACAGATAGTTCAAATGCAGCAATTAATTTTGTCACAGAATGAGTGTTGAACACAGTGTAACCACTAGACTGCAGTGTGCTCTCCCAAGAAGTTTCTTATTTCCCCTGAAATTATATTTAAATTCAGCCATTGTCCTGTCTGACACATCAGTCTTAACAGCCCACATACTTCCCTTTATGAAGTCCTCTTCTGGATTTGATCTGGTTCAGCTAGGGAGAATTCCACAAATTACTGAATTCTCTTTGCTCACATGCCTCACTGGAACTGCCAATGGCAGGATGTCACTCATCAGCATTTTCTTTGATGTATTTAATTTTCTGTTAGTGAATTAAAGCTGAGTTTCACATTCAGTCCATAATGGATATCTTGGGGACCACTTTGACATACTGGAACATGGTTCTTGCTGTCTGATTCTATTTTGCATCATCTGGGAGTCTTGCTGAGGATTAGACTTCCTTCCCTCTGCTGTACAAATGTGCTACACCAGACCCCCCTTTACTTTTCAACTCCGGCTGTGAAAGGCTTGATCAGCAACTGGTAGCCTTTTCTTGAATGCAGATAAATCTGACTTTGCAGCTCTGGTTTTGAGGTACCCTGAATTCTGACACCATTTAGCAATAGAATCAAGATCTTACATATGCATATTTAGGACACTTATCTTCTGGGATACAAGTCATTGTTCGAGTAATAATTCCTTGTCATAATTATAACTCAATTAGACTTGACACTTGAAATATAGTGTGGCAGTTCATAAAGGACTTTAAAATGCAGTAAGGAGAAGAAAGAAAAATGTACACTGCATATTGTACACCACAGATATAGACTGTAAAAAATCCTACCAATCAAAAAAACTCCACTGATCATTCTTTTAGTGAGAAACATTGAAAAATAGTGTGGTGTATTTTCGTTTAGTTCTGGAACACACTTTTAAAGTCAGTCTTCCATATCCTCTGCCATTTCTGCTTTTTTAATTCACATTGCAGAGCAGTCTTGGAACATACAAAATTCATTTCTTTTGGACAAGACTGAAATGGAAGCTGAGCTGCGTGAGTGCATTTAGTTCAATCTCCTCCTGAAGCTTGCGCCTGTGGAATCAGATTAGGGCTAGTCCACAGTAATTCCTCCTGAAACACACACTGTGTGAACATCCTCAATACACAACTTTTTCACTGGTCACATGGAGGAAGAAAGAGCCTATTTTTTCATTGAAGCAACTGCGTGCATGATGTGTTAAGGAATACACCCAGTGCCAGTAGCTGGATGTGCAGTGCAGTGTGAGCTGCAGGCTGTGCCCTGGGGGGCAGGGGGAGAGAGAAATGATGGGAGTCCCAGGAAAGGGGCCGTAACCTGGTGCCGACCCTTTGTGTCACAAAGGGCATGGGACCTGTGGCACTGGCTGGGTGACCGGGCACTCAAGAGGCAACAGGAGCCAATAACTCAGCAGGAAGACCCCGGACTATCATGGGCACAGACTGTGAGGGTACAAAATCCCAGGAATTCCTTTGTTGGGGGTCCATACCCTGAGGCACCAGCTGGAGCTGTTCATCTGTTACTGCATCACGGTTGAACTACCAAAAGGAATCAGAAATCTGAGACTCTGCCATGGAAAACCCAGGGTTGAGCCTGTAAGGAAAACCTTACAGAATGTATTTTATAGTATATTCTTCATTAGTGAAAACTTCTATTTTATGATATGAGAAACCAGCTTCTTGATGATTGTCTAACCAGGTTATCTTGCAGGATAAATTAAGACAGCAAGGTTCATTAGGCTCCATAATGCTTTGGAATACATAAATGATGGAAGTTATTAGTATGTTTTGCATACAGTGATTGCATAGTTATATTAAAACACACTTTCAGTGCAGTCAAAGGCAAGCAGTCCATTAGTCAAGTTTAAGAGGTGCAGAAGTTAAGTTATTCTGTGTTTGTTTGCATTAATGAAAATCACCATCTTTACTATTTCCAGAAAAAGATGTAAAGCACCAGTTTCAGTTTTTCAGGGCTGACCCATGCAGAAAGATTATTTCCATACATAAGGGCTACATTCTTCAGTATGTGTGAGGGTAGAGCGGAGTACCCAATAACAGCATCCTACAGCCCAACAGAACTCACCTGTGACATGTGACTTTCATCCTTGACTAAAGAATGTTTTCTTAGCGGCTGTGAAAATCAAACTATACAGCAGGTCCCATAGTCTTCTACCCCCCTTTGAAAATACTTTAACAGGGAAATCAAATAGTAGTTGATGCTTGTTTAAATAGAGGTGAAAATCCTGAGCCAGTAGAGTTCAGTACTGTGGGAAAAAATTGAAGATGTTTTTATTATACATAGATGTCTTACCCTTCTGTAGAACAGTAGTAACATTGGAGGTAAAATGTAATGTCCTTATGCATGTTTTTAGCAAAATCTGGTTTGTGTTTATAGGTTGGTTTTTGCCCTACTGTATTTATGTCCTTTTAAATAACTTCTTTGATCCTTTTAATTTATTTTCCTTTGTCTAAATATGATACGTGAATAGGAATCCTGTGATTAATTCTCATGCACTTGTTCTATCATCTATTCTTCCATATTAATGCTGGGGTGATAAAGATGGTGATATTACTGTAATTTTTACCTACAGAAATTCATACAGTATGTCCTTATAAGAGCTTTCATATGAAAATATTCAAAGATGTCATACTGAAATATTTCATAGACTTAAAGATGAGAATCTTTAAAGCTCAGTACAAATTTTAAAAATAAAATAAGAAATTTATGTAAGATTTAAAATCTTTTGAAAAGAAAGCAAAACCTTGAATATGTTACTTGTTATAGAATATGAATGTTATGCTTAATAGTAGACACTTGTAAATTCTGAAAATCAAATTAAACAGCAGAAATGCTGTTGCTGTTTGCACAATGAAAGTTAAGTAATTTTAACTACTAAATAAACATTTTTAGTTTACTTCTATACTTTTGTGTTTCTTTAAATGTTACTAAAATGTCTTAACATTTCAGTAGTTTCTTAATTTATGATTTAACTAAATTCTCTTTTGGAAATATCTATGGGTCCAAATGCAAGTACTTGTGCACTAATATGTGCAAGCATTGACTAACAGAGGAGCAGAGTTTAGGCTTTGCCTGATCAAGGAAGAAGAGATACAATTGATATGATACTGACAGAATGGTAGGGAGTTGTAGTTAATGACAGATAACACAGTTATAAAATTCTGATGATTTCCATCAATTTTGATTATTAGAGCTGAATCTTTTCAAGAAATGATTTAGCCTCTGTGTAAAACAAACGCAAATACCCTATGTTAGCTTTAAATTTAATTTTGAGTATCCAGTAACTCAAATGAAAAGATAAGAAAACTTGTATGTGTTGCTTGTATTTTATTATAAACAGCATACATTTGCTGGAATGAAAGAATATTTCTGGTTCTCTGAAGGTCATGTATTGTCTTTCTGCATTCAAAATTACAGAACCAATTCTTTACAGGATGATGTTTTTGTATCTGTAAAAATTGAGTACCTTTCTGAATTCCTTTTGCATTACTCATCCTTTCATTGTGTTAAAAATAAAACTTGAATCTGAGTGATTGACCAAGGTCAAATGGTGAACAGTATAATTTGGATCAGCTGTAACATTGAACAAAGAGTGCTCCTGACGTTAGACGATTTTGTCATGGAATATACTTCTGCAACTTGGTAACTTCTTAGTTTCCACTTTCCTACTGTGACCTTTTAGGGGACGTGACATGACTTTTAAGGGGACAATGATGATTATCTGGAATCATGTGAAGAAATATAAGGGGTTTTTATAATCTTCAGATATGTCCTACTTTTTTTTTCAAATTAATTTTTTTTTGCTAATGCTGTTGCAATATTTCTGAGAAATAATAATACATCTTGGCATCTGGAGTTGCTGCCCAGGGAGGGAGAATTCACTGTTTTATCATACAAAATCCCCACCATTATTGACTGGATTGGTATTGCTTTTGTCTAGTTTAACTTATAATGTTATCCCAGACTTCCACATAGGTTCTTTAATTAGTAGCCTTCCTACCTCTATCATAGTTGCTTAATATTTATGCATCATCCCAAAGTGTGAAATGCTGCGACAGTTTGATGGTTTTGTGAATTCTTTCAGCACTCTTCTGTTCATTATGTTTTTATTTTATTGTAAGTACAAATTACAACAAAGATGATACTTTTGAAAATGGGGGTGAACAGCAAAACTGTTCTGCCATGGGAGGAGAATCTGTAAGACCTGCCAGTCAAGTTCCTTAAATTATGTTGTTATAGCAACTGGTTAGTCTCTTCCATACTTAAAATATCTTGTGTCAAATAATTAATGCTGCTTAATTGTATTTTATTGCAAAAGAGGCAAGTAATTAAAGAGGTTCTTGCAATGGCTATGGGGCCAGAAAGGGTCAGAAACTACTTGTAATTGGAATATGTTTCATGAATATAAATTAATAGATCTCGTAATCTGTGTCTTCATTCCCCAGGATTCAAAAAATTATCCAGTATATTCAAATTGCTGTTCCTTGCTCAGAAACATTAATGGATAAAAATTACCTCTTGGCCCCAGTCTTTTTTTTTTTTTCTATTCTTCTCAGCTTAAGAAACCTCTAACATGTGATGTATTTAGCTCTTCCCCAATGTGATTCTCACATAGACAAATGGCCAAATCAAATCCATTTTGGACTTTTCAGTGTGTTTCTCTGTATTTTGGCTGTCAATCATGTTGCAGCAGGTTCTTGTGCTTTTCCCTCCTAGATTGATCTGCTGCATGGAAACTTTCTGAGATCAAAACCATCACAATCTAGAAATACAGAGCTTTGCAGAAGGGAAAGATTACTAACAACACAATATTTGGGATTTCAAGTCAGCAAGTGCCCAAATCAATCATCAAAACTAGTTCAACCAATCCTAGTTATGGAGTTAGAGCCTATTAATAAGCCAAGAACCTGCATTTTTCGTGATCTGAGGAGGTAATTCTTATTTCTCTTTAGGACTTCTGGATTTGATTCTCATTTTTGATGCTGAGTACAGAATCCATCATCTGGCAGTAATAGTTCTTTACTTAAAGAGGAAACTGTGTCATCCTGAGGAGGGGATTGAAATAAAAGAACTTCTGAAGTGGTGCAGTATTTATATTGTAGATTACAATGTGCGTAAAGCAGTACTGACACTTACTGCAGTAGCTACAATGCAAAGTGAAAGAGGAACAGATTACAGCCCTCTGCTTTATAGAAAAATAAGTACAATTAAAATATTGCTCAGCAAAAGCCTTACCAATCCCAAATGTAAATCAGTAAGTCTTTCAGTGACTGTAGTTGGAACTTTTTCATCTAATCCAAGCAATATTCCCCATGTTATCCATGTTCTTGCATTGTAGGGCTTTGCAGTTCTACAGATGACAGTCCCATCTGTTTCTCTTCATCTCCTAGCTTTGCTATCACCCTCTTTTTATGTTTTCTTTACCCAACAAGGTCATTCATGCCTCATCTCTGTGCATATGACTGTAGCAGGAGCTTGTGATAATTGGGTATGTGGGGCACAGGGAGTTATTCCCAGGTGGCACTTCTGCCATATGGTTTTGAAGTAGCTACTTGCAATAAAAAGTAGAGCTTTACTTCTCCCCTCAGGCCTGCCTTAAGGTAGAAAAGTTGACTTGTTTGTGGGTATGAACCTTTCAGTATCTTGTCAGACATAATTCAATAGAAACAATTTTTTTAATTAAAGCAATCAAATATTTTTCTTGAGCTTTTGAAAAAAGCAATGTTCACTGATGTAATCAGAAGAAAAAAGGCAAATTAAAGCTTTTTTCCCTAACAGTTGTTTCTAAAAAAAAAAAAAATTAAAAATAGATGTTTCTTTATTTCACATTGTATCAGTCTCTCTTCTGCTATGTTTTTATTAATTGGTGCCTTGAAGGATTTTTGCTCTTTAATTTTGCTTTGGGCTTTCAGTATTTACCTTTGTTACATGCATATTATACTGTTTGTTAATATTTAACTTGTTTGGCTTTACAGTTAGTAAGTGTTTAAAGGACATTCTTCTTTTATTAATTACACAGCTGTACTGGTGATTGCTCCATGTGTTGGATGACTTGTGTAGAGAGTGCAAAGTGATATTTTGAAAGTGTTATTGCAATTCGATGTGTTTGCATATGGAACAACTTCAGACACATAAATGCCTTACTGGTTTACCTTTAGCAGTGTACTAGGATAAATTGTAAACACTTACTGTCTGAATTTCCTCAAATAATTGCAAAAAACAAACTTCTGTCATTCAAACACAGCAAAAGGATTTGTTTTCTAACTTCCCCAAAATGTTAGAATTTGCACAGATCCCACATATGCTGAGTATAATGCTCTTTTTCGCTGTTCCTCTAAATCAACAATTTCTTCAGCAAACCAAAAATCCTTTGAGAGGGCCATAGTTGGGGCTAATGTGATAAGTAGTTTAATTTAAAAATAAGAAAAAATTATATACATACCTGTTAGAGATAAATAGTATTGCATTTTGAAATTTCCGGTAAGTTTAAAGGAAAAAAAATATGGTGGTCATCATTTTGTCCCTTGATTTTCACTCCAAATGTTACCATTCAATTTAAGTAACGAGTTTTTTGGAAATCATTTTGAATAAATACATGCATATTGTTTTTTTGCTTTAAAATTTAGTTTTAACAAATTTTAGCAGCAGGCAGAGATATGTGTGTTCAGCAGAAACTAAACAGATAAAAATATACAAATATTTGTTGGAGGTACAGCAAAGATATGGAAGATGGTCTGCTGTTTTGTCATGATGAAAAGTGCCAGGCTTTTCTTTAAAACTGAACACTGTCCCATGAATATGTATTAGTTTAACTAAATATCAAGAGATTTAAAAACTGTGTTCTCAAATATATACTTAACTGCCCTGATGAAGATAGATTCTTAAAAGGGCATAAACCTCCACTCTCATTGATTTAAAATAGTTTATTATTTACATAACCTGTCTTCAATCCGAGTCAAAAAAGGAGGAATTATATGCTATCTAGATTATTCTAAGGCATGTTAAAAATGTATTAACTCTCTGAGATTTGCATTTTTTATGAGAGATTAATAGTCGTTTGCATGAATTTGTTGTCATTCTGTCTTTTCAAAAAACAAAGTCTGAAAGTCTTCTGTGAGTTCTGTTGGTGTACACCATCAACTCTGCCGAGTATGAAATATTAAATCGAAGCTCAACAACAATGTTCTTTGTTCTTCGCTTAACTTGGTCCCAATAGAGGGAAAAGAGTATATAGTTCATAGCTTCATAGGACACTGGAGGTTTGTAGAATTTACTGATTGACCACAGATTTTCCTTTAGTGTAGTTACCTTCTTTAGTTACAATCCTTCCAGTCAAGGACAGAATTTATTATTTCTTTTGTATGAAACTATCTGCTGTATATTGCTTGATAACGTAAATTTGTTGCTGCACATCTATAACTACTTAATGGCAAGAATACCCCTGAACCATGTTTCTTTTATCTTTTTATCTGTGTTTGCTGTTCAGATCCTCCTTTTGCCAATATCTTTGATGGTATTTCTTTAAGCAGCCAAATCACTCATTCACAACGGTGGTGGAAATTGTAGGGCTTATATGATTATCAGCTAAGGAATCTGAACATGCTTCTGAGGCTATTTGGAGGTGTCTCATTCTCAGCATCTTGTGAAGCAAAGGGAATCCAAGTAGCAGTCAGCTTTCTCAGTCTCCTATTGTAGTTAGTTTTTTCATCACCTGAAGTTCTGGTTCCTTGCAGACAACTCTGCTTCTGCCTGGCCTAAACTATTTCTCCTATTGCTGGGGAGAGAAGTGACAACATTTCTCTCTAAAGGCAGTTGCTGACCTGGGTCAGTTTTACATACCCAGGGTCCTGCAGCCTACAGGTTTTGTGCTCTGCCTGACTAAAGAGTCATTTGGGAGCTACACTGCCAGCAGATGTTCCCCTTCAGTCACAGTGTCCTTATCCCATCCTTGGGGCCTTCTGCTGCTTGCACCCTATGTATGTTCCCTTTCTTTCTCCTTTGCTACCAAGTGTATCCTTTCCATGGCTGTGCCCTGCATGGGGCTTGATCCCTGGCCATCTGTCTCAGCCAAGGCATCTTAGCAACCCTGTGGAAACAGAAGACGTGAGCACCTACCCAGCACAGGCCTCCTGGCAACCACAAAGACTCTGGTACCCAGGGTGAGGTGGGGGTTGGAAGAAGAACTGCACTGCTCCTTTCCTGATGTGGAGTGAGGAAAATATGTTCCTGCTGGCTTTTGTGATTGTTAAATCTGGTGGATGATGTTGCTATTGACCTTGTATTGTGTTAGGATGATTTTAATTCAGGAATGGTTAGAGAGAGACACAAGAAGCAACTGGAAGAGCTTGGAGTGATATTTGATGGCATTAAGACCATCTGACCTTTTAGGCAAGGGTGGAAAAGAAATGTGATTTTTTTTGTTAATGTGTACCTTTTTTAATGAAGTAGGAATGGAAGAATTAAGAATATCAAAGTAGATGAGTTTGCAATCAAACTTCATCTTCATAGCTGGAGTGGATCAAATTTCATTCCCTATGCACTGAATTAAGATTATGTGAATTGTACCAGGCTCCAAATCCAGTATAACAGTTTTTATAGATAATCTGTGTGGCACTGTATGAATATAGCTGATATGTATATTTTGAGCAAGAGGAAACTCTATAAAGTTTTTATGATGTGTGTAAAAGAAACCCCAAAAAAACTAATCTGACATGCAACAGAAGTAGCATCATTTTAGTTTTTGTTATTTACAGCTGAAGCTGAGCAGCAGATCTATTAGCGTATCTCAACTTTGTTCAGCCTTGCATCCAAAGATAAACAGCCCCACTTTTTCAGATGAAGTGCCTATTAGGTCAGTTCTTGGAAGAATGGAGCACAGTATTGAACTTAGAGTAATGTATTTGAAAAAACTGTAACCTCAACTGAGCATTACTTAAACATTTCAGAAAATGTACCCTTAAACTAGCAGTTTTATCTTCAGAGATTTTATTTTTAGGATGAACCTGCTGGTTCTTGAAAGAAGCCCGTAGGGATAAACAAGCATTGGTTTTCATCATGTTGAGAAGTATTTTTAAGCAAAACCACTATGTCTTGTCTCAGATTCTGTAGTAAACCAGATTATTGGGTGAGATGGAGCAGAATTTAAGTTTCTATGTTGTATGGTCTAGGAAGGACTAATACTTTTACTGATTCTTATAGGAATTTATTAGGACCTGTGTTTCTTCTGTGAAGGATGGACATTAAGTTGCAGTAATATCAGTGCACTGGTTCAACTCTGACTGAGGAAAGAAACACCTATAGGCTTCTCAACAATACATATTTTCAGTTCTCCTTCAGAAAAAGCAATTCTGCTGAACAGCAATGTGTTATTGAAGGTACACAAACAGATATGCAAGCCTTCTGCCTCGATCTAGTTGCATCTTCATTGTCTGAGAAATATTTATTTTCTTAGACATAAAGATCTTGTTTTCTTTAGGGAGATTTTTACATCTTCCTCTCATATCTGTCAGTTTGAGTCAAAATCTTAAATGTATAAAGAAATTTTCACACCTTTCTGCCTTGTGTGTGAATACTTCTATTCATAGATCAATATCTAACTGTAAGCTTGTGAGCTTTTTTTGGTAAAGAACCACCGTTTTGATTATATTGAGAAATGTTAGCATGGACTAGATCACTTTCAGCTGTACTTGAAGTTCCCTTGGGTAATTTACCAGTGTGCCATTGTGTACACTCTCAGGTGGGTCTCTTTATAAAACCTCTGTAAAGTTAAATGATAATAAGGGGCACTATTAACATGTAAACCCATATGCATAGAAATGCCATAATGTTTGTGTTTTCTTCTGTAGCTGCAGTAAGGCACTGAAAGGTTTTGATGCTCATTGTTTCTTGAGACAAGAGACAAGGATGCTTCTGAAAAACTTGACAATGTCTTCTGTGTCTTCACAGTGCTGTAAAATAGGAATACTTGGCTGCCTCTCTGCAGTTGTGTTCACCAAAGTATTATTGTTTCTAAGTTACTTTGAGAATGCTAAACAAGGTGCACTTCTGAAGAGCCCAGAGTAATGGTAGAAATGTCACTGAGGTTCTGCATATTTTCCTTGGACTGGTGCATCATGGCAGAAGGTAAAAGGTTAGTGGGTTTGTGTGAGGTTGGTGTGGCAGTATGGAAGCACTGAAAAGTGTCATCTGTCAAGTCAGTGAAGTATTGTGAAGAAATCAGAGAGAATGATTTTATAAAAGGTACTGAAAGTAACACACTCAGAGAAGCTACTCTGTTGGAAACCTATTACTATGAAAATAGTAAAAATATTCATATTGCCTTTTAAAACTGACAGAGCAAAGTGTGAGCAGCAAAGGGATTAGTAGAGAAAAGTAATGCTAACTTACAGATTTTTCATTTCTAGGCTGCTACTTGGGTACTTTAACAGGTAACAGATTGATTTCTCTCTGCAAACTGTATTTTGCTGTTGTTTTACATTAAATAAACCAAGGATCATAACAGAACTAATTTTGAATAAAATATCCTGTAAGTATGCTTATGGAGTGTGCTTTCCACTCCTCTCAAAAGCATAAATCATCAGAGTAAAAACTGTTTTAATGTAAGAGTGATCTTTTAATGATCTAGAACATGTGTAGTAACTGTCTTTTTCTTGGATAACCTATTTGCTTTTGAAAGAACTTGTGGGATTTGTGTTAGAAAAACCTGAATTCTTTAATGTGCAAGCAAGAGATACAGTGGTATGCAACTTTACCACCTTTTAAAGCTGGAATTTTATACTTACATATAGTAAATATAGTATTGAATGGTGAGAGGAGATGAGTAAAAAAGTGCTTAAGTGATCCCAAGGAAACTAGTTTGGTGAAAATTTAATTGTTCAGTCTATTGCTGACTATGTAATGCTGTATATATATATACACACACACATATTATGCTTTCTTGACTCTGCCACTAAGCTTTTCATAAATATATGCATGCTCACAGGACTATTTTAAAGGCTAATATCTAAAGATTGTTAAATTGCAGGGCATCTCTACCTTTTGCAAGCTGCAATTTTAGGGTCTGAGTGAGTGGAAACTCAAAATCTCTATAAAATCTTTTTTCCTTTTCAAATTTTCTTCATTTTGTGTTTTCATTTATTACCATCCAAGGTATCCTTTATCCAAACTGTTAGTTTCATGGTTGAATCATTTGGTAGCTTGTAGGATATTCAGAAATTTCGCATCTGTTCTTTAGACATAATCTTCTAAGACACAGAGAAAGCAAAATAAATTCTGAGTCTTAAAACCTTTTCAATTAAAATTTTTAAAGTGTTTCCAGGTTGTATTGGTTCTTGACATTTTGTCCCACTAAAAAGGAAGTAGTTTAAGAAAAGCCTAAAATGCAAATTTTAGTGTAGTAGAGATTTTTAAGCTGAATAGTATTTTTATCCTTTGACTGAATCACTCAAGTTTGCTATATGGAAGATAAACTCAGTTTCTTGCAGCAGGAGCAAATGATCCTTCATTCTGACTAGAGACCTGTTGCTTCTAGTCAGAGTTTTGTTCATGTGAGAACTGAGGAGAAAATATAAAGTGTTAGAAAAGAGCATCAAAATGCTCAGTATGCTCAGTAGTGGTTTTCTTTTCACTGAAGTTTTTTGTTGAACAGTGACTCAAGACTAGTAAAGCAAAGTATTTGAGGATTAAAAAAGTTAACCTTCATTAAAAAAATCCCAGTCTAAGAACTTTATGTGAAGCTATCTCTTTTCCTAGAATGTATATTCTTGTTGCAAAAGATATACTAGAGACTGACTCCTTTATATTCTGAACAAAGCATTATCCATGAAGATAAATACCTTCTTTGGGGGGACTACAGATTTTAGTTTTTACCTTAACATATTCCAGGGCCATACCATTTTTCATGTTTTGGAAGAAAAGCATCTTAGGAAAGGAAGACCAGCCATGAATCTTGAGAACCTTTCATCTGGATCCTTTGTTTATTAGTTGAATGTGCAGTAAAGTGCAATACTGTGTAGGTGTAACCACATTAGTGTTGTTCAGAGATACACATCTTTGGCAGGACTAACTTTACAACTCCATAATATGTATGTTTTGGCTTCTCATTTACTTTGTGGAAGGGAGTGTTTGTTTGAGTCCAACTATACCTGGTGTGTTTGGAACCAGGAGTATCAGTGATAAAAATAACAGTTGGTGTCTGTAGGCCAAGTGTCCCTTTTAAAAGAGATGTGGCAGCTTAAACAATCCAGAATGGCCTTTGTCTATGTCAGAACATGCATTTGCAAGGTGGACATGCAGGTGACATCTGCCTTTTGTTACTATTCCTGATGATCCATGCAGATTTATCATTTCTATATGCTGCATTGGTGCTTTCTTAGAGGCTAGCATCAATCCAGATACTTCATGCTGACCTCGTTTCAGGCTAGGACCACAGAAACAGCATGGCTTTCTCTACAAATGGTCACAAACTTCCCAGGAAATATGTAGTGCGAGGCAGTGAAGCTGCGTTTTCAGTGTTTATCATTCTCACAAGTGCTGAGGCAGCTTGGTAAAAGAAGAAAGGTAGTAAGTTAGGAGCTGATGGATGAGGAAGCAAATAAATTAGTCTGGATAGGAGTATAAAAGCAGATGTGAACTGGGACAGTGGCAGCAGAAAGAGGGATAAATTAGAAAGAGAGGAGAGTAAAATACCAATAAATATGAGATGAAAGGAGAAGAGTGAGGTGAGAGGTGGAAAGAAGGAAAACTGGCTGTGATGAGCTCCCTGCCCATTCCTTTTCCTCTCTGAGAACTTGGAAATTGATATAGATCTCTGGTACCCCAGACATACTGATATCCCATCTCTTATTCAGTGTGATGGCAAATGTCACTTTTTGATTTTTTTTAGATTTTTTGAAACCAATGCATATCAAACATTTGTTGAGTCAAGTACTGCCTAAGCTGTGAGATAATATGTTAAGGGTGCCTGGTAAGCATTAGTTTGACTCAAGTGAGTGTGTTGTACTACAGGTGCTGCAGTTTTACACAGGAAGGCTTCCACTTAGGATGCACATAGTAAGATACTACAGAGATAATAGGAAATATGGCATAGGATTTCACAGACAAGTATCACAGAATTACAGAACATTTTGAGTTGGACAGGACCCACAAGGATCATTTAGTCTAACTCTTGAGTGAATGGCCTGTACAGGGATCGGACCCATGGCCTTGACATTATTAGCTCTATTCTCTAACCAACTGAGCTAATCTTCCCATATAAAGTCATATGTTCAGAAATAAAGCTGTGTGCCAGGATGGCTTGGCTGGTAATTCTGGGCTGTAACATATTGGTCCCATAGTCTATATGAGTGTTGTCTCCTGTCATTACTGAACTTGTTGTTGTGGAATAGGACAGTTTGTTAAAATCAATCTTTACATTTTAAATATACAAAACTAGATATCTTTGCATATGTTTCTAGTGGGGCAACTTAAAATCTTGTCTGTCTTATGGGCAGGTTCCAAGGTTTAACTTGCACTATTTGAAAAGGTCCATTGTTCCAGGGCAGGTATGTGAGAGGAAGAGTGCAATAGTTGCTTCCATACGTTTGCTTATGTAGATGGGTAAATAGCATGTCTGGCTTGGGTTCATTTGATGTAAATACAAAATGAAAATCTCTAAAACCACTAGCAATAGGCAACAATTTGCCAATATATTTGCCAATATTTGAATAAGCAAGCCACAGCTGAAGGGAGAAGATATTCCTGGCAATGCTGAATGTTTTAATTGCATTTAGAATAAGACCAAATAAGAGAAGAAATCTTTTACAAACTGGGAAATGCAAACTGTTGCTGTTTTTTGATGTATATTAGTGAGGTAGAATTTCAGCACTGATGCAGTCAGGATAATGGCTGATGGAAATTGGTGATAAATGTCTTTGACATAGGAGAGGGAAATCTCTTATTTAGATGATTTGAAAGAAATTTCTCCATCCAATTCCTGTCATAAGCAGAGAAATTATTACAAGAATGAGACCTATTGTGAGAGAGATGGTTTTGACAGATTTTTCAAAAATGGATGGCTAAAGATGCAGGTTAAAAAGATGTAGAAGAAACAGGGGAAAAATACATCTTATTTGTGTGACACCCACGTGGCTTCTATCACTGGCAGTAGCTTGCCATCTTCTGGTCCTCTTACATGTGGCAGGCAGAAGCTTTGTTTCTGTTTTCCAGTCAGAAACACAGACACAAGGAGACACTGTCTCTGCACTGGGGTGATACTGTGAGTTAACCAAGAACATAAATTTACAGCATCCTAGCTATTCCACACTAGCTATTCCAAACCAGTTCCCCTAGCAGTTTTTTGGGTACAAGTAGTACTCTATTCTCACTGTGTCAAGTGAGGCAGACCATTCCATGTTCAAAATGTCTGTGCAAGAGAATAATGCCAAGAAATCAGTGGTGGAGAAAATTCTTATGCAGAGATACTTAGCAGTGACTTTTCCTTGACAATTTCATTTTTAGAAGATTAGCTTCTTTGATAGAAGAACTTTTCTAATGACATAAGCTTCATAGTAGTTTATGATTAAGAATTGCATTGATTAGCCTTAGAGGACACAACTGTGCACAGCCTAGAGATGACTTCAGTTGCTGTGCTTTGGTGTATGGGTTTCAGGCTGTAGAAATACTGAAGCACTGCCTTCATGTGCGCTTATAGATTTGCAATTGTTGAACATTAATTAATTCACAGAATCACACACAATCATGGAATGGTTAAGGGACCACTGAAGGTCGTCTGGTCCAACCTCCCTGCTCAAGCAGGGTCCCCTGGACCACGTTACTGAGGTTTGTGCCCAGACAGCTTTTGAACATCTCTGGGGAAAGAGACTCCACAACCTCTCTGGGAAATCTATTCCAGTGCGTAGTCACACAGTGTTCTTCCTCATATTCAGGTGGAACTTCTGTGCATCAGTTTCTGCCCATTGCCTCTTTTCCTACTGCTTGACACCGCTGAAAAGAGCCTGGCTCCATGCTCCTGACACCCTCCTTTCAGATACTTATATACAATGCTTTAGAAAAAAAAAAAAAGCCTAAATATGTGAACATGGAAAACTGTAAAATGGTTAAGGAAATTAGGTTGTCAACAAGAAGATATTTTTGATACAGTGTTCAGCATCTAAACATGGTAAAACTGCATTTTCAGAAATTTCTGCAATTTAATTTCATAACTGCGTCTTAGAAAAATTAATTCCATATCTATGTTTTTAATTTGCAGGTACATTGAAACCTTGAAGGAACACAAACCAAAAATTATCTGGGATGAACAAATTGCTGAACACTACTTTGAATATAAAAAGTGAGTTACATTTATTAACTTACCATTCTGCAAATATTTTTGGGTACCACCCAGTGACTATAGTATGCTACTGAACTGAACAAATGGAAATTCTGCTGTTTGTGATCTGTATGTCAACACTGAACTGCAGCGTAAAAGAGTGCTTCAGAAAGAGAAGAAAATCAGAGAAGGATTAATGAAATCATGTAAACTAAAACAAACTTTGGAAGACAAGTCTGATGAGTCACATCTCTAGAAGTTATCCATCAAAGTTACCTGTTGAGTCTCAGTTAATCAGAGCCTCTGAGATTAGTACTGTGAACTGTTGGGTGATTACCAATAACTTGGCCAAAAATAGTTCTGAGAAAAATCTGTGCTACAAGAGCCTGGTTTTACAAGTCCTACTGATAAGATTGTTCAAGCAACAAACTTCCACTAAATGGAAGAGACCATAGAGAAATGTAATAGGAATAAAATTGACTCCCAGATAAAATTTTTTAGAAGGACTGAGAGCATTAGAGATTATAACTTTCTTTGTCCTCCCTTTTTCATAATGGAATGACAAGAGGATTCTTGATCTAGGAAGAATCCCTTTAAAATAGATTTAACACCCCCAACCCCCAGAACATCTTATTAATTCTCTGATAATTTGCTATTTTTATGCAAATATGCAAAAATATACTGAAGTGATGCAAACAAATCCTACTACTTCTGCAAAGGTGTGTCTTGTATATTACTCAATGTATTGTTAATGTGAAGACACACCACTTGAAAAGTAGAGTAAAACACATTTTAGGGTGCTTTAGGAAAAAGAAATCAGAACTACTTTGTTATTTCCAAAATACTTTCTTGTTTTAAATATTTTTAAATGAAAAAAATAACCCCAAACCCTAAAAAATGTTCTATTTTTATGTTTTTAGTTTAATTTTCAAGGTTTCTCTGAGCCTGTAATTTTCTTTTGACTTCTCAGCAACTTGTACTTCCTATCAGAAAAAAGAATTTAAAAAAAATCTGTTTGTTCAGCAGCATTTTGTTTTCTGTTTTTGTATGAAAGGACTGGGATCTGTATTCCTTCATATTTAATTATTTGGTATCCTGTTGCAAAATTACTTTGTAGCAAACAATTACAAGTTTTTTGTTAGCTAAAGAGGAATAAATCAGAAACTCTGTTTTACTGATCTCTAATGCACAATCCAATTGGAGACACAACAAGTCCTGGATGAAAACTTGCTCTCAGAAGAGTAAATCTGAGAGCTCTCTCTGAATGGCATGCTTCTGGGATTCATGTCTGAATCACATTTCTTATATAGCCCCTTGCAAAATGAACTTGTGGGAAAGGGATAGCTTGTCACCAATATGACATCATTTGCCTTTGAAAGCCAATCTGTGGAGGTTCTTGTGTGTGGGCTTCCTCCAGGAATATGCATAAAGCACACTATGTCTGAAAATCACTCTAAACTTCACTTGTGCTTGGCAGGCAGCTGAGTGGCTCAGTGATTCTGCAGTGGTTCAGCTGGCTCCAGGGGAGGGTTATTTAAGGGAACTCTTTCTCAGTTACCACTTCTGTTTACAAAGGTTCAGTTACATTGGACGGGGATGGGAGCCAGGCCTGAAATAGGCTTCACTGGTGAAGCATCTCACCTGGAAATCTTGCATGTCTGCAATGGCTAAGAAATGAAATCATGAATCTTTTAAGAAAAAGCACAGCTAAATGATTTCATGTAGCAGACAGAGACTGTCTATTACAAATAGTTGCAGAAATCTGCTGTCTCTAAGTGCTTGTCCGAGTGCACAGGTAGGTATTCATTCTTTCAAGTTGTGAGATTTTAGGAGCAATTCCTGCTTGGTCTGCCCATGCACTCTGTATTTCCTCCTTTCCTAACTGGTAAAGTGGTGCTGTGAGATGACTTGTAGCTCATCCTTCTCATTATTAGGGGTTTAAAATGCAGCCTCGGTTTCTGTGTCCAATATAGCTTGCCCTGTCTCTATATTTTATACAGCTAGCATTTAATTTAACTGAAAAGCTAGTAGTTCAGGGAATCAGAGAAACCTTTCACAGTTTGCATCTGAAAACCAAATGTCTTCATCTTTTTCAGATGAGCATTTAGAAGACACAACTCTCTTTTACTGACAGTTTTGTCATCCAGTTGCAACAAAATATCTCAGTGTGTTTACTATGATATGGTATCAGACCATCTCTCTTGTGAGATGTCTTCTTGGATCCTCTATTTTCAATGTCAGCCTTTTCATAAAATCACAGAATCTCAGAATGGTTAAGCTTGGAAGCGACCACTGGAGGTCATTTAGTCCAACCTTCCTACTCAAGCTCTAAAGCACATTACTCAGGATTGTGTCCAGACAGCTATTGAATATCTCCAGGGAAGGAGATTCCACAGCCTATCTGGACAACCTGTGTCAGTGCTCTGTCACCCTCACAGTAAAGAAGTTCTTCCCCGTGTTCAGGTAGAACTTCCTGTGTTCCAAAAGGTCTCTCATTCTATTGCTCAGCACCACCAAGAAGAGCCTGGCTCCATGCTCTTGACACCCTCCCTTCAGAAACTTATTGATAAGGTCCCGTCTCAGTCTTCTCAAGGCTGAATAGGCCCAAGTCCTTCAGCCTTTCTTCACAAGTGAGATGCTGTAGTCTCCCATCCTCTTTGTTGCCCTCCACTAGACCCACTCCAAGAGCTCTGTATCTCTCTTGCCTGGGAAACTCAGACTGGACACAGCACCCCAGGGGCTCAGCAGGGCTGATTAGAGGGGCAGGATCATCTCCCTCACCTTGCTGGCAATGCAGTTCCTAATGCACCCTGGGATACCATTGGCCTTCTTGGCCACAAGGGCACACTGCTGGCTCTTGGACAGCTTGTTGCCCACCAGGACCTGCAGATCCTTCTCTACAGAGCTGCTTTCCCCAGCCTGTATTGGTGCATGGGGCTGTTTCTCCCCAGATGCATTTACCTTTGTTGAATTTCAGAGGGTTCTCCTGTACCCACCTCTCCAGCCTATCAAGGTCCTCCTGAAGGGCTGCACAGCACTCCGGGGTATTGGCCGCTCCTCCCAGCTTTGTGTCATCAGGGAACTTGCTGAAAATGCATCTGCCCCTTCACCCATGTCCTTGATGAGTAAGTTAAACAATACTGGACCCACTATCTAAACTTGGGGGATACCACTAGTGACAGGTCTCCAACTAGACTGTGCCAGTGATCACAGCCCTCTGGGATCTGCCATTCAGACACTTCTCAATCCACCTCACCACCTACTTGTCAAGCCTGCACTTTCTGGGCTTGCCTGTGAATATATCATGTGGGACAGCATCAAAAGCCTCTTTCACCTTCTTTAAGACTTGTCCTTAAAGGCCACTAGTATGGGTAAATAAGTATCTTGTCTGACTGCCTATATTGTATTTTGTTGTAACCACTTCTTTGATGAAGTGTTATGCATAAAGTACTTTAGGACTTTCATCTGAATCATGACAGGAGAATCTTTCTGACAAATTTACCTACAAGCAATACCTGCAGGACAGTGACACAGTTACATACTTGACTTTTAGCTATGTTGTGTACCTTCTCCCAATAGCTTTTTGGATTTATGTTCTGTGATGTTTGCACGTATGTAGAAAAGGGACAGGAGTAGAAGTTCTTATCTAAGAGAAAAGGATGTAGAAAAGGAAGAGAAATAGAGAAGATTTTGGCTGTACCCTGCCATCAGGAGACAGAGTAGCTAGAGTGCAAGTACTGAATGAATGGTAATTGATAGCAAAAGTGTCTGATTTCACAGAAACAGTGCCTCAGCTTCCAGAGTGGAAGAACACTGGTAAGAGATATCAAAGATATGAGCTACTAAATGGCAAGTAGTCTCTGTCTTTGATAAGTATGTATTAATGCTCATGTGCTAAACATACTAGCATACCTTAATTTTACTAATAATAATTTTTTCAAAATAAAGTTGGCGGTTTTTTTCAGCACCGAGTTTGTTTCCTTTTAGTAGAAAGGAATAAAACTGGTTTTGAATTCTAACTTTAGTTTAAAATGCTATTAGAATCTATCAAAGCTATTGTGACTATTTGGTTTTCCTGTTTTACAGAAATAAAGGAGGAAAACATGCGGTCTTCTACCCAACACTGAAGGTAGGTGTCAGTTTTTCACATCAGAGGGCTGTAAGAGGACAGAAATGTTTACTTGACTTGTTGCATTATTGAGACATTTCAGAAAATGTTGAACTGAGCTGAAGCTTTTGTGAAAGAAGTTTGCCCTTATCTAAATGTTATGTAAATTGTTATGATTCAAAGCTTCAGGTGCCTGTACAAGAAAGTTGTTTTTTCTTTCTAATGCATCATGGGGTTTTGGGATCTCTGAAGGTAAACCATGTCTAGAGATAAGACACAATAGGAAAAACCAGTGCTGTGAGAGGATCTATCAGACACATTGTTAACAGATTGTCAGACAAGTGACCAAAGAAATTTTCCTTCTCATCAGGTTAGCTGAAAGCTTGGAGAACTTTTGCCTTTGTAACAGGGTCCTGATTCTCCCTATCAGCCTTCATCACCATGTTTTCTTCAGTTTTCTTTCTGTGGAATATATTTCAGTGTTTTGAAAACTTAGGCATTTGGCCTTACAGTCCTTTGGCAGGACATACAATTTCTGTCTACACAATAGTCTGCGATATACCAGAATACAGGATAAAATGGTCACTTGCAGCCTTAGTTCCTAGGAAATTATCTTTAGATTTTCTCAAATTAAACTAAAGGCAGTATGTTAAGCTGCTGCTGGCTTTTCCTATTGGAAGAGAATTGCTTCTGTAGTGAAACTATATAATATTTACAGAGAACAGAGACATTTTTTATGGATAAACTAGTGTGAAATGATCTAAGTCTCTGTTTTCCTGAACAGGATTGTTAACTTAAAAACCATTAGTACAACGATATTTCCCCTCATCAGTCTAATTTGGTGGAAGTACCATTACATGTGGGATATTAATTACCATGTCTAACTGTGTTCTTCCTAGTAGTACCTGTCTTACAGTGTTAGAAAGTTTCATTGTGAACATACCAGCAAAAAGATAGATTGTGCTGCATGCTGTTATGCTACGTTCTCTTTGGCCTTGTGGAAGGATTTCACCCTACCCTTGTCAGTACCGACCAGGTTAAGATCACTCACTCCTGTGCATTCCTTTCACTATTTCTTCCCTATCAGATACTCAGCTGTGGTAACTGGTAAATGCATGGTTCCATTTTCAGCAGGCTTGTACTTAAATATTTTGAGATTTGTATGCTGGGGCAAGTCAAAGAATTGTTCACGTGATGATGATCAAGATGTTCGGGAAACACTGAATTTCGTTACCCCATGACAAATGTGTTTCTTTCTCTTATTAATGGTGTAATCGCTGGTAGGTTGCTCAAAATTAGCTTGTTTAAGATTAGTTAAAAGCAGTAATGAACACCAGGCCCAGTGGATCTGTTAAAGATGCCTTGATACTTTATTCTGTTTTCCATGAAAATTAGTTTTAAACACATCCCTAGTGTAAGTAGTTTAAACATTGCAGTGCTGCACTTCAAAGTAAGAAAACCTGAAAGCAAAAAGGTTGAAAAATAATTATTTTTCTTGTTTGAACTGAAAAAAAAATGCAGAACATGAATTGTGGCATTGCTTCCCTTGTAAAACAAATGGCTAAACTAACTCTAACTCAATGTTTGGAGCTGAAATAGAGATACTTTTCAATATATCTCCAAGAATCTCTTTAAAAGAGAACTGTATTAATGTGAATTGTGACTCTGTCCTGGGAAAAGGCAAGGGTAGGCAAGAGATCTTGATGGTATTTGACAAGTTGTTCTGATTGTCTTTAGTGATAAAGTTTTATTTTACCCCTGAGACATTTTTGGGAAGAGTTAGAATTTCTGTGCATTGTGAAATGATAGCCCAAATTAGAATAGTCCTTTGCGTAGTTCATAAATCTGATTTATTTCTGTGGCATTTTGTCAGTTTAGCTGGTGATCTTTTATTAGGTCATTGAATTAACTGGTACGATTAACTGTCTCTTACTGAATGATTGCTTGCTAACCAGAGAGTATTTGAAATACAGACTAGGCTTTTCAGTACTTGCTTCAAGGATAGATGTTTTTAAAAGGTCTGATAATGGCATGAAGTCATGGCAGTATGGAGTGTCTAATATCTATGATGTAATTGCTTTATTTGTCTTTGTCTTAGTCCATCCAGTTGCGCTTAGAGCTTGCGAAAGAATTGGGCACTGGAATATCCATCTGGGAACTGGGACAAGGCCTGGACTATTTTTATGACCTGCTTTAAAATGAGAGATGATCTGAGACTTTATTTGCTTCACTGAGGCTCCACCTTCAATTAATTTGGGTATCCTGGAGAACTGATTTTTAAAACATTTTTTTTTGTAATTTATATAATATCTGTATTAAACTTGCATTTTTCTCAATAAAGAACCTTTGCTGATTTGCCACACAGATGTGATTGTTGGTGTCTGATAAAATTCAGAGTAAAAAAACAACAGAAATTTTTTTTAAAGCTCCTGAATTCAGTGACATTAAAACCAGACCAACATAGCTGGATGGAGTCAGAGCTGAAAATATTTTCTGAAGTGTTTTCTACAAGAAATAAAATGAGCAAGTTGATGTCATCTGATCAAAGTTTCAGACAGAGATCTCTCAAACAGCTGCTGGTAATAACCAAAGTAATGAAACAAATAAATCCATCAGATTACATCCAGCAAATTTAGTATCTGCTGGACCCTCTGCATCTTGTCTTCTGATGAGGTAAGTGAACATAAAACATTGTGGGAGAGACCAATTAGAAGATTCTCCCTCAAGCTGGTAGAAAATCAAGCACTGACAAGCTAAGCTGTTAGCTCTGTTTTTTCATGTTAGTAAATTCCTTAAGTAGTTCAAAGTCACAGTAATCTCAATTTATGACTTGTTTCTAAATCAGTTCTTTTACAAGAGATGCTCTGTGATTTCTCTATTCTGCTTAGCCTGCTTAGTGTCTCAGTTTACAGTATTTAGCACTAGAGCATGATGCATTAGTGGCTAGTTTGTGGGAACTGTAACATTTAGCACTAAAAGCTCTTATGCTAATGATCGATTCCATGGACATGATGGATTCCATGTCCCCAGTACACTGAGCCCCACAGCAGCTCTGACAACCCCTAGGTGATCAGCATCTTTGTGCATGAAGCTGTCATTCTTTAGTTGTACACGTTTCTTTTTTCTCCATAATATAGATTTTTTTATGAACCCAAAAGCTGTAACAACTGATCAGTTTAAAAAACAAACAAAAAAATTTGTGTCCCTGCTTTTTGGTCTATAACATTTGTGTTTGTAGAAATACACAGGCTTCAAAGCAATTTCTTCTAAGGAACTAAGAGATGCTGGGAATTTGATGAGGGTGTCATTGGTCACCAGCAGAGACTCAGCCAAAGAGCTCTGTACTCCCACTGGTGTTCTTCTTGCCACTTACAGTTGTCACAAAGATAACTGCACTCCTCTGTTCACATCCACCCTTCCTAGTAATTAATCTCAGTGGGGAATTTATCTGCCCCTGCTGTTTTCAGAAGAATAAATCCCACTGTAATCCCCCATTGATTAAAGAACTATTGATCTTCACCTTTCTGATTTAGTTCTGGCATCTCTCGACTTCTCACATTGCGAGTATCCAGCAGGGCTCACTAATCAGGCTTCTTTCTTCCATACCATTAGTAGTAAGATAATTTGCTACATGAATCCTTGTGTTCAATTAACTTGTGCTGTTCTGGATACCATTGCCAGAGTGACTTTAAATTGCTTTTGAATGAACTAGAAAGTTCAAGAATTAAATTTTATTACACTGTTTTTTTACTTTCCGTAGCATTACTGAACCAGATTGTCTCAGAAAAAAATACTCAGAAGTGGAAGGGGTTGTGTTCTGAAATGGCATCCATTTTTATATTAACTAGTATGTAGCTTTCAAAACTGGATGTGGGAAAGAAAATAGCCTTTCATTTTAGCTTGTTGTTTTGTCTCTAGAAAAGACACATATAATCTGTCATGTTTTTCATGTGTTTTTTATATTCTATATTGATTCTTTATGAAATTCATGATTCCAGTTTGTCTTTGAGTTGTGTTAGAAAGAAACGTCTTTTCCACCCTTAGAGATAGAACAAATACCTCTGTGTGTCAAAGAGATCAAACTAACTCTTGCTGTATCATGAAAAATAAATACCAAATAAGAAGTACCAGATAAGATTTTGAGCCATCCATGGTACATAGGTGCTTGAGACCAAGGATGTTGCCTTTTGTCTTTAAAGACAAAACATATTTGTTGCTTTAGAAATAATATTCCAAAAGAAACAAAGTTGGTGTTATTCTTTATTGTGAAGTTCTCAGTTAAAAAAAAAAAAAAAAAAAGGAAAGAAACAAAAAAAGGGGTAAGCACCAGAAGGCATGTGAGCTCCAGAATGAATGAAAAACAGCTTCTGAGGGGTTAGTCTTGTGTTCCCCTAATTTTTCAGTGTGTAGGAGTGTCAGGTTGTCTTGTAATAGATATGAGAGATTTGGGAAATCAGTGAGCCACAATGAGCTTTCTTTTGAAATTTGCACCTCACCAGATTTATGGAAAGATGACACAGAAAAGAGATGCTGATATGAAAGGGGGTTCTGCAGAGCATCTGTTTTTAGGAGAAGTGGGGAAAACTGAGTGAAGGGTAGAAGGTGGGGGGGAGTGCTGGAGTGGCAGTGCTGTAAGGTGAATGTCATTCCCTCCGTTCAAAAAGAACAGAAAAGAAACAGAAAGTACTGTTTTACAACACAAAGAAACATTATTTCTGTATAGAAAAAA
Source organism: Corapipo altera (assembly GCF_003945725.1). Taxonomy (NCBI): domain Eukaryota; kingdom Metazoa; phylum Chordata; class Aves; order Passeriformes; family Pipridae; genus Corapipo; species Corapipo altera. Next base: position 16,340,755 of record NW_020884885.1, on the reverse strand, counting down.
AAATTTAAAAAACCTGAAACAAACAAACAAAACCCCAAAAAAGAAATATTTCTAAAATGAGGTACTTAGCAGGGCAAGGCCAAAGATACTGGACTTAAAGGATCGAGAGTATGACTGAGGAGAAATATTTAGTGTTTCTATTAAAACAGCTTATATATATAAGTATAGCAAACAACTCAAATATAGCAAACAGTGACATGGAAGTGTGTTTATTTCAACACAGTATATCATCATTCAGTTTTCTAAATTACATTTAAGGGAAAAAAAGCTGTGTTCTACTATCTGGCTCTGTTGCAAGAAAAATTTCTTCTTATTTAGATAAGATCTCAGGTGCTGTGAATGTAAAGGTATCTTTGATCTACCCTATGTCAAGTGGAGCTTTTTTCCACCTTTGCTCTTGTGTTTCTGATTGATTTACTTTTTTGGGTCAGACTTACACATAGTTAAGATAAATTCATTTCTCTGCACAATTTCTATTGCATTCACTGAGAAAAAGAAATAGCAGCTGATTCTGTTGCAGCTGGCCTTCAATAGGGAGCTAGTATTTTTATTGTCACACACATCAATTTAATAGGTATCAAAGGAGGTTTTTGTATCTGTATACATCTAAGTATCTTATTGAGACAGAAAAAAGGACTTATCTGGCTACTTGCAGGATCACATGGACCAGTCTTCTGGGATAACAGCATCTCATCTTATCTCAGGAAATGTGTCTGTTGTGGTAAAGTGTATGTCTTGAAAACTAGAGTTGCCACATAGTCTTTGTAATCAGAGGCAGATTTAACAGAGAATTGTGGAAAATAAATTGTTGAGTTTGTCTCATTGTGAGATGCTACTTCTTCGATGAAAATTGCTATGATATCTCATGTTATAGTTCCTTTTTGCTTTCATATGTAGGTGTGAAACTGCAGAACCCAGTGTAGCTTCCATGTAAGAAAGCTGGGAGTGAAAGAGAAGAGGTAAGGTAGACCAAAGGATGACAATAGGAAAACAGGTTCTTTAACCACTTCTTAGTTATAAAGAATTGTTGAGGAAGTTGTAACATTTTAGTGTTTATGGGCTGGAGTGAAAATATAGAATACCTTTTCCATTTCTACTATGAGCTACTAGTGGTAATTATTTGTAAAAGTGGGGATGATATTTTATGGGTGCTTGTCTGTGGAGACTGCAAACTTGATGGATGTAATTGTAACTGTAACTGTAATTACAGTTTCTCCTGAATTTGGGACATGTCTTTTGAAGTTTACTGTTTTGATTAATACACAGTGCAGCTGTTTGACTTCAGTTAAAGAAATGCCAGCATAAAGCAGATGGATTCTACCTCTGCAGCTTGAAGAGCGTGTATGGTTGTATGCAGCTATTTCCCGAAAATAACATTCCCTCAGTGATCACTTTTATATGTAGTAAGTGAAAATTAAGTAAGCCTGAATTGGTGTTTTTTAGTCTACCAGGCAATCACTTTGATAGTCCATGTTGGAGAAAAATGTATCTTCTCTTTTAAAAAAAAATAACCTTTAATATGAAAAAATAACTGGAATAGAATTTGATTAACACTGCTTACTCAAACAGCTGCAAAAATAACTCATATCACTTGTCTTGTTAGTATATGATATTGAAAGCAAAATAAGTTTTAAAATGCATTCTGTTGGAACAAGAACATTATAACAAAATGTTATTTTGCAAAAAATGTGGATGAATGGAATCTAAGACACAAAATTTAAAATAGTTTGTTGTTTTACATTCCTACTTATATCAGTTTTTCTGGATATATTTTAATGCCTAATTGGTTACAACGTAACTTAAAATTATTTTAGTAAAAACACTGTAGAAAAACTTATATGCTATTTTTCCTAGAAACAAACAAAAAAGTTTCTTACAAGCTCTTAATGAAAACTCTTAATATGACTTCCAACATGTTAGAACTTATTCCCCACTTGACTGCTGAGACCAAAGCGGAGTTGCCTTCATGTGGCACATAGATTATCATGTTTTGTTCCTTCCCTTGTGTAGAGTTTAAATAAGATAAAATTTGGCAGTTGTCTAGTGTGGGAAGGCAAAATAGCCAACAGGTAGTTACTGCCCAACGTAGGAAATTATTTAAGATTGTTTATGTCCATTTTCACCGAATCTTTAATGTTTCTTCTCTGATTTTTCAGGTAAACTCATGTGGGGCAGAAAAGTTGCTATAGATTATTTAGTTATTATTACAGTTTTTGCAACCTTTTTGTGTTCTCCTTTGCTCCTTTTGGAGGCTGAACAAAATGAATGCTGTGAGTGGACATGCCTGTATATCATGCATAGATGATAGGCCAGCAGTAGCAGCATCAGCATTCTTGTGTTGTGGAAGTTTGGGAAAAGATGCCTTGGAGTGTTGAGTGACCACATAGACAGAGGGGGAGAGAGTGATTTATGTCATTTGCAAAGCTGGCTCCCTAATCCCTATAGTTACTGGAGAGATTTTGTGGTAGGTAGGGTGTCACAGCTCAGCTCTGGTCATGGTAGTTCCCTCTGGGCTGATTTCCCCCTTGGTACACAAATGCTGTTTCAGTTGCTGTGATGGGAGGTTTTGTGTAAAACAAGTGGTTCTGTTATTTTTGCTCTGCTATTTCATGTCCTTATGTGAAAAAACCTTTGTGCTAATAATCTTTTTCATTTTGCTCTCATTAAAACAACTGATCAGCCTGGCTAATGAAAGCCAAAGTGCCTTTGTTTTGCACTAGAGCTGGAGCTAGTGAGGAACCAGGTGGAGGTGTTTGGCATATTTAATGCAGACCACTTCTGCTATTGAGAAGCACTCCTCTTCACAAATATATTGTCTTGTGTTGCAACTGTAGATGCAACTTTAAATTAGTCATTTTTTTTAACCTTGCTGATATCATTAGCTGGAATTAACATTAGAAAGTGTTTTATTCAATGATGCTTTTAGAACCACAGCACTAAATGGTTGTCTGCTGTATCAGGCCTTCGTGTCTTGCTTCTGATTTTTAACTCAGAACATTTTTTTAAAATTAAATTGCATTTGATGTTAGTTTAGAAATGTTTTAGATGGAGGTTCTGTGTCAAACAGGGGGCCAGGATCCATTTAATTCCTCCTTTCTTCGTTCCCATCAACCCTGAAATTGTGGTTGATGTGAGGATGCAATTGCACACAGGACATTGGTTGAACTCATGTCTTGAAATCCTGGTTTAGAAGTTTATTGACTATTTGAAGGCACTGGGGGTTAAATTGTACATTTGGTATTTACTTTAAGATTTGGGATTACTGCCTTTGATATACAAGAGGGAATGATTAGAAATTTTTAAGAGGTTATTTTTTTTTCCTGGACCAGAGTTTTCAATTTCTTTAATAAGTTAAAGAAATATATAATGTGGCAGGGAGAATCTTCATCATCCCCAGAATGAAGTCTTTCTTTTTGTGTCTAATATAGAGTGCTTAAATCTGTGACAGGAGCAAGGTCCCAGTTTTGTATTCAGATTTCATCTTCTCCCCTTAGCAGCAGCTATTTATCTTATCTACTCATGTCTCTTAAGGTGGTGGGCAGGGCAGAGAAGGGAAACAGAGTGTTTGTGGCTGCTTGAGGGAGATGAGAAGGAGGGAATGGGGCAAAACAACTGCTTTCAGAAAAAATGCACTTTCTCCTTTTCTCTCTCTTGTAGGACCCACAGAGAGAGAGACTTAGCAAAATGAAACCCAAACCCCTGTGTTCCAAGATGATCCCTGTGCATTTTTGAGCATTGTCTGTCTTGGAGCCAAGGACTGCGAAATACTTTGGCAGGCAGTAGTGTATCCTTGGCATATATAAACTGACATTACTTTTCTGATGGTTTCTCCCAGTGCTTTTTGGCAGAGCATTAAGTTATTGAGTGAATTTTGCAGATGACAACATGAGTACTATAAATATTCATTGCTTTTCCAGGTACACATATTAGTGTATAATTTGAATTTCAAGTGTGTGCAGTATTAAACTCCTCATGATATATGAGAAAAACTCATCAGAGTTAAAAGCCTTTTCCCTCTCCTTCTCAGAAGCCTTTGGTTGTTAGGGATAACTGCACTGAAAAAAATGGTACACTTCTAAGGTAAAGACTTGGAAGAAGACAGTGTTCCAAAGAGCACCCAGCCTTAAACAGATCTTGCAGACAAAGTATGACAAAGAAAGAAAACTTACTTTTTCAGTGCTGGGTAGTAAGTCTGTCACAAAGTCAAATGGGAGCCAAGGTTTCTGACTCTCCGTGTTCTGGAGGGCATCAGGGACAGCATCTCCAGCCGGTTGAGGGAGGGGATTGTCCCGCTCTGCTCTGCACTGGTGCGGCCTCACATTGAATATTGTGTGCAGTTTTGGGCACCACAATGTAAGAAAGACATGAAGCTGTTAGAGAGTATCCAAAGGAGTGCAACGAAGACGGTGAAGGGCCTTGAGGGGAAGCTGTATGAGGAGCAGCTGAAGTCACTTGGCCTGTTCAGCCAGGGAGGGGAGACCTCATCACAGTCTACAACTTCCATGTGAGGGGCAGAGGAGGGGCAGGCACTGATCTCTTCTCTGTGGTGACCAGTGACAGGACCTGAGGGAATGGCCTGAAGTTGTATCAGTAGAGGTTTAGGTTGGATATTAGGAAATGCTTCTTCACCCAGGGGGTGTTTGGGCACTGGAACAGGTTCCCCAGAGAAATGGTCACAGCACAAGCCTGACAGAGTTCAAGAAGAATTTGGACAACACTCTCAGGCACATGGTGTGATTTTTGGGACGGCCCTGTGTAGGGCCAGGAGTTGGGCTTCAATTCTCCTTTGGGGTCCCTTCTAACTGAGGATATTCTATGATTCTCTCTCCCATCATATACTGGCTAAACTCTGCTGCTGAGTCATCAGAAACCAGAACAAGCCAGAGCAAAGTAGGGTCCCTTCCCCACTTACACTGTGAGGGTCTTCTCAAGATCATTCACTGTATCTGTTGGCAACAAGTTGGGGTTGTGTGTGTGTCAAACAGGGCATGCTGCCATTCTCAGTGGTGCTGAGAGAAGTGATGAGTCCCTCCTCTCTCCACCACAGAGTGAGGGAAAATGGCTTTGCTTGTAGATATGAAGACAAGTAATTATACAAAGCATAAATGGAAATAGTAATTTGCACAACATGCAATCAGGTGGAGGAATTAATAAGTCATAAAGCCACAGACACTAGCTGGATCTTTAAAAAGCCTGAATATTTTCCTAGTTGTGGTGTCACTGATTATACACTTTAAAGGGAGAATACTGGTGTGTGAGTCCTCCTGCTGTAAGGTGAATTGTTACTCTTCTGAGACATCTTCTCTCCACCCCAACCTCCACAATATTTGAACATTTTTTCCAGTACATTGGTAGTTATGGCTTTTTCTGTATGTTATCTGGATAAGCTGAAAAGCCAAAAAGGAGAAGGGTCTGTAGTGGATCACGTTTGCATGGCTAACCTTGTGCTTTTTAATCTTGCTTGCGTACACGCTTCAGGGGATACACTTCTCTCCTTTGAGACTGGCTGTTTTGTCTCTGCGTTTGTCTGATGTTTGAGTCAAACTGCTGGTCAACTTTCATTTCAAGCTGTTTTCTTTGTAAGTGAAAGCTTTTTTTTTTCTTTTGCTGACATTCAAGCACTGTTGGTGTTCAGGGACCATTGCTGTTTAAAGATTCCACAGGCCCCATTTTGGCACTGACTCGCATGTCTGGGAGCCCATTTGTTTTCTAGATTTTTGTTGTTTATAGTTAAAACAGAATTTAGCAGTGCAGCTGCAGCTTGATTGCAGTTCTTTTAATGAATCTCAAACGAAAACATAATCCTGCTTTATCTTGTGTTGACTCAGTGAGGAGGAATCAAAAGAAGTAGTAATGTCTTTCCCCTGTCCTGCAGAAAGTTTAAAACCATTATTTGGAAGGACAGAGTAGATGGTGGTTCTTCATAATGAAAAAGAGAACACTTCTGAGAACAGAGCTATGCTATACAGTTGTATAGCTCAGCCAGTTTTTATTGATAATGCTACATTTGTAATAAAGAAAGGTTTTAAGGTTATTTCCACAGGCAGCATTAAATGGCTTTCCTGGAAGTAAATGGTTGCATCTGAAAGAATTTACTTCTCATTTCAGAGCAACCCCAAAATAATGAAAGCTTTGCTTAGTGAGAAGCATTATACAGTGCAGGTGTCAGGCACTTAAATTTGGGCAGTTTCTTCATGGTGATGGGGAGATGTTTCTCAGACTGACTTCAGCTGCTAACAAAGCAGGAGGATAATGGCTTGACTCACTGCACATGAAAATGTTTTTGAATTTCTGGTTGTATTGGAATGCTCTGGAAATGCAGTGCTTAAAATGAGTCCTTGGAGTTCTGTAACGGTATCTCTCTCTGCAATGCTTTTCTTTAACTGTAAAACTTTGCATTCTACCTGACAGTGAAACCTGTGATGCTCAGCTGAAAGGATTTCATGAGTAGCTCATCAAATGTGCATCACTCTGAGGAAGAATGTTTGATTTAGTTTAAAAATTACCTATATCTTGATAAATGTCTCCTCCCTGGGAGGAATCCTTCTATTCCTCCTATGGGAATAGAATTTATGGCAAGGCAAACTTCTCTTACTAAGGAAAAGATTATAAAAGAATTTATTTAGAAAAAACATGAAACATTTTTATTTAATGAATCATGGATTTTTCTGCACATTATCAGAATAATTATTTCCTGTGCTTATGTATCACATTATTTTTCTTCAAACTATTTTGCACCTCAAGTGTTTTGTCAATTAAAATGATTCTGTGTTTTGGTTTTGTTACTTTTGTGTAACGAAGCATTTGTAAGCATGTATAGTTAGTACTTCTAAAGACTGTTCTTATAAAATAGGTGTTCAAATATGGAATAAAACATGAATAAACAAAACCAGTTGGCACAAAAGGAACTGATAAATGGAAGACTATTTCATTACCAAATCTGCAACTGTTTCAAGGATTGGCCTGTATGTCTTATAAAACAGTTTGAATATTATTTACTTGTTTTAAACTTCATCACTTTGCAGACCTTATCATTTCCCTGGTCCTATGAGCCACTAATGCAAGGAGGACAAAAATTCATAGAGTTCTGGGTAAATGTTGAATGCACATTTCTCTGGGCTCTTGTGAAGGGCTGTACTCTAATCTTTAGAAATTTAGATTTAAGCTACTGACATTCTTATGGGTACAAAGCTTGGGGAGGGGGCATGGGACACAGAACAAGGAAAAGTGCCTTGCAGGAGCATATCACTGAATTCAGTTTTGCATATATAGGATTTATTACATGGGTTATGTGTGTGTGCAAATGATACCAAATGCTGTGATTGTCGTAATCCCCTTTTAATAAAGGGATTGACTTGTAGTACAGAATTGCTTACATAATTCTGCAGCTGCATTATCCATTCCAAGGGTTTTGAAGACGTATGTATTTTCTAGCTATCAGTACCTCCTAACTGCAGTAACTGCAGAACTTGTTTTTATGAAATGTTATTCGTGGTCATCAAACAGGAATTGAAAGTACTTTGCCCCAGACTGATGGACCTGTGGATGACATGGGTCAGGGACACATGAAGCTGAGTTTCAGCTAAACCTCTAGCCAAATGCATCCAAATGGTAACTCTGCATTTTGACATACGGCACAATAATGGAAAATTTTTGTGAGTATATTGCTTTTGCAACGACTCTTTTGGGTCCATGTATAAATACTGTAATGGAAATGACAGTGCCCATGTACAACCCTTGTCAGAGTGGTGTCTGCTGGCACAGAGCAGGGCAGGGTCTCCACTGGCTGATGCTGAGGTCCCTGTCATAGTTATGCTGAAAGAGCCTCAGGCAGCTGCTTGGTGTTTTGGTTCATTGTGTTTTACCTCAGCACTAATTCCAGTATTCTAGTTTTGATTAATTTCTAGGTTTGCATGTGTATATACAGTCACTAAGCTCCTTATTTCTTTCATCTTTCTGTCAAGATCCAAGTTTTGCACCTGTGGTGTAATGCCTATCTGATCATTGTTTGATACCTGACTTGTCTAAAGTCTAGAAAGGGAAATTCAAGTTTATATTTCTGTTTGTGGAGGAGCTGATGTGCCTCTGATTCCTGACAGAGAGATTTGTGTGCCAGTCCTCAGGGTAATGGTGATGCTGTGAAGAGAGGAGCAGATCTGGTTCCAGTAGAAAACCTAGGTTGAACAGAAGGGCACAGAGAAAGACAAAATAATTCTGTAATCTAGGAAGGTCTGTCCATCTTCAGAAATGGGGGTTATGTTTCCCCTTTTCCAGTCAGTGGGAACAGTGTAACAAGCCACACTCCCTGTGATCTCACAGGGCTGCTTCAGGAGGAAGCAGGACTATTTGCACTACAGATCTTTCGTCTAAGAGTCAAGTGGGGTTTCAGCACCCTTATGGGTACTCCCTGGCCCCTTTCAAGAAGAGAAATCCCAAAATAGGACCCTCATTTGCTGCTGACGGTTTTTCCAGTCACCATCTGTCTTACTGTTGGGTCCAGTGGAAAGCCTTAATAGTATGAAAAGCTAAAAATCTTAACTGAAAGCTTTCCTGGTTTCTCCCAACCCACTCTGAGTTGTGCTAGATCTGAAGCAATCCCCCCGAAATACAAGAGGAAAGTAATCCATCTGACTAGATTACCTCCTTCCCCATTAGGTAGAAAATGATTTTTCAGAAAATCTTGTATTGGATACATATCCAGTTTATGCTCTTTAGTTACCCTAATTTTTAAGTAAAAGCTATCTTGACTGAATGCTTTTTAAAATAATGTAATGGAAAGTCAGAGAGATCAAATACCAGACATGCTGCTGGTCCTGCTACCTTTACCCAACTCTTAATCTGTCTGTCTCTTTACCTGTAGTGTAGCATTATTAGAGTAGTGTGAATCCTGCTGCGAACCTCCTTCTAATTGCTAAGCTGGAATTTCAAGGCAGGAGAGAGGTGAGCTTTTCTCCTTCAAAGGTAAGCCTGTGAAACCTGGGTCTAGACAACTGGAGGAGAACGTGACTGCAGGGATACATGGGCTGCTTTAAAATGAATGGATTTATTACACAATTCTCCTGCTAGTTTGGAGACATTTGCCTTTATCTAATACCACTATACATGTGTGTGTATATATAGAGATAGATAGATATATATAAATGGGAAAATGTTTATCTTCTGTGTACTGTTTAGAAATTCTCAGTCAAACAGAAGTACTTAAGATTAAGACCTTAATATTTAATAAGCTCTCAATTGTTAGAGAGCAGTGAGCCTGCCAGTGTGAGATTGGGCTGGCAGCTCAGTGGATTAATGGAAACATAGAACTCAATTTAAAAGCCCTGAATGATAATCTTTAAATATGCTTAGGCATTGTGGTTGTGCAGTTTCCCTGGGGAATCATCATATTCTCTGCTTCAAAAATTTCACTGAAGACTTAACTGAAACTACAGCTCAACTTTGCCTATTGGGAAATCTACTTTCATTCCCGAGGCTTAAATTCCTTCTGTGTGCATCTGTACACCCGGAGTGTGATTCCTTGTGGGTTTTCATTTATTATGTTTTTGCCACAGGAACAATTTTACACAGACTTGAAAAACAAAAATTGCAGAGTTGAGCAACTTTTCTACCTGAACAGAGATCTTGCTTAGGCTTTCAAACAAGCAGATGTTGCTATTTGAAAATACTGAAGTGAAAATTCTGTTGATGCTTGTGATATGTGATCTCAATAAGGTAGGCAGAGAAAATATGTGTTTTTTTTTTAAACTCCTGTATGTGAAATTCTGTGGTGCTTTGGGTTCATGTAACCCGTTTCAATAGTACTTCATTCTCTGATAGAGATCTGAGAAGTCCCACTGCAATGATAGTGTAGGCACAATGTGATGCATTCTGGGATGTCTTCAGACAAATTGAAAGGCTTGAGAATTATAGGAGATTGCTTTTTCTTATTTATATAAGAACTTGCCAGTCTGAAAGGTGCTTAGATTTGGAGTTACTTTAGTTGTGTATACATTTCTGGGGATTATCTCAATTTCAATTTAATTTGCCATTTCACTTCATGCTATAAAGCTCTCAGGGAATCTTTAATTTCAGTGAAAGCTCACTAAATTAAAATGAAAATGAAATAAGCTTGCATCATCAGTACTGAGAATGGCAGTGTTATCCTGAATTTCTATTAATACTTCACCAGAGCTGCTTGTGCACATAAGGCACCAGGGTACTCAAGTTGTGTTCAGAAGTGATTGTGTAGCTGAACACCCTTGCCTTCCGTGTAATTGCACTGATGTCAAGAAAGCTTTTTCACTTGCAGGAAACTGCTCCATGTGGCCAGTGACAGATCAGATGTGCATGCTGAGTTCTTTTAAATCATAGAATCAGAATGGTTTGGATTGGAAAGGACCTTGAAGATTATCCAGTTCTAACCCCACCAGCCCTGGGCCAAGGACACGTTCTACTAGACCAGGTTGCTCAAAGACCCATCCAACCTGGCCTTGAAGACTTCCAGGGTTGGGGCATCCATAACTTATGTGGACAACATGTTCCAGTGCCTCACCATCCTCACAGTAAAGAATTTCTTTCTATACCTATTTCTTCTCTGGGTTGAACAACTCCAACTCTCTCAGCCTGTCCTCATAGGAGAAGTGTTACACCCTTCTGAGCATCTTTGTGGCCCTCTTATGGACCTGCTCCGGCAGGTCCACATCCTTCTTATGTCCCAGAAGTCCCAGAGTTGGAAGTAGTAAGGCAGGTGGGATCTCACTAGAGTGGAGTAGAGGGAGAGAATCACCTCCCTTGATTTGCCACTTTTCTTTCTGGGCTGCAAGCACACATTGCCAGGTCCCATTGAGCTTCTCCTCAACCAAACTGAAGTCCTTCTCGTCAGGGCTACTCTCGGTCCTGTATTTGTATTTGCCCAGCCCATATTTGTGCTTGGGATCTCCCTGACTCAGGTGCAGGATGCTGCACTTCACCTTGTTGAACTTCATGAGGTTTGCATAGGCCCACTTCTCAAGCCTGTCCAGGTCCCTCAGGATGACATCCCCTCCCTCCAGCGTGTCGACTGCACCACACAGCTTGGTATCGTTGGCAAACTTCCTGAGGGTGCACTTGATCCCACTGTCCAAGTCAGTGACACAGATGTTAAACAGTGCTGGTCCTAACAGTCCCCCTGAACCCCCAAGGAACACCACTCATCACTGATCTCCTCTTGGACTCTCTGCTGTTTGACCACAATTCTTTGAGAGTGACCATCCAGCCAATTCCTTATGCACTGAGTGGTCCTTCCATTAAACCAGTGTCTCTCCAGTTTAGAGACAAAGGTTGTTATGCAGGACAGTGTCAAATGCTTTGTACAAGTCAGATAGATGATGTTGGTTACTCTTCCTTTATTCACCTCTGTAACCCCATCATAAAAGGCCACCAGATTTTTTAGGCATGATTTACCCTTAGTGAAGCCACGTCCCAAATCACCTCCTTATTTTCCGTGTGCCTTAGCATATTTTCCAGGAAGATCTGCTCCATGATTTTGCCAAGCACTGAGGTAAGACTGACCGGCCTGGAGTTCTCCAGGTCTTCCATTTTTCTGTTTATAAAAATAGGGGTTATGTTTCCCCTTTTCCAGTCAGCAGGAGCTTCACTGCACTGCCATGACTTCTCAAATATGACAGATAGTGGCTCAGCCACTTCACCTGCCAGTTCCCTCAGAACCCACGAATATACCTCATCATGTCACGGACCTCAGCATTTTTCAGTAATGTTTAAATTACATATAAATTCAGTGCCCCTGCTCCCTGGACTGATCTCCTTAAAGGCTGGAAAAACTGAAGTTGGAGGATGTAAGAGAAATCAGTGTCTGTACCCCTTGTAAGTGTTCATCCTCTGAATATTCCAGTGTCCTTCAGTACCTTAGTGACCCTGTGCACCTAGGAGGGGAATAGGTGGGGTTGCAATCTGAAGAGCACAGGAAAGCAGGCCGTATGAAAGCAGGGTCAAGGAGAAAAAGGTAAACAAAATGGCACTGAACATTTCTCTTTGACCCTGTGTATGCTAGATGTGGTTGGTGACTTTCACCTTCTCCTGGTGACAGTGTCAGCTTCAGTAACTCTCCTAGAAAGTTGCCTATGTGAGTGCTGGGGGTGGTAAGATGAAAACTTTATAAAAGGGGTAGACTGAGTGACCCCAGCAGCAGTACCAGTGGGGCATATTGTTTTTGTCATACAGATCTGAATCACAGCGTGCTACAGAGAAGGACTGCTTTAGTCCAACAACTGAGAGAACCACTATCTACACAAGACTCAACCCCCCAAATCTGCTAAACCACAAGGACTCAGCAGAATAGTTTGAAGAGAGACTTTGAACATGCTGCAGCCCTGATTCTGTTCTGGGAGGGCTTTTCTGAAAGAACAGTGTCTGTTCTGAATAAGCTGACCACATATTTCATAGGATACTGCTGTATTTTTGTACCTTATAGTGGGGAAAAACAGTATGCTCAGGTCTCCTGTCCATTTTCAACCTTCTCCCTTAATTTTCATTTAAGTTTTTTCATACCTGTCATTTTTATTTTACCTTTTCTTCCTCACCTTTCCTGGTGCAGACATTTGGATAAACTGGAGTCCTGTGTGATCCATAGCAAAGATTGCTTGCATTGGAGTATTCTAGTTCTGAGAAGAACATACACAGATTTTTTGAATGTACATTAACTTGTGATTGCATCGGGAACAAGGGAGTGTGATTTGCAGCAAGCTTTTATTTGTGCCAGTTTTTCATGTGATAATTCTTCTTTTAAACCTGTGAGTACTTATTTCAAAGGACCTTTTGATAATGAAGATTGTTTTGTGTCAGGGTAACCAGCTGTGGTGCACAGTTAGGAATAAGAAGGTGTTTAATAGGGAAGAACTTCAATGCACGGACTTCACAGGGAGATTTAAAACTTCAATTTTTATTAGCACCAAATACCAAGCAAGTTCCATGACAACAAGCTGTACTTCCAAGCTGGTGAGTTATTTTGTTTAGGGAAAGGGAGTTAGTAATTATATGACACATCAATTCAGTCTATGTACTCTCTTGTGGTTGCATATGCAAATCCATAATTCCTTCAGTTGTGCACAGGTCTGAGTTCACAATTTCTGTCTTTCCCCCAAAAGTAGGAGTGTTTTCAATCATGAGGTTTTGAGGCAACCCTGTTCTTGAGAGACCAAGTAGTATAACTTAGCTGCTCAGCAGGAGAATAGTCAAAGCACCTCTGGCTTCTAGGGGGAAATAGTACTGTTTCTATAATACTTGTGTGTCCAGTTCCTGCAGCTGAGCTTACAGCATGAAGAATTTACCCAAACAGCTTCCCTTGTACCTCCATGCAGCCTCTCTATTCAACTAATGCCAACATGACTTTCAAATGAAATTAATACAGGTGCAAAGACAGTGGCCATTGGTGGGGAGAGAGGAGGGTTGTGTGGTGCTCTGAGGATTGTAAAGAAGCTTTTGGTCACTTTGACTGTGACAAGAGATCTGGCATAGGCTTATAGTGAGAGGTGGGGTTCCAAAAAAGCACTAGAATCAGCACCATGGAGAAGTGCTCTTTTCCTGGAGTACTTGTAAATGCTTCATTCTAATTGCATTTGTAAACAGATTTAACTCCCTTGGGGGAAGGATGGTTCTGTTCCTTGAGAAATGAGAGCCTGAAAATGAGAGAACTGAGAACACCTCCCCCACACCCCCTTTTTTTTCTTTCTCTTTTTTTGTTTTGTAGAATTTACCTTGGATAGTTGGGCTGCCACAATACAAACTGTGGGGATGCATATGCTGCTCCACTCACCTCAACAGTGTATGGATGCAGGTGAACATTTCAAAAGAACAGCAAAGACATAATTTCTAACATGAGGTATTTTTTAACTCGATATTCTGGATGCTTATTATTCAAACTGAGATATCAGAATCTGTTAATTGCATCCGTGGATGATACAGTAACACTGAACAAGTTTCCAAAGTAAACTGGGTTAAAAGAAAGAAACAAAAAGGAAAAAAAGCATCCCTGCAGCATTAGTTTCTCTGGAGAATGCTAAGCAGCTAGTGACAGTTCTGCTTGATAACAGTGCTCATCTAGCCACTTGCAGGCTTGCATCAAGGAACTGAGGATATTAAAAGCAATTCAGATTCAGTCACTACTTAGTCTATAACTAGGCTGCATGAATTACTTGGTTACAGTGCTTATTTTACTCTGTTGTGTAGGGACTATGGTCTCCTAAGTCAATATCAAACCTGAACTTCATAAAGCCATGTAAGATGTCTATCATTGGACCCTAAAATTTATACAATACAAATAATTGAATCCTCTCCACATTTGAAAGACTGGGACCTTGACTGATCAGGTATTGTAGAGATGGAAGGGCTGAAGCAGCAATGGCCTTAAGCTTTAGGGCCAAGGAAAGGTATTTGTGGAAAAGGGAGATGGTGAGGTGCATCTGAACAGACTTTTAAGAAACCAGGTCCTGAAATCCCTTTATTTCTAGAGTAATTTTTAGTTAATCTTTAGGATGAATGCTTTACACCTGAAACTCTTATGCTGTCCATATGAGACATAAACACATAAGCAATATACATTAGCAGTTGTTTTTTTATGCTGTAGTTTTCTATAGATTTTTGTTTTCTATAGATTTAATTATTTAAAGTTATGTTTTATTTTGTTGGCTGTGATTTGAACTATATTCTGTAATAGTAGAATTATATTCTATAAGAGGAATATAGGGGGAAGTTTATAGTGCATAATTATCCCATCCTTTCAAATTATTCTTTTAACCACAACTAGAGGGAAGTCGCTGTTAAGCAATTCTAAAGTAACAAAATGTTCTGCATAAACTATTTCTGCATAAAAGATACCAGTGAGTTGTTTGAGAAACCCATTTAACTGATCAGCCATTTCTTCATTAAAAACCATGCAATACAAGATGACTTATAGGCCATCTATTTAGTTGTCTAACACACATTGGTGTAGATTTGGTAAATGCTTTCTAGCTGTTGGAGGGAAGAATATAAACTAGGCTGTTCTTGCAGGACAACAAACCCCAGGATTTCTAGTGAATATACAGAATTTCCATGGGGAAACAGTTTATTGTGGGGGTAGGAGGGAAGCAAGGCCTAGGGTAAAATGACCTATGTAGGCAACTGATGGGATTTCAGAAAAACAGTCTTTCGAATGGCATTTGCTAGGAGAGTTAGTAATGACCAATTCCTTATTTGTTTGGGGTTTTAACATATGGCAGGTAAGAAACATAGGGCTCTGCATTTTGAACTTTTGATGTGTCAAGACAAAACTTGGGATGAGATTTCATAGGCTGTCCTTAAGTCTCTTCGAAAATTATCACCATGCAGAGAGAAACTACTTTGTATTACACAGCCAGCCTAATCAGCTAAGCCTGATATTCCCAGGTTATGTTAAGTGTACTTGAGGGAAAACAGCAGGATGTCAGGTGAAATACTAGTCTAGTTGTTGATTAAAGTAGAAACAGCCTTGTCTATGCCAACATGTATTTCAAAAGCAAAGACAACTAGGATAGCTACTAGGGGAAGGTACACTGGACTTAGTTGTTTGAAACAATGGGATCTTGAAAATCGATAGCATACTCAATTACCTAGGGTTAAGCTTTAGTGGAAAGACAAATTAGGCTGTAAAGGTAATACAGCTGCTCTGTGCCCATACAGTTCTGTAAGCATCATTATGTTAGCGTTCCTGAAGTATAGAACCAATGGTGAATAAATTAAATTAAAAGGCAACATTTTAAAATCTATATAAGAAGGGTTCTTTTAAATGTATGCAGCATGATGAAATTGTGAAATTCTCTGCTACAATGCAAGACTGAAGGGTAAAGTTTCACAAAGTCAGAAAGGGATTAAAGATAGGTGTGGTTAATGAGACCATCAGTGGTACACTGAATAGGATAAAGAAAATTCAAGTACTGTAAACATGCCTACTGAACTGAGGGAGCTGTAAGAAACTTCCACCAAAGGTTTGGGTTATCCCATATGAATTTTCCTGCAATAACTTCTAAAATGTCTGGGTCTCTACTTCTACAGTTACAATTTCAATAGCACACCTTTTTGTTGTTCAGAATGCACAGTTTGGAGGCAATTTCGCTTGCAAACCTGTTTGACCTGTAGGGTGCAATAAATTGTATTGAAAAAGGCAGTGTTAGACATGACTTCAGATAAGATACCTGGCTAACCAGACATTTTTCTAATCTGACACAGTATGAGTTCCTAGTTGTTCCATTTTAACACAGTCTAGCATTAATTTTCTAAGTTTTTCTATATAATTTCTGAATCCAAGCAACTACCTCAGAAAAAGAGAAGTCCAGTCCTTTTGTTTCAAAATTATCAGTAACAGACAAGTTGTAAACACAAAATAATTGATTTCAGCTCTGAGTATTTTGTTAACACTGTAAATCTGATCTCTCAGTAGTTTCTGAATTGTTATCGACTACTGCATAATTTCAGGTTGCCCTTAAGAGGAAAAAGAAAGGATGTATCTTTACCTGGGAATGGGTAAATAGCTTAAATAATAATAATAAAAACAAATATGTAAGGAAGGATAGGACAAATCAAAGATGGGTAATGAGAAGTGACAAAGAATTAGTATGCTGTGGAGGGTTTTTTAATTGCATACAGTGTGTGTGCACTTGCACACATTTGCACAAACACATATCTATGGGTCCGTATATACTCACTGTATAGCTTGTAGTGCAGTTGATTATAAAGAATACAAAAGACATTCTGTTGTAAACTTTAAAGAATATTTAATAACTTTTAAAAAATAAAATGTATATTTTAAATTTTGTTCTTTATATGAATGCACAAAAATGTATCACTGTAATTGCAGCAACAAAATCCAAAGAACTGAGAAGACTTGCCCACTGTGTTAAGATACCAGTGACAAGTTAGGAAAATTCACAATGGAATCCAAACAAATTTCCCATGGCAGGTCCCGACTTGTTTTCTAGCTGTGAATTGTCTACCTCAGTATCTATGAAGATCATTCACACTTAGCAAATTCTTGCTGACTAAGCAAATAAAGAGTCTAGTTTTAAAATAATCACCACAATCAACACCTGATTTCTCTTGCTTACCTTTGGTGCCACATTCATAGCACAACAATGAAGCAAAGGGGTAAGTGAAAGGCTGCAACTTTGAGGGCATGTGGCTCTGGGCTGCCTCTTACCACGCTCACAGGGTAGGACAGGAGGTTGTTGGCATGGACAAAGTGTAACCAGTTTGTGAGAAGAGAGGGGTGTTTGAGTGGATTTGCAAAGCAACCCTACTGCTGATGCAAGACAAAATATTTTACAGATTCTGTGCAGTTCCTTCCTCTCTATATTATAATCTTACAATGCTGCAGTTAAATGCTAATTATTCAATGAAAGAATAAACCTTTATGAGTTTGTATGATCTGAGAGAGAGAACCAAAGAAGTATTCACAGAACAGAAACGGGACTGAATTTCAGTGATTGTGCATTATATGATGTGGAGCTAAGTAATTCTGTTGTATAAGTAATAAGATTTGGCTGCTAGTGGCAGTACAGGAAAATAAACCATATTCTACTAAATATATATATATATATATATATTTGTATATATTTCATTACAATTGTACTGATGAAAAGCCAAAAGTATACTGGACTGAATCTAAAAAGCTAAATCCTGATGCTGCTGAATTCAGTAGATGCAGCCATATGTCCTATGCCTTCACATCTTGTTATTAAGCAGAAAGAGCAATGAGAATAAATTAGAAGTGCTCCTTTATTGCCTTTGGTTCTGTCTTTAATGTAAATGTATTGAATCCTCCTTTATGTTTAAAGATAAGAAGTCAAAATTATAGAAAAGTCTTTACTAAAAGTGACAAGATACTAATAGAAGCAATTGGAATGACTTCTGTGTTGCTCTGCATACATACAATATCAGCAGCCTTTTAAATGGATATGATATACTACTATAGGTTACTTATTTATAATCAACCAGTTTAACTCGAAGTTTTATGCGTAATATGGAACTATCTTTTTTTTGTTGTTTTTTAAAAAGATTGTTGCTGTTACATATCACAAAAATTTTCTGACTTCGTCAGCAGAGAAATACAATACTCTTCAAAAGAAAATATGGTAAGTCTGAGGCTTGTAATATGTAGTATGTTCAGAGGTTTGAAATTAGATTGTGCTGGTAATGCTGTAAGCACCGTAACATCTGTTTGGCCCGTGTGAAGAGAGTTAATAACATCAAATATAGAAAACAGTCCAGTCAGAATTATAAACCAGTTGCATTAGCATCTCAGTTGGTAGTGTAAGGATAGTATTTAAAAAAGAATTATTAGCAGCAATATGTGACCTGGGGGGTTTTTTTGTTTGGTTGGGGCTATTTTGTTCATTTGTTTTTCCCCTAACTATATGTTTTTGTTGCAGCGACTGGGATTTACAAAAGGAGTGTTACTTAAACTCCCTATAGATACTTATTTTCGAAAACCAAGGCAGTTTATCTTCCTGTAAAGACACCTAAACTGTGGAAAATGATTAGAGGGAACCACAAAATGTGACTTGTCTTCAGTCTCTATTTCTCATATTTTCTTTC
The DNA here is from genome assembly GCF_003945725.1 of Corapipo altera. NCBI lineage: Eukaryota > Metazoa > Chordata > Aves > Passeriformes > Pipridae > Corapipo > Corapipo altera. The sequence continues at coordinate 16,322,173 of NW_020884885.1, read as the reverse complement.
CACTGTAGGATTAGCTGAAGTCCAACAGTGTTCTCTAAGAGCTCAGCACGTGTTACTGGGAGACTCACAGGACAAGGGTCTGTGATCTCTCTTTTGCCTACACCACCATCAAGCAAATTGATGAGGAGCTCTCTGTGGGAGTTCTGCTGCACAATGGTTTGCTCTTATCAACTGAACCATCATCAGCCTGCTGTCTCTGTGTTAATTTTTAATGGCAGGGATCACTACAAATAGACTTCTCTACCTTTTATCTATCTTTAAAAAAATCAATGTTTTATTAATGTATTCACCACTCTGTTATGCTGCTTTTCAGTGGTGGAAACTCTGAGCTGTCAGCAGGGGCACCTCTGCGTACAAACTATAAACCACGGCAAGAACTAATGGTACATCTAACCTGGAATTACATCTGTGCAAGTAAGAAAGGAAAAGTGGAGAGAGGGAAGGGACGAAGAGCAGGACCGTTTGCAGGTGAGCCTGACTCAGGAAGCAGAGAGCATTGACACTGTGGTGATTGTAACATCAAGAGTAAGCTGCTTGCTTGGAATACAGGGCACCTCTGTGTGGGCTGCTCACTCAGCTTGGAGCAAGGTATGTTAACATTTGTCAAGGCTTGTTAGCCTGACAGTAAAATCCATTAGTGGTGGTGAGGTTGCTGTGATAGAGAGTGATCGAGAAGCCACATAAAATGCACACAAGTAATACATTACTTTCAACTTAGCCTGCACAGCTGAATGTCCCCTGGGGGTAAGATTTTGGAAGATACTTGCTCTTTTACACATTAGACTGTCCTAACCATTTCCTGGGAAACCATGAAGTATTTCAGTAGTTTTTGCCTGAGAGTAAGAAGGCTACAGGAAACCAGCAAAGAGACAAAAAAACCCCAAGAGCTAAGGAGTGAGAGTGAATCTGTCAATGGTGCAGGTTCAGAAAAGGATTAGTTAGTTATGTGTGTAAAGGAGATTGTTCAATAGGCCGTGGGTTGGCAAGTCCAGCTTTATGCTGGAAATTGCCTTTAAATCAAAGCACGCAAAATGTCACTCGTAGCTGAGACCTGCTGTTGTAAGCAGGCTAACTTTTTGTGTGAGCTTGATGCATGCTTCCAGTCTGTCACAGTAAGGATGGCTGCATTGAGCTTTCTGGGAAAACGGCTTCATGGCTGTCTCTCTCATCTAACTGTCAGTGGCTGAGAGATCCTCCAAGGCTGGCTGCAGTTAGCAGGCCATCTGCATTGCTCTGTTTGCCTGTTCCCTGCTGTGTCTTTTCCCAGCTTCTCCCTGTCACATATGCATTATCTGGGGCTACTTGCTGGTGGGGAATTATTTGTTTGAACAATACAATACATCTGATTCTTAACATCATTGCTAGAAGGTGTGCACAGGAGGGTACTACAGAAATCTGTTATCAATGAGTGGGGAAATCGGACAGTAAGTGGCTGTTCCCTGGCTAAGGAAAGTTATGGTTTTGATTCCTGCATTTCCTGCGATACTGTGATATTTCAGAAAGTGTGGGGTATACTCTAGCCAACAGCTAGGCAAAGGAAGATGCATGTGAAAAGGAGTACTGAGGGGTGACTCCAGTTCTAAGAGAGACTGATGTGTCTTGGCTGTTGTCAGCATGCAGCTGGGAGAAAAAAAAGCTGAGCATAAAAGCATCTGAAGTCTTAATAACTCTCAGACAAATGGGCAATGCGCAAAAGATTTTTCCTCAGCAAGGCAAACTCTATCATACCTGCAGATGATGATATCCCAAAGTAAATTAATGAAATGGTGACATTCAGGGAAGAACAGCTGACAGGCTTTGTACACATCTTCAAGTGCAGAAATGAGTGATATTTTTTGGCAGACTAACTTGAAACAGAAATGATAAAAAATAAAGCCATAGTAGACTGACAGAGAGAGCCCACTCACAAGTTGTTTACTGAAATGAAGATACAGCTGAAAGTAATTACTTGTTTCCCAGAGGTATAAGTGATAGTGCCTTGTACAAGAAATAATACTTGGTTATTTCAGTTGGAATGTAATATAGGATAGAAAGGTTTCCTCTTTCTGAGGTTAGATGCTGGGTATTTTCACTTCCTTTCAGAAAAGTATGTGTTAATGAATGTAATATATGTAACATATGCAGTCAACCATCTATTGCCACTGGCAATTAGTAAGTGAGGCAACGTCCAATATTGTTTTCCATTAACAGCCAGATCTCACTGTACAGATTCTGATTAAAAGCCTGACTTTGCGGCGCATAAGATTAAAAATACTCCTTTAAAACAATATATTTCTGAAGATGATCCTTTCCGGCTACAAAATCATTTTGAGACACTTGGAGGCAGGGCTGCTTGATCTTGACATTTTAGTTGTGGGCAAACTGTAGTAAAATTACAATTGCATTCAGTGCTAGCTACTCTGTACCTTCTTGCTGAAGAATACGCATTTTCTACTTCCTCCCTTCTGGACTGTGAAATGTGGGAAGGAAACCTGGCGGGTTTCTCAGAGGTTGCCTCAGTGCAATCTTTTCCTAACACTGGTTTGCAGATCAGCCTCTTGTAAGCAACCTCCTTTGTCTTGCCATAGGCCACGGAAAAGGAAACATTGCTCTTTGGAGGTTTTCCTCTGTTTAAAGACAAGGCTGCTTCTTACCTGTGCCAGTTCAAGTACTGACTTTTTCTTTTCTTCCTCCTTCAGTGAAGTGGGGTGATTCACAAAATCTTCATAAAGATAGCATTATACACAGTTTATAGTACAAAGAGGGGGAGAAAGGTCAGATGAATGAGCATGAAGGAGATTTCTCCTGTGTCCTTTGGAGGAGGAGCAGAAAGACTGGGAAATGGTATCTATGCACAGTAGGTATCTGCCTTGACTACCTGACAATACATGGTCATTGCAAAGGTGAGTCCGAGAATCTAAGGGAAAAAAAACAAAACCCAATCATTTTTCAGTAAGTAAAAAACCCTATTTATTGAAACAACAAGAAAAAGCATGGCACTAGTTTTGCTTAAACACAGGAAGACACATCACATACTGCTTTTCCTGCCCATTCATGCCCTTGTTCTGTTCCTAATGTTTGTCTGCCTTTTGTGCTTATCTGCGTTACTGTTTCACAGAATAAACAATGAGAGCAGGGGAGAGTTGGTTTCTCTATGAAGAGCAGCCACAAGATACCAGGAAGAGGTATATTGGAAAAAAAAGTTTGGATGTCTTTTGCTTGAAAATATTTTATAGTAGCAACCCACAGCTCTGGGGCTCTGTGAGTACCTCTGGAGCTGTTGCTTTGAAAGACATCAAGTTCATCCCTGATCCTAAGGATGCTGTGGTTTACTTTATTGCACTTTACCTTTCCAGGTCTATGTGTGCACAGGTCCCTGTGGGGGAATCACTGGAGACTGAAAATGCATTAATCATGGCCATCAATGCCTCATCAACAATGTATGTGTCTTTCTACTCATCCTATTCAAGAGAAGTAGCAGGGAGGTGGTGGTTCTTCTCCCAGGCAACTACTGACCTGCTGTGCTGCCTCTGTAGATTACTTCATCAGAAAAGGGGACAGGGAAGAGAGTCTTATCTTCCTTCCAGTTGAAGTACTTATATGAATGTACTAAGTGCTTGTTATTTTCCCTTTGCAACACCACTGAAAGAATTGTCATTGAAATGAAGGTCTGCCAAGTAGAAATTTTTAGGGTATGGATTCTATTTTAAGCACTTAATATGACCACTTCAAATTTAGTGTTTACATCAGTAGTAGTTTCTGTTAATGAGTACTATGTATATGAATACACACACTATTCTATTTATGAAGAAAAAAATGGTTATAAAGTTGTTAATCTTCTTCAAGTCTCAGTCTTCCACAGTGTAATAAGACTGTTAGGTTTTAGGGTGCTGTTTTACAGTAAGCACTTGCCTTTTGGAAGTATCCCCTGTACACTGCCTTCTGCTTCCTAGCAAAGGAATACGTCTGGGGACAGCTGCATAATAAAACTGTGGTGGCTGAACTTGTTTTGTAATTTGGAGGAGGCATGATGAAGAAGATTCTTCTGTCACATGGGCTATATGTCCTTCAAGTTGTGCCACTGTATGATTCTAACTATAAAATTCTTAACATGAAAAACAAAAGCTGTTGCACGCTTAGGGCCAGAACAACATTGAAACAGAAACAACAGAGGGAGCCCAAATCATTTTAGGTGACAAAGCATCAAAACTTTCATCATCAGTTAGATTCAATCACATAGTGCAGCTGGAAGACAGACTGAAAATCTTTCGTGTTCTGAGGGGTTTTCTCTGCATTGCACAGCATTTACTAGAAATATGAATTTGCATTTTTAAATTGTCTGAAGTGTTTCTTCCACGCAAACTAGTAATGTCTTTCTGTCAGAAAGATAGCATTGTCTTAGAACTTGATTATATTTAGGGTATTTATGAGAAGGACTCTGACATGGGTTGGTGGGGTTATTTTAGTGTATCTTTTAAAGACCCCCTAAATGCTGCACAGATGCTCAAAAGCTGGGTGTTTTTTTGGTTTTGTTGGGTTTTTTTTAAGTATGGTAATATATTAACAACAGTCTTAAATTGTCTGTCTGCCATATGATCTGGTTGAGCATTTTTCCTAAGCATATCTGCTCACAACAGTGGAATAAAAACCAAAACTCTACTGAATTAGGGCCTGTGAGGCATCAGGCATTTGCATTAAGTTGCAGCCAATACATGACACATGAGAGCGTAAGATGCATGCCATTCTGCCTAATCTGACATTAGTGGGAATGTGAGTAGAATTCTGATCCCAGGCTCTCTCTTGCTGCTGCTAGTGGCATACCAGGCAAAATTAAAAAAACAAAACAAAACAAAACCCCAAACAACCACAGGTTAATCTGCAGTTACATGGTGTTAATTAGCTCAGCAATGCCATCCTTTCTGCTTATATCTTGAAGGTGAGAGAGAGAGGGAGCTGGAGACTGAGATTTTCACTGCATTTAGGAATGGGACTTTGGGCCATGAATGAAGGGCTGACATACAGCTGAATCTTGTACCTGTTTTAAATAAACTAAAACACAAAGGACTTAAATCTTGCAGAATTTTACTCTATCATCAAGCAAAATTATTAAAACCAGCGTGGGCAGAGTATATCTGGATCTATGATTACTTAGTAACAATTAGTTAGGATTTGAAAATTGATATTAAACTGTACCTGCACCATAGCTGTGCACAATCCAAAGATTCCCACTGCTAATAAGTTTTCCTGGAGCCATATTTTCACAGTTTCATAGCAAGGCTAGAAAAAAAAATCCACATAATATCGTATTAGCCATAAACATACAGCTCTATTCCCCTGGGAATATACAGCCAGAGAAGAATCAGATCTGACTAAGGTGCTATGTAGCCTGGATTATAATTTCAGCACTGGAGCAAGTACAGTGTATTTTTGAGTCAAAGCTTGAACATGGAGTACTAATTCTAATGATAAAAAAATGTGCACCTTCAAAATGCTGCATGAGCACTGGTCCATATAACCTTTTAACAGTAGTTTTAACTACTGTGCTGGTTTTGGCTGGGATAGACTTAATTTTCTTCACGGTGGTTGTGGGGCTGTGTTTTGGATTTGTGCTGAACACAAGATAGATAATATAGAGATATCTTTGTTATTGCTGAGCAGGGCTTACCCAGAGCCAAGGCCATTTCTGCTTCTTGTACTCTCACACTGGCAAGGAAGTTGGGGCTACATGGGAGGTTTGGAGGGGACACAGCTGGGCCAGGTGACCCAAAGGGACCAAAGGATTTCATATCATGTCACATCTTGCTTAGCATATAAAGAGGGGGTAAAAGAGGACGAAGAGGAGGATGTTTGGAATGATGCCATTTGCCTTCCCAAGGCAAGGTTACATGTGGATGGAACCCTGCTCTCCTGGGGTTGGCTGGACACCTGCCTGCCCATGGGAAGTGGTGAATGAATTCCTTGTTTTGCTTTGTTTGAACAGGTGGCTTTGGTGTCCCCATTGAATTGTTCTTATCTCAACCCACTCTTTTCTCACTTTTACTCTTCTGATTCTCCCCTTGATCCCACTGCTGGAGGAGTGAGTGAGCAGCTGTGTGGTGCTTAGTACAAGGCTGGGGTTAAACCATGACAAATAAACAAGCAGTGGATTTGTGTCCTCTTTGCCCTCTAAAACCCAACCAAAAGCAGTTAGAACTTTTGAATGAGGCTTTCATTTTCTCTATGTTTCAGGGAAACAAATACTTCTTATAATAACTACATATATACGAAACCCAAAAGTCCCAGTGAGAGTGGCTCAGGAGCCACTCCTGCTGCACATAGACCAATTTCATAACATTTTCCATCATTTCAATTTGCAGTATGGGCACTCCTCCACTATTTTTTTCCTGCTTTAAATTCTGCAGTAGCTGTAACTCCATGTTGCCGATCTAGTTTTGGGTGGAATTGGCCCAAGTGAAACCTTTCTTTAAATAAACAGTGTCTGTAAGACAACCTTGTGCAAAAACAGTGCCCACTGTCTTGTAAATGTTCAGGCCAAGAATCATTCAGCTTTCATTTTGTGGCTTTCACATATGTATAAAGGAAAAACTATTAATGCCCACCAGAAGACACAGTGTTAACCTGCACTGATCTGCTTGGGACCACAAATAAAATAGAAGAAGAACATTTAAGCCCTTAAATTAAAAAACCAACTTGGGGCTACTTGAGAAGTATAAGGAAGCCTTGTTTGATGTGAACTCAGCCTCTGCCAGTGCTAATCCATGTGTATGAAATTTTGCTAGAAAGTGGCCAAGAGAGCTTTAGTCATTGTCTTCACAAACCATTAGAAGCAGCAAAACTTACTTATAATTCCACTTCATAAGATGGCCTTACTCCACACTCCTCCTGCATAATTGCAATACCTGTAATTAGCACAAAGAATTGCTGAGCTAATTTCAGAGAAGAATTTAGGCTCTAATGATCTGTTCCGGAAAGATCTTGCTGAGGCCATTGTAGGGAAATTATCCCACGGAGTTTTGAATTTGATTACAGGGAAGTGCAAAAACTCACTGAAAAAAATGCTGCCGGCAATTCAGCAGAACAGTTCCCACTTTCCTACTGTGCAGTGGAAGCCCCTGAGCTAGAGTTCCTGGTTGGAGCAGAGCACTCTATGCTCACAGTCCTCCTGCCTCAGGACTGCCTGGGCTATGATAAGCTATGGCTGCTGCTCCAGGGCCTGTGTGTGTATGAGCCATTTGCTTTTATTGCTACCTGACTCCAGTAGGTGGGACATTAAAAAGGACATTCCTGTCATTTCCTAGCTAGTTGTAGCTAGACCATGCTGTGTATCAGTGTTGGAATGTACTTGTCTGCTATGTGAAATAACAGCTTAGAGCTTACTGAAAGGAAACCCTTCAGCTCCCAAAAATAATTAAATAGGAAGTTTCACTGGAGGTCAAAGGCCACAGCTCAACATGAGCCTTGTGGAACCACCTGATTAAAGATCAGCATACCTTATCATCTGTATAGCCCTGCAGATGACTACCTGCCCGCCCTTCACCTGGGCTGCAAGACAGCTGCTGAGATGGTGCTGGAGAGCTACTCACCGCTTTCCACCAGGTCCCTGGGGAATGAAGTCCACAATTCTCACTGAATTCTAAGCAGCAGGAGTCTGGCACCCGGGTTGTGTTGTACACTTCAAACCAGTCAGTGTAGTTGGAGACTCCACAGCACCTGAACTGGAAAAAGATGAACCGAGGCGATATCGTAAGTACGACCTGTCACTGACTTCTGCTTGTTCTGACTTCTGCCTTCTGGAGCTGGACACTCAGTGCATCTTGATTATACCAGGAGAGGCTTGAAGTTTTAAAGAAATGCAGTACTTCCTCAGTGTTACCCAAATGGATCCTTTTCTCCACTCTTATGTTTAAATATGGTCTTGTAAATTGATGCTGATGCAAGAAGCAAAGGCACCCATCTGCAGCGGGAGGACACTGCAGGAGCCGAAATCAGACAACGTTAGCTGAGTACTGAGATTAAGGATATGTGACTGAGCAGAATTATAACAAGTTGTTTACAGCTTCTTGTCTGTAAAAAAGATACAGATACAGCACCCAAGAGATGAAGATAGTGGGATCTCTGTGGCACACTACTCCTAGAATCATGATTGAAGTTAACAAGGCAAATTTCTCGCTAAGCTCTTAATTACTAATCACCTTTGAAAGTCTTTGCCAGTCAGTAAAAGATGTATTTCCTCCTCGTCTCTCTATGGTGCAGTTTCTTAATGTCATCATCTGATGCTGCTAAATAGTGGTGCTTTAAGTGTCTGCATACGAGGACACAAAGATTACAATAGTGCTAAATCGGAAGGTTTGTTCTACTTTGGTAGTGGGAAGAAAGGTATAGGAAACATACATAGTGGTACAGGGAATGACTGTAATCATCTTCCCTCTCTGGGAACTGGGATATTCCTGTGATACAAAATAAGCTAAGACTCATTACCATATAGATGTATACACCATCTGTTGCCTCTATGCTAACTCAAAAGTATGAATTTGTTGGTATTTAGACACTTCAGCACTAATGGGTAAAAAAAGACAACACTGGGCTGCAGAACCACTCTCTGCTATTGGCAATACCTCACACTTTTTCAGGGCTAAGCCAGCCACCCACTTAGCCTCAAAATGACTTGCTGAGATCTTATTCTTTAAATGTGATCCTATATAAACCTGTACAGTATCTTTTGCATCCCTACAGAGACCACTCCTCTTGTTTGTGATAGACTCATAATCATGCAGACATCTGCACCACCAGGACCAAGGACCTAATTCAGATCCTGATGTTTACACTGGCCTGAGAGAGAGTTTTCCCTTGATATGTATCAGTTGTGGTGTTCAGGCTTTAGGTAGAGTTGTAGTGTTCAGGTCTTGTCGCACACACAAAATCTGCCATTCAAGACCTTTAGAGGGCAGAGGTGTCATGTGCTGCCTCATGCATCATATGATGCTTCAAGTACTCACAAAAAGTACTCCTTGATAGAGACGTTTCAGTGCTCATAGCAGGGTTTTTCTTTTGCCAAGAAAAAGTCAGAAAACTTTCCTGGACTAACATCTATTCCCACAAGGTTCTGCTCCGAATTTTGATTTGGTCTGTGGTAGGAATCAATCCTTAGCTTGCAACTGTTTGATTTGTGAGTTTACAGGCTTCATTTTCTATAAACTGACGTGAAAGTAAAAAGTTTGTAGCTTTCTTTCTTCCCCTCTATGTTCCTGCACAGAAAACAGGAGGTCCATGAGTAACAGGTCCCAAAAAATGAATAGGAGCAGCATGGAACACATGGTATGCATTTGAGGAAAGCTGGTTTATTTGGAAATCTAACAAGAAGAAGGTCTTGCAGGCTGTCATCATTAGAGTCAGGAGGCAGCTCTTTGACAGACAGTGAGAAGTGACAGCTTGTAAACAGCAAGCCTTAAAAATGTGGCTCATCTGTGATGTAGAGAGCGCAGTGGTAAGGGCTGAGACATTTGAGTGATGTTCTGGCCAAACACAAGTGACACAAGTTTGCATAAATCAAGACTAGACCCCTTCTCCCTGTAATATTGCATGGCTAAGGGTGTCAAAGTCTGACAGGCTAAGGAGATGGAGATGAAGTATGGGTTTTGTAGTTAAGTGCTCACTAACAGGTTGAGGACAGCTGATCCTATGAAGCCTGTGAAGCAGGAGGTGCCTAGGCCATCAGATAGGGTTGGGGCTCCAAAGAGTAAAAATTCCTGGTAAACCAGAAGGTGAAAATAGGAGGGGATGCAGTTGCAAAGACAAGTTGCAGCTGGACACAAATTGCCTGCCCGCACAGATTCTCCGTGTACTGTACAAGAGCAGAGCAGACACGGCAGACCCAGCAATAGGAGAAAGGGCTAAGGAAAGATCAAGGACATAGCAGAGGATCAACAGTCTTAGGACTGGAAAAAAATAGTCTGGAACTGTAACGGGAAGAAATATCTTTGGAAGACAAAGGAATTATAAGCATTAAGCAGTGGACGATCTACAGTCCTAAAGGAGAGGAGGTGACGATCACAGAAGAGAACTAACACCACAGAGACCAGAAAGCACCAGCAAGTGAGCCAGCACTGCTCAGTGAAGGCCAAGTCCAGTGACCGGCACTTCTAGGGGGCAGAGGCACAGATCCATGGCAGTAGGTCAATGACACAAGAACAAGGAAATGAGCCACAGTGGGATTGAATGGGACACCAGTACAGATTCAGCAAAGGGGTCCAGCTAGAAGCCAAAAAGACAGATAAGCTGAGAGCTCAGTAAACTCAGAGACTTCATTAAGGATGTCCAAGGAGAAAAGAGATAGTATGGGAGTGATTTTGGATCATTTGACAGGCGACCTGATTTATCCCAGGTTCACGAAGCTGAACAGTAAGTAGCCGAATTGTTGAGGGAGATGAGGGACTATGAAAAGAAAGCAGAATACTGAGGACAAAGAGCAAAATATGAGGACTTCTTTAGAGTCCTCTTAGATTTGAGAGCAATGTTCTCTTTTGAAAATTTACAAGGTTTCTGAGCAAGGACAGTTGGAGACGGTCCTACACTTGGAGGATGGAGAAAGCTCAGGTCACATGAAGGATAATTTCTGTCACCAGCAATTTGTTGTAACCAGTTTTACCAGACTTTGTGTTCATCCACAAAGGCTGATGTTCTGCCAATGCCAGACTGATTGTCATGAAGCAATTGAAGACTCGATTCTTTCTACAACTACATCTATTTTTTGATCACATTTACAGTCCTGTCTTGTTCCCTTTACTAGTTAAGTGATAAAAATTAGACAAGGTTGCCTAATTGATTAGTTCTGTTCCTAGTTTCACCAGGGAACAATACACTCATGTTTTTTAGAAACAATTAGAAACTACTTGTACTTATTTTGGGGTACCCAGACAACACACTTTAAAAGAGGGTAATACATTAAAAATGTTAACTGTTGTCTCAAATAGCATAACTTTAGGACACCTTGACTTGGACACCCCAGGTCACTCAATTCTAGGGCTCACAGCTGTGAAAGACCATGCAGTGTGAGAGGCAATTGTGCTGCTCCATGAACAAATATAGGTACTTATGGCATAAGCTGACAATGAGGTAGTAGTTCTGAGGATGTACATACAGTGTCTGGCAGAGTTGCTCAAACAAGCCAAAGCTTGTCAAATGCCTTTGAGTATCTGTGCTCCACCTGCTGAACAGTGTTTCTAGGAATAATGACAATATGCTGCAGTTTGTTTTGGATGTTTTATGTGGGAGGCTTTCTCTCTCCTGAGATGTCAAACCAGATCTTTTCTCCCCCTTTGTTGTACAGACATAAATCACTCCCTTACTGATAATCTGTGGGGTTCTGAAGTGGCTCATAGGTTTCCAAAAGCTGAGGACATGCAGGGGATGCTCAACACAATGATGCAGTCAAAGGTCATGGTGCTGAGGTGCTTTTCCCAGCCAAGCAGCATCAAACAGCACTGAGGTCTCTGCATTGTACCTATGGGATGCAAAGCTGCTTGCAAATAGCTTATTTTTTATTTTAACAAGTAACTGCTGCTCTAGCATGGGGTATCTAGGGCTGGTAATTAATGTTAAACAGAAAGTTTCTATCTTAGTGCAACAGAAATGTTAAGGAGTTGGACACTTGTACATATTTTACAGGTAATCCAAATAGTGAAGGCTAAGTAGGCCTTATCTTTGACAAATTCCCGCAAAATCAGTCAGGCTGGGTTCATGAAAATAAACAGACATTCGATCCTTGTTGCAGACAGTTTGTTATCAATGCCTGGTTTTTCTGCTTTTGTGAATGTGACAAAGAACTAGAGATAGGGCAGGGTGCCTTTTATATGCTTTTTCATCCATCACTTAAAAAGTGGTGAATAACACAGTTTTGTTTTAAAAATCATGTTTAATGGGTGGTTTGGATTGCTTCAGCAGTAATTCTAAAGTATAGCTTGATCTAACAGAATCAATGACTGGACAGAGGGAGATGGGTCAAATTTTCTTCTCAGTTACAGTGGTCTAAATAGACATGAAAGGACATTACACAGCAGCAAAAGTGAGCTGAATTTGGCTCACTTTAGTGAAGCTAATAGGTTTTCTGCATGCCTCTCAAATTACTGCCTGGTTAGTTAAAAGGAGAAGTGTTCAAATATTGATCACAAAGATGTTGGGGATGAAGCAACGTTTTAAAAATTAATGCCTGTTTCTCATTTCCTAATGATCTCCACCTGTAACTCTAACCAGGTGGTGGGTAAGGAGTGTAGTGCAGTTCAGGGTAACCTACCTCCTAAACTGTTAGAATTTTAGTCATGTTTAAAAACTACTTTGTAAGCTTTCCTAGTCTTCAGTCACAACATGCAGAAGTCATCTGCTCGTGTTTCTGATCCTTTTAAAGTTTGAAGCGCTATCGAGAAAGGCTGTGAGTTTCGTTAGCTGGAGGTATTAAAAAGAAATCAATAGAATGTTCTAATTTGAAACAGCTCCCTGACCTGGAGGCTTAATGTGACTGCAGAATAAGCCCACTGCTTTTCCTCTCACATGTTTTGCAGGTGTGCAGCTCAACCCAACTCCTTTATTGGCAATATGAACAGATCAGTCATGGGCCAAAACTGCAACTTCCTCTTTAAAGACAGACCAGACAGGCCCTGTTTTTCCTTGTTTCCAGTTAGGAATTGTATGCTTCTTTTAAAAAGAGGAAAACCATTTCTCAAGGCACAAAGCCTTCAGAGAATAAAGCCTTACTCAAAAGGTGCTCTGGCCTTTCATGCTTGACAAAAAAAATAGAGTAATCACCTCTCACAAGTCACTGTGTGAGCACTGGGTATCCACACTCCCAGTCAAAACTCCCCTCTTTTTTGTGACTGGGCAGTCCCACAGAAATCAAAGGCCATCTAAATGTGGCTCTGTTCCTGGAAAACACTGTTTCCTCCTTCTTTAAGCAAAAGCTGCCATACACAGTCGTACCTAGTAAACTCAGGTGGGTGTGCTCTCTATCTGAGCAAACCACAGGAGAAACGTAGAGCTCCAATGCCAGAGCTCCAGTCCCTCATGTCTGGGCTACTACTTTAACCACTGCTCAAGCTCTGAAAAATACTTTTGCAAAGGAAGGAGTGCAAATGCAGAGGGGACAAGGGAGAAGGTCTCATTATGATTTCTGTTACTGTCATGTTTTTCCCATGGCATGCTTTTTTCCTGAGGCTGCTGTTTTCCATTCACGTACAGACACAGCCCATAGCTCAACCAATGCCTGACGTGTACTGGTCCCATGAGGAAAGTCAGTTCTGAGACACTGTCCTAATATGCACACATGGTTAGCTCTACTGTGGGGTTTTTTGAGAGCCCTAGGAGACAAAATGCAAACAGCAAGCCTGGGCTGGGACTTTCCTTTCAGAAAATCCCCTGTATTGCCCTAATCCTCCTATCAGTGATTACACCTTACTGATTAGGAAGGTAAGAGATAATGATTATTACACAAAAAAAAAATCCCCTTGGCATTTAGATAGCACTATTCAACTGCAAAGTGTTTTACATAATTAACCATGCTGGCATTGTCTTTGCTGCACCACTGAAATAGTCTATTCCTAAATAGTTTTGAAAGATACATATGAAAACCAATTATGTAGAGCAGTAAAAATGGATCTATGGGAGCTCTTTGCTTTCCTCCTCAGTGCCCAGCACAGGGAGCACTCACACTGTGGTACTGTCAATGGTGCATGGTAATTTCCTAGTGGCCCTGAGAGCATGAAGCCCCATGGCTGTACACACCTTGTGAGATAGCACTTTGTTATCTTATGAGCTCCTAGGAGTTAGATAACATCAAACCCAAGCTTGTCACTGAACATGACCATTTCTTTTAAGTAAAAAAACCCTGTCTTCCTCTTTAAGAAATCTACTGTCCTGTTGTACAATGGCATCCTACCACCCAACATGTTTATCTTGAGTTTTTAGCTCTTGGATCAATTACAGAGCCCTTTTCTTTCAAAACCCTTTTCCCTTCCTGCTCTCTTTTAATGGATTGCAATCACATCACTACTTTATCTTTTTCTGGTTATATAAAATGGTTAAAATTTCTCACCATACTTTCCAAAATTCTCATTATTCTTTTACCTCTTTTCTGAATTCAATCCAACTTGTGAACATCTTGAAAAAATGTGACTAGGTGAACTAGACATAGCATATACTGTTGAACCTATTTTACAGAAAGGGGAGCAGAAGTATGGTGTTTATATTTGATGAGTCCTCCAAACAATGCTTCTTCCCCCACCTTTGCTATATGCTTTTAACAATTCTTGGGGTGTCACTGAAACCTGATTAATATTTACTGCAAACATTTTAACATTAGTAATTTTTACTACATTTTTACTAAGCATAGTTAAGTTACTGTAGAAGAGTAAGACTTCTAATACTCTTTGATATAAGCAACGGTATTTAAAATTTTATCTATATTTCACATGGCTTACTCTTGGGCTAACACCACAAATGCATTTCTCTTGTCAGTAATTGATGCCTTCTCATAACTGATGTACTGGAAAGAGGAAATAGTATTGAAGGAGGAAAATATTAACAATATTGCAAGGTGCTGAGGCCCTTTAAAGGTAACTGAAAGAACCTATTGTGTGCAGTTGTTAGAATGCAGGACTGGAACTGGCTAGTTTGCTGGACCTGAGGTGTTTGTCTTTCACACAGCTTGCAGGCAACCTACTGCACTCAACACAGACAGCTCCTGCAGACTCAAAGATGCACATGGAGTTTGGCCAACCAGTTCTTTTGTTCTGTTAGTAACCCCAAATTTTTAATTTCTCAGACCATTTCTTAGCAGCCTGTTGCTCCTGTTATCTTGTATCATACAGAAGAGTATTCCTGGGAGAGGTTACTGTCTTTGATCAATTCAAGGCATCAGAGGCAAGACTAAAACCCTACTGTCTGTACCACACTAGCACCTCTTGGGGAGAGACTGAGAAAGCTATGAAAGATTTTTTGAGTGAAACCAGGGCAGTGCAAGTGCTTCTGCCTAAAGCAGAAAAAAACTTGGAGCCCTTTTCCTCGTTCAAGAAGCAGAGAAAATGAAATCAGAAAGATCAACCCCAGGAGAACTGACTGAACTGAATATGCAACGAGAAGTACAGAGCTAATAAACCCAAACTGTCAGTGATGGTGTTTCCTCAGTAAGCCAGACAAGGACAAAAGGAGGAAGCCAGCTACAGTGTTCACCAGTCCTTATGAAACAAATACTGGTAGAGGGCTGTCAGAGAATCAGGACAATCAGAACAGCAGTAGCAAAAAGCATTCCCAGCCCATCTGTGATGGAGGATGATTGAATTCTTCTGGAAAAAATGTACTGACTGTAGAAGGAGGTTGTAAACACAGTGGTCTGTTTCCATCTTCACTACACTAGTGGAAACAACAACAGCAGTGAAAGGAGACAGGACAGAAATGAAAAGGGGCTGAGGTTGTTCTTTGCTATTATGCCATTGCTCTTAATCACAACATAAGCCACCCTTCTGACTTCAAAGAGAAGGTACTGCTTGTTTCCTCTCTGACCAGCTCCTTCACTCTCCACACAATACAGAATTATATGATATTTAGGCATCAACATAAACTTTTAAAAGAAAGAAGCTATTCCTGGTCAAAGGAGAAATAAAAATTACTGTTTGTTACAAAAAGCAGAGAGTTTAGTTGCTAATATGCTGACTGGGTGGGAGAAAGAGATTGGCTTGGGATTTGGAGGTTTAATTAGGTTCACACCCAGAACATGCTGTTAAAGAACTCAGAGGGTAAAGAAGAAGAGAGAAAAAGAGAACTCAGACTTACATCTGTTTGAATGATGCTCCATGCATTAGTGAGGCCAATATTTCCATCTGTCCCATACAAATGAAGTCCTTTCTTCAGATCCCGCTGAGCATACTTGTCAATCTAAAACCAACAACAAAAGACACAAACCTTAGAATTTGCTGAGTACCACATTTCAGAATTAAAGTGCAGGGGGGTGTTGGACAATGGTCCTGTACTGAATAAGAAGGGAACCAACACTTCCTAACACCTTTCTCCAGTAGACCCAGTATTTATTAGAGGTACCTGCACTTTGTAAAGAACATGAGGAGTTCCTATTCTGAGTTTATGTTCATGTTTTCCATCACAGAGACCTTCCAAACATTTTTCCCTTCTCACTTAACCACCAAAGTACTCTAGGGAGACTGGACACAGTTTAATCACTTGTTTTTGCAAATGAGGCCTATATATGAAAATGTTCACCCACACACAGCATTTCCTTTTAGCTTAATGCCTTTGATTGTGACCAAGTACCCCTCAGCATCTTCCTTATGCTTCCTGGGAGAACAACACTGGCATTAACATTGTTCTGATGCTCTGACTTGCGTTTATTCCATCAGCCAGAGTACCCCACTTCTTACAGCAGGATGAACCTAATGATACTGAAGCAGCAGGTAATGAGCTATCTAAAATTCAGGACAGAGAGGATTTAAGAATTTAGTTACTAAATGGAACTGCTCTTTAATAAATGCATTTTTCTTGATTTAATCAAAGTACAAAGTTCTGCTTTTGAGGGTTTTGTAATTGAAGATGGTGCTTTCTTGTTGAGAGTCCCTGCTGGTAAAGCAGGCTATTGTTGGATTCACTGGTCATCAACAGGTAGTATCCAAAATGATTGCCAGTGCTTCTCTCCTAGTCTAACCATACATACACATTTCTACAGAATCAAGCAAACATAAGCAAGGAAATAAATAATTAATGGATATTCATGGTTTAACCTGATTTTTCTGTTGTAAATGAAAAACACTGACTAGTGCTGCTCAAATATGCCCGTACATTCCCCCTCCCCTGGGTGCCTGTCAATGTTAGTGGTCTGTTAGACATCCAAGGTATAGCAAGAAGGGTGAGCAGACCTGTCCCATTTCTTCTCCATCAATCTGCTATAAATCTGACTGCAAAATACAGTGCCATCCTGAGATGATCCTGCTGCAACAGCGAAAAGAAAACTATAATTAAAGTCACAACTTGTTTCATGGGGACAGTCTGTTTTAATACATACTCTCTTCCATATTGTAAAACAGACTGATGTGGTGTATTCTGTAGTCACTGCCCCTCTGCAACTTGTCATTCCACCTGGGGGGAGGAGAGTGGGGGTGTCTAAAATGAAGTAACCAATGCTAATTTTGAGTTAACACAGGGAACAAAGGTATTCTTCTGCCATACACTTGGACTTCCCTTCTCCTTTGTGCAGTCAGAATTGTCTTCAAAAGCACCTGGAAAAAAGGTGGATGCAAAGCATCTTGCACAGTGTAAAAGAGGAATTTTCAACCCACTACATCATAACTATTATGGGGTAAATTAAAATCACTCAAAAGTACAACTCCACAAAAAATTATGACCTCAAAAGTTCATCATGTCCATCTCTGCTGTATGTGCAAAAGATTTTGCTTGATCTCTGCATTTCTTTTGTTTCCTTCCCAAAAGTTTACCACCATCATGCTGAGCCACTAATAAAATAGCTTTGAGGCAGTACAAGAAAGATGTACAACTTAATCTCAGCGCCTTAACTATCACACAAGGACTTTCTCATTGGTGACTCCCTCAAACAGTAGGTGCTGTGATCCCACTGTAATTATCATGTAAGCTGCTTTTGGCTTTACACAGAGATTATACATAGTCACTGGTACATTAATTAGAAGAGAAAACCAAAGCTGAGAGCTGTCATTAAATTTGAAATTAGTTGAGAAAATTACAGGCAACAAATGATAAACTTACATGTGTTGGGAATTCCTAGCATTCATTTAAGAATTAGATTGAACTGGGTTTCAGCTCTTCACTTACCCTCGGCTCCATGTGTCTCAACTGGATCTGCTGTGGTCTCCAGCAGAGACATCAGGTAGGACTGAAGGGTGTGGTTGTGATGCTAGTGTCAGAGAGGCTTTGAAATTTAGTTAATGTCCTATAGGGGTAGTGAGGTGAATTAATTGCTGAAAAACTAATTCTTATTCAGAAACAAACAGAGGTGAAGAGGAACAGTATAGCTGAGGGCAGGTGGGGACAGAAACCCAGCTAGGAGATCTGTTGTCTTGAAAGAGAAAGGTCTATTTTGAATATTAATTAATCACACCTGAGAATATCCGCCCTGTACAATGAGAGAGCTGTGCACCAGCCTTAGGTTCATATCAGCACTGATCTGGAACATGGAAGAGAACAGTGATGCTTATCTGAAGGGCAAATGCATGTTACCAAAAGAATGCAAAATGCCAAATTTGCATTTCCTCACTCAAGTTTTGCTTTGCAAACAGTGCAGTGGCTCAGTATGATGATCCCTTTTACAAGGGCTCACACGCCACCCTGTTAATGCAATCTTCATGTCCTATTTGAGATAGATAATAATAATAATAATAATAATAATAATAATAATAATAATAACAACAACTTACTTATTCCACATGTGCTTTAAGGTGGTCTCTAGAGGTGTCCCCACCAAGCATTCCTGATCTTCCTTTCACTTGGAGAAGCCTCACTAGCAAGCATTTTGCTGAGGCAACATAAAAGCAAGTTCTCTCTTACTCATAAAATTAACCACTTTTCCCTGCACAAAGAGTGCAAGATCTTCACACTGGGAACACAACTGGCAACAGATTTCCATATTTCACAAACTGAGTAAGCAGCAGAGCATTACTCAAGAAAACAGGTACTATGTGACCAGTTCTCCTGCTGCTATTTCAAAAAGCCTCAATGTCAAATCCTGCACATTGTACGATTCATCAGTAAGTGCGTGCCTTCTTGAATCTTGTTTGGAAGAGGACATAAACTTTTTAGAATCCACACCCCTGTGTATCTCATTTCCTTATCTCTCTCACCTCTACGTAGGTTGCAACTTTGAAAGAGGTAAAGGTATATTTTGAAACAGTATCTCCAGATTGTTTTACATTTTTATTTCATGTCCACTGTCATGGGAAGGTATGTGGAAATATCACACACTTTTACACATATACACATAGAGAGAACTTTATATTTATTTGATTGATTGTAAAGGTAGGAT
The DNA here is from genome assembly GCF_003945725.1 of Corapipo altera. Taxonomy (NCBI): domain Eukaryota; kingdom Metazoa; phylum Chordata; class Aves; order Passeriformes; family Pipridae; genus Corapipo; species Corapipo altera. The sequence goes on along the minus strand of NW_020884885.1, from coordinate 16,303,152 downwards.
TTTTCATAGTTCTCCTTTACTAAAGTTTCTAACTTACCTTCTGATCAGGTATGCTGTGCATGCACCAGAGTGTGCTATTCTCTGAAGAGCAGCTGATTTAAAATTTCTTTTTCACAGAGCTACCTTAAAGCATTCCCACTCTTTTGTTTCCTTACACTAGGGTCAGAAAGTTCTTCATCATCCCCTAGGAATAACCTTGTGCAGAACAACTGAGGCTGTGGGTGGCCTTTTGGCTCCAGGAAAAAGGGGAAGAAGGCATTGGCCCTTGGTCTCCTGGCCCTTGTGTCTGCAGCTGAGGTACTGGCATGAAGCCCCCACTGTCTGTCTCCTCTGCTTCCAGCCAGTTCTGTAGAGCCTTTTTTATTAATGTGTTACCTTGCATGAATTAATCAGTCCTGATGCACACGTAGCCTTGGACTTCCTAAGAGCTCAGACGATACCAAACCAGAGCCCTTCTCTCACTCACACTGTGAAGAGTGTAGTCTCTACGTGCAGTCCTATTAAAAGCACATTGACCTCTGCTTGAATAACCTCTCTACAAGGTTATAAGATGGATATTTTTCCCCTAATTGAAGCACTGCTTGAAGCTCTAGACATATGATTCCAACTAGCTTTGACTAGAGAGGGGTAAGTAAAACAATGCCTATTTGTGGAGCACAGCTGGCAAGTGCTCCTCCAGGTCATCCTGATTCTTTCCAATCTCAATTTTATTTCTTTCTCAAAATATTTTTAGAACAGCAAAAACTTTTCAATATGCCTTTATTCTAATTGTATGTTCGATTTAAATGAAAATTCACAAAACACCCCTAGCTGTCTCTTCTGCCTTTAATTTGACTTTTTCAGGAAATGATCTTTCTGAAAATGAAATGCTGTACCACAGTGATTCATCACATCTCCTGACAAATAATCCCACCCAACATTCACCAATCTGCCAGCTTCTCTTGTTTGTCTCTGTACTACCAGTCCTCAGCCAGGCAAAATGTCTATCTCAAAACAGGGACTATAAGTATTATATTTAATATTCTGCAGTTTGAATCTGCTGTATTCTTCCAAAAACAAGCCAGGCCCTTCACAAAGCACAACTCTACTGAGGGAGTGCAATGAAGTGTAATAAAAATTCTCAGCAGGCAAACTGTTACTTTAAGTGAGGTACCTATTTTTAGACATGTGGAATACCAGAGATTTCCTTAGACAAACAAGTTTCTGAAAGGTTTGGCAGCAAGAACCTTTTATCAATCTGTTAGTGAAGAAGAGAAAAATTCTCTTCCTCCTTGGGATTCACTGGTCAACAGATCAGATGTGAAAGCTTCAAGCTGACACCCCCACCCATGCAAATTCTTATGACTTCTGGGTTCAGACATATCAGAGCCTTGTTCATGTTTATCAGCCCCACCAGATTTTAGACAAATGTGTCCCAATGTGAATCCACTACAACCCATGCCTTCAAGAGAACCACTTCTTAGAGCATATTACTAGAACTTTATCCAAGGTAAAATCCTGTTCCCACTGCAAAGAGCACCAATACTTTCTCATTGACTTCCCTTAGGCCCTAATAGTGCTCTCAAATCTCTCACTGTCCTGTTACAAAGACTTTCTAAAAACCATATAGTGCTCTAAGGTGGACAAGTCACGTGCAGAGAGTTTCAGGCAATGAAGGAAACAGTATTTGAACTAGAGGAAGAGAAAGCTACAGGAGATGTGGCAGAACTGGAGAGAACCTGCCACAGAGGTCAGGAAAAGTGGCTGGAAGCAGCTGATGCAGTGATGGAGAATGGGCAGGGATCTGTCTGAGCCTCATTTAAACTACAGCTGTGACAAAACATCCCTTAAAAAATCTTATATAAAGCCTGTATATAAATCCAGGCCAAATTAAAAAGCATTTCCTTCTTAATCTGTACTCCCTTGAGACAGCTACTTAAAGTGTAGCAATTTACATGTAAGGCTTGTTTTACTGTCAGCTTTGTCCCCTCGTTGCTTCAGAAATCTGAAGCCTCCAAGCAGAACTGTGGCTGGCTGGCTGACAAGCCCAGCTGGAGAAGCCAGCATACTTCAAGAGGATCAAGAGCTGTCAGACTACACCTTGCCCCCTTGAATAAGACAACTCAGGAATAATTGAGACTGAGATAAATACTGCGTAACAGCAGCAACAACAAAATCCTGTTTGGCACAGACATGCTGAAAGCACTACATAAACATTCTGTGCTGAAACCCAGGCTTATCATTATTTCCATGTCTGTAATACAGGTGAAGGGAGGACTGTAGGAGCTTCTCAGTTCCTGGGAGTAGTTTCACAGACCTCTCCTCTCACTCTCTGTCTAAATGGAAGGCTTTGGAGTTTATGTACTTACTGTTAAGGCATGAAACAGAAGACAAATACTGTTCCCTGTGAAGCCCAGTCCTGTTATTTTACTGCTGATAAGGAGGAGGAAGTGCTTTGGAGCCAAACGCCTTGGGCAAACAAGGAAATTGTGTCTGTGCAGAACACGGGTATTATCAATATTTACAGCTAATATGATGCAAGACTTCAATCAAACTGAAGCTCTACCAATACTGAAGAGACAAAGTCCTTCCACTGCCCCAGCACACTGAGAGGGAAGGTGGCTTTGCTGTAATTTTCTCTGGAATAAAGGTCAAAAGAAGACTTTGGGGAGACCCTTATTAACTTCTTTTCAACTTTTTGAAAGCGTGAGGTGTCACTTAGATTCTGGGATAGCCTTTAGGAAAAGGCCAGAGGATGCCAGCACAACCCCAGTTTTCTAACCTCCAGGCAACTGGAGACTTTTAATTTCAAGCCTCAGTGCTTTCCTACCATATCCTGAACAAAAATTCTACCCAAAAATCTCCTAAACTGGACTAAGCCTCTCAGCGGTGTTTCAATACAGGTAAGCAAATATTCTTGACCTTTCTGGTGATTGCTTCCCCTGCCTCTCTGCCTCTCCACCAGAACAGGAGAGGCTCTAAGGAAATGACAAAATATCCAATAGTTTCCCACTGGGCAAAACTTTTAATTTAATGCCTTGATAATCATTCTCTACAAATAGCAGGGAGTGGGAAATCGAATGTAAACAGAAAGTGCCTAATCTATAAGGTCATTTGTGAGAGCCCTTGCCTGCTAAGAAGAGATGAGATTGATTGTACCAACAGGTAAGACTTGTTTTAAATGAGATGTCCTCAGGCCTGTCTATAAGAAGCTAAGAGCCCTCCTCACCACTGAAATCTTCCTTATACCACCTGCCTATAAATAGAAATCTTGTAAGATTTTAGTGAGTAAAAGATATTGCATTATTTTTGCTGATGTTTGGCAGTTAAGCAACAACATACCAATTTCTTGCCAGTGTCATCAGTGTTACACGACATCTCCAGGATGTTTTGCTCGGCTCTGTGGGATTCTCTCTTCCTCACTTTATCCCCAAATGTGAAACAACTTCACAACTTAACTTTTTTTTTTTTAGTTGCTTCCTTAAACACAGAAAACCTCTTGCTTAGTGAATTCTCTTTTCCTAGTTTGACTGCAAAAGCCAGTGTCAGAAGTCAAACACTTTACAGATCTTCCACACTTCCATAATTTAATTGAAATACTTATTGCTCTAGCTTTGCTTGATACCAAGAGAGGTGCATTGGTACTGGCTATGTAACTTCAGAAGAAGAGTGAAGAATACAGTAGTGAAGATCAGAGGAAAAGGGCTGGCAGCAGGAAGAAGAACGAATGTTTCTGAGAGGTACAGCTGAGGTAAGACCTTTCGGCTGTGCCATAGGATTCCTATATAGTCTTGAAAAGTCGCTGTTTCTCTGGTATTTCAGCTCTCTATTTGTAAAACAGGAATAATCTGACTCTAGTCATGCCATGAAGTTAATAACATAATTTGGAGTAGGTATTTGAATACTAAACCTAACCTGGGAGATGAAACCCTGTACAGAATCTGAGACAAGGACTGGAGTTTCTGATCTGAGAGAGTCAGTAACCTTCTTGGCACTGAGAAGGTGAAACTGAGGATCATCAGGAAGCAAAAGGAAGGACAAGTACATCTTGCATTGACCTGGAGCAGGCAACTGGTGAAATTATAAGACAAAGAACCTCCCACCATGTGCTCTGACAAGAACTAAGAAGTTGCAATAGCTTTTATAACAAAAAGCTAATAAGAAAGTCAAAGAACTTGAGTTTTTCAAACCAATGTTTCCTAGGTCCATGGTTTGTGCATACAATTAATTGCAGTTTCAGTCACTGTCTTCTGCCCACAGGCACCTGCTCATGCTCAAATGCAGACATCAGCAAACAGCTGAGTCTGCAGGAAAGGAGCCACAGAAACATCCCTGTACTATTCATACTATTAAAATGCCAACGAATCCCACAGCAGCTTTAGTGCTTCTTTGTTTTAAGCAAGAGATCACAAATATGGCAAGTCACCAGGCTCTGCAACTCAAATTTTTTCATGCAAGAGCAAATTCAAATGTTTTCAGCAAACTGTACCTGATTTTGTCCAAATGATTCCTTAAAAGATCAAGGGAGAAACAGGCATTTTATCATTGTTCCACATAAAATGAATGTTTAGCATTCTGTTACTGCTGGTGTAAGGGGAAAGTACGTTATTCTGGAGCTGGAGAGGCCACTGCCATATAATCTGTTCTTATACACAGCAACAGCTGAATAACTTGTGCATCAAGCCCCCAGGTTTGTTTAAATAAAGTACATCATAACTAGCTCAGAGATACAGCTCAAAATGTTAAGCTGCAGTTATGCTGTTTCTTGGCTAATCTAAGCAGAGCCAACTGCTTATTTAAGCTCTCTGTCTTGTATGGCACCTGAGCATGGGAACTTCCCAACAAGACAGTCCTAGACCACCCTAAAAAGCCCCAAATCTTGTTCATTTTTAGTGAACCTAGGAATAAAAATTTTAAGTATGAATTCTTGGCTGCCTTCTTCTTGTTTTAAAGGAATTTGAATGCTGCGGCAAACATGGGGAAAGGGCTGGGTAAAACTATGCAGGTAAATAAAATCAATTGCATACTCAAAAGTCTGACACTGCAAAGTAATTATCACATTATTAAGTCAATTCTTCTTGGGCATTATGCATTTTGAGTGACAAAAGCCTCACCAGCAGCATGCTGGAGGAATTTCAGGTGAGTGAACAATGAAGTGCATGTTTTTTGTGACATATCTAATTATACAGCATTCAGGATAAATTTAATGCTGCTTCCACAGAAGGAACTTTTTGTTTACATATAAATACGCTCTTCTTCAGACTATTAAGATGGTTGGGAAAAAATGATACTAACACCTCAACAGCAGGGACACCAGCAAAGCTGGTGCCATCGTGATCTAACAGTGCCACTTCTTTTCCAAAATGAAATTCCCTTCATAGCAGATTTTCTTCATATACTTGCTCCAAAGATGACTGACACAAAAGAGCTTCTGTTCCTTTTCTCCAGTTACATATCCCACCAACTGTTGCTCTCAGCAATGCTCTTCTGTCTTCACACATCAGCCTTGTGTCCCACAGATCTCACAACCTTTCCTCAAAGCCCTTGTCCCTTTCCTGTGCCACCCCTCCTACTCACTTGAATTGTCTTTTCCCAGACATAGTCCTGTAAGAGTCATTCCTTTCCTGCATGTCCCAGTACATGGTAATTCTGCCTCAATCTCTAGAGGCTACAGGACCACACCTGTGCCAGGGTGTAAAGAATCTGCTGAGCTATGCTCATGTATTGAAATCCCATGTACACTGGATTCAGACCAGCAAGGGAAATGCTCCCTCTTTCAAAACCTATGCTTACATTGAAGATATTCCCAGGATATCTGTATTCAACCTCCCTACCTTTTTTTTTGTTTGTTTGTTTGTTTTAAATTTTAAAATAGATAATCACTTTCATTTGTCCTCAACAGCCATCAGTATAACCACAGATAAGTAAATCGGGAAGGATGCTAATTAACATGATACAGGCTGTTGAGCCTTTGTTTGTCAAGAGACATGAAAGGTGGGTTGCATTTGTGTTTCCAGTGCTAACAACCTGTTATCTCCAACTACACAGACCCAAAAAAAGAGTGCCAAAACCTCCCCAGCCACCTAGGGATGCGCATGTCAATAGAGCTTGAGATCCAATTAGCTGCCAACAAAGGCTTCAGGACTACAGAGGCAAATCAAAGCAGGGAGACAATCCACTTCCCTTGTAGGAACTAATGACCAACTGTGTGATTATATATTAGGCAGAACAGTGACATTGGATACAGACCCCTTCAGATGCTGTGAACTGGGAAAGGGAAAGCCAGCAGTTTACTCAAAGAGGTGGACTTGGCCATATGCCCACTAAGCCATTTGCTGCAGCCATCCCATGGGATCAAACCTTCCTTCAATTATTTACAATACTCATTCATTTCGCTTAAAGGTGAATGAGAGAGTGTGCAAATAAGAGAGAGCACTATTAAAATATCAGACGAGGAGGGATAACCAAGGCAAACTATGCCCTATGCTCCCACTGTGGTAAGAGAAGATGAACGAGTCCCACACACCATGTAAGTGTGGGCTATCTGCAAATCCATTTATCCACGTAGCTTAAGTTAATTTCCTCTTAAATTTATGACTTTGGTAGGAAAATATAGGCTAAAATACAGATTTGTCCACTGCTGTAAGGTAAATACATCTGTGCAAAAGTCAAAACAATTACACCCTCTCTCTATCAGGCCTTTGGTGTCACCTGAGCCTTGCTGGGGCCATGAGAAAGGCTCGCAAGCAGCCGTGGTTAATCACAGGCATCAGCATTGCCCCCTCTTGGTGTCAGAGCTGCTCTGCTGAACACAGGGATTAGCTCCACCAGCAACCAGTGACAACCTGGTAAGCTGTAAAGCCAGTCAGAGAGAGGACTGGCTAAATCATGTCCTCAGGGATACAAATTTTCCTGATTCCTTAGAACAAGGGGAACAAATTTTGTGCTGATAAGCCACCTGGAAATAAAAGACCCATTAAAAACCAAACCAAACCCCCTGAAGGGTTAAAATTTGTTACTCTGCCTGAAGAAACTTGTCTGAAAAGAGTGATTCTGTGGAAACATTGAAAGAGCTGTGTCTTCCTAGATCCAGGGAATGTTAATCCTTAGGGGAAAGTGAGGTTTGCACACAGCCTGCTTTATTATTCTTAAGATAAGCTTTCTCTGAAATTAACTCATTTTAAATAAATAATGCTGTGAGAACTACCATCATCCTTGGAGGGAACAGAGCAGCAGGCCTGAAAGCAGAAAAAGTGCAGAATGCACCCTCGAGAGAGAGAGGGCAGCACAAATGCTAGATCCAGGGAAGAGACATAGGGCTTTGGAGGAACACCCAGCTACTCTGCAGAAACAGCAAGACCACTAGAAGAGCTGCCTGGCCAAACACCAGAGAAGGTGATGATCTCCTTATCTATCTTTTCTTCCTTGAAAATACATTATTTTCTTCCAATCACATAGACAGGTGTACTTGCAAGAATCAAAGGAGATGCTAAATGCCAGCTCCCCAGCTGGTAGAAACCTGCCTGACTCCACTAAAATCAATGGAGTTGCTCACATTTCTAGAAACTTGGCATCATCATGTGGTGTCTCCAGTGGCTCAAACCCATGTTTCTATTAGGTGGTACACACAAGCTTGTAGACTATTCCCTCTCTGAAACAACATCTCTGACACCATGGGAGTTCTGACCTTCAGCAACTGGAATTACTGGTTTTAACCCTCAGGTAAGCTTTTCAGTGAAGGTATTACAAAACTGGTAAACAAAATGTCTTGGAAAGCTAGTAAATAGCAACAGCAACAGAAGTGAATAACTGCTATTAAATGCCTCCCTTGTTTTAATGAAACAAACAATTGCAGCTCTTCAATGCACTTCATTGAAAACAGATTTTATCATGAATGGAATGATTTGGGACTCAGTCACTGCAAATGAATAAACTACATGGAGATTGCTTTCCGTAATAACAGAAAACAAGCAAATAAACAAACTGCCAGTCACAATTATAGGGCATGAAGTGCAAGTTTCCAACATACTCTCTACTTCTAATATAGTCAGAACAAAGCCACATTTCTCACTGGAACTCACATGGGTTGAATGGAGAAGGAAATGTGGTTGTTACCCCATATGTTAAACAGAGATAAGTGACAGTACCTTCACTGAGTGAGATGCTGGAGGACTGCAATATTTCCATACAGAACAGAATTATATATGCTGTTTTTCCCCACAAAAAGTGGCATTTATCAAAGGAACAGCAGACACACTGTGAAAGGGCAGCAAAGGTGAATGAAAGAAGAAACCGAAAATCTCAAAGAAAGGTTCACCTCAAACTGCTGCTACCATATCCCAAGGTGTGGCACATGCACATACTGGCTGCCTAATCCAGCTGCAAACTGGGGAGAAGTTTGGCTCCCCTCCACCCCATTGGAGTGAGCAGGGGAGGACAGCACCAGAATTGCTGCTGTGTGGCAGACCCAGTGTTTCGAACCGCCCAGGGCACATGCCAACTTCATTTCTATTGCACTGTCATATCAACACGACATACAGACTGTGTATCCAGATATCAGTGGCCAGCCAACATTTAGTGGAGTCAGAAGAAACTAAATCAACTTAGTTCCTCAACTACCTACTACTGGTCCTTAATGAAAGGAAGGGACACTGAGGACTGTCAACTGTAAGTCAACAAAAGCCATTATATACTTTTCATTTGAGCAGCCAAAGGACATATTTGAGATTATGATTTGAGCCACCCTCACCCAACCCTATAAAAACCAACAGACTAGTAAGCATTTGAGGATCTGACCTTGACAGGTGGGGCTGCGTGAAATTCAAGAAGCTCTACAAGGACAAGTTGAAAGTTTCCTGCTCTTGGGCCAGGGCAATCCCAAGCACAAACCCAGGCTGGGTGGAGAATGGATTGAGAGTGACCCCGAGGAGAAGAACTTGGGGCTGTTGATGGAAGAAGATGGACACAACCAGTAAGCCCAGAAAGCATCATATCCTGGCCTGCATCAAGAGAGTGTGGCCAGCAGGTGAGGGAGGTGATTCTTCCCCTGTACTCTGCTCTGGTGAGACCTCACCTAGAGTGCTGCATCCAGCTCTGAGGCCTGAGCACATGAAAAACATTGACATGTTGGAGCAAGTCCAGAGAAGGGCCACGAAGATGACCAGGGAGATGGAGCATGAGAGGAAGCTGAAAGAGTTGGGGTTGTTCAGCTTGGAGAAGTCTCCAGGGAGACCTTTCAGCACCTTCCAGTACCTAAAGGGGCATACAAGAAAGCTGGAGAGGGACTTTTTACAAAGGCCTGTAGTGACAGGACAAGGGAAATGGCTTCAAACTGAAAAGAAGGCAGGTTTAGATTACATATTAGGATGAAAGTCTTTACTGTGAGGGTGGTGAGGCACCCTCAGGTTGCCCAGAGAAGCTGTGGCTGCATCATCCCTGGAAGAGTGCAAGGACAGGCTGGATGGGGCTTTGAGTGACCTCATCTTTGAGTGACCTGCCCATGGCAGGGGGTTTGGAACTAGATGATCTTAGGGTCCCTTATAACCTAAACCAATCTATGATTATTTGATCACATACCACATGTAGCTGGACTAGAGACAAGAAGTGACTCTCCAGTGAAGGGATGTCTATGTCATGACAGAGATGAGTCCTATTCCAAATCCAAATGAGCCACCATGTAGGAAAAAGGAAGGAAATTTGCAAAACTGGTCTGTCTCAGCCCGCCTCCCTTACAAGAACTGAAGGTCACATCTAAAAGTATAGAGAGCTGTCTGCAATAATCAAGACTCAATCAAATAACTGCTGGCAATCACTTTTAATCAGTTTTAAGCACAAGCTGCATCTCAATCAGGACCTTTAAAAGGCTTAAATCCATTGGGTAATTTTACCTTGTCTTAATTGACTGCCAGTCACCCAGAGGTCACTGACACATTTGTAAAGGTCAGTTTGGACAACCTCCACACACCTCTAGTTTGCCTCTGAGATCAAACTACATTAATATTAGCTAGGCTCAAGTGTGTAGCTGGTGTCCAGAACTGCCTTTAGAAATGTGAAAATCTTATTATAGATAATTAATATAATACAATATATCTAATTTTATAATTATATAATTTATATTATAAAGCTTATTGCCAATCAACTACAGCTCAACACACCCCCCACAGTTAATACAGGCCTGGGGGGGGCTGTATCCCTTTACCAACTTACTGTGCTAATCCATTTTCTTTCTCTTCCACAAAACGTTAAGTTTTAAAAGCTTCTGTCAGGAACAAAAACATTATTCTTTTTTTTTTAATTTTGGTTGTAGCTTACACCTACTCTGCTGTCATATAATCGACTTCACCCAAAACACAAGCCTCTACAAGAGTTGCTGTGTTTCCAAATATGTTCTGTTTGAGCCAAGGACCTGAAACAAGGTTCTGCTGTATGCAAGCACCCCTTCTAGAAATGGCATCGAGGTCCTGGAAGTAATCCAGGCAGACTGAGCAACTGTCAATGATGACCTAGTTTGTTCAGAAACAGTCTCTGTCAGAAGGGTGAGTTATCCCTCAGAGAGGAACAGAAACCAAAGTGAAAGGTTAAATCTACCATATGTGACAATGGTCTCAAGAACACCTCTGAGGATGTTCCTCAGCCGCCTCTGGTTTGTTTTGAATTTATTGTTCATGCTTCTACCTTTCAAAATGAGCCTCTCTTTCCTAATTAAAACATTGACTTTTTGCCAAAGAGCAGCATTGATCCCAAGTCTCTTTTTAAAGCTGGAAACTGTCTGCTCTCTCTTATTCCCCTTGGATTCTCTGGTGTTCAATAATACTGGCTGTGATAGCTATACGACATTTTTCTCCATGGGACATTCATTTGGGTCTCTCCACCTATCTAAATTTACTGGTTCTGACGCCTCTAAAGAACTCAAATGTGAGCCTCTAAAGAACTCAAATGTGACTGAAATTTGCTGTCAGTGTCAAGGCTTATGGGGACACAAGAGAAAAAAGTCACTGTAGCTACACTGAATGTATTTTAAAAAGTAAAATTTACAAATAAGAAATGTTATTAAAAATAGGGGATTCATCAGTGGGGGTTTTAGTGGGTTCTTAACCCAAAGATATTTTGTATTTTTGTAATGCTAAGGAAGGAAGTATAAAAATCTCTGCTAATGGGATTTTGTAGATAACGCTCCTGTAACTTGCTGTGCATTAAATAATCTGCTGATGTCACCTGGTCTGCTTGGTTACAGAGCCTCATGGCTTATGCAGCCAAATACCAGAAAAGACATCTAAGAACAAAGACGTGAGGTCACACTACAAGACTGAAAACTATATTCTGGAAAGCAGAAAATCTGTGGAAGGACTGAGGAAATGGAGATGCACATGCTCTTGGGGGAACACTTCCAACTCACAGAGGAAACAGAGTCATGGGTTTATTCAACATAAACTGTATAAAGGTTGACTTGTACCACTCTCTACACCGCAGAACTGATATTCATGTTTTCAAAAATCTTCTGAAAATTCAAAAAGATTTTTAAGAAGACCTACAAGAAAAAGCCACCAGGAGAAGCGCGCTTTACATGACTAACATTCTTAGAAAAATTAAATGGAGCGACAAAGTTAAAAAGGAGCTTAATTGCAGTCTTCAGGTACCTACATGGAGAAGCAATTCTCAACAGTAGACAGCACTTTAATCTACCACAAAAGACATAATGAGAGTTAATGGTTAGAACTTTAAGTCAGACAAATATAAGATAGAAACAAGGCATAATTTAACCATGAGGAAAAAAATAAATCCTTGGAACAAATTATTGAGGAATGAGACACAGTCAGTGATGTCGATGATGTCTTTAAATCAAGGCCCAAGAATTTTGCAAAATTATAACTCAGATGTAATTAGTTTGATGACAAGAATACTGATTGAAACACTACAAACCACAGATGACTGTAACCGTTTCATCTGGTCTTAAAATTTACAAATCTTTCCAGAAGGCTGCAAGTTTTCCAGGGATAGGGACTTGGGTTATTCATACCAGATTATGTCACCTATGCCCTGCATTTTGAACTTTACTTCAAATCCATCCTAAGGAACAGTTGACATAAAACACATCAGCCTATCTAGCACATCCCATCCTGAGGACTCTGGCACTGCTCCTTTTAAAGTGACCCTTGTGATCTGGGGGCACAGATGCTCCCAGTCAACAACCTGAGTTCTCTGAATGAGCTCCCTGTCTGCCAAATCCACATCTCCTTGCCCATGTCGACACTCAAAAGTGCTGCTGACTGTGTGACCAAGCAGGGGTCCTCTGGGAACTGTGTCATCCAAGTTACAGAGGCCAGCTGCTCCACAGCCACCATCTGCACGCAGGCTCATTTGCCCTGAAGCACATTCATGGCATTCATCTCAGAGGCCGCTTTTACGTGGCCTCCCCTGGTTACAGTGTGAGAGCCTGCACGCCATCACCAGCCAGTACTGTGGCAGCACAGGAGAGGCCAAGCCAAAGGAGTCACAGGTGAGCAGCTACAAGATGTGTTGCCTTAACTCCCCTGGGACAGGCAAGCACATTTTAGTCCTTCTGACATAAAGTCAGGACTCCCAAACAAACAGCAAAAAGTGCCTTGGATTTAACTTTCAGCAATCAATGCCCCACAATTATTTTGTCAGTCCAAAGAGTTGAGTTCTTTGAATTTCATAGGAACACTCTGCCTCTTACCTGTCCTGCCAGACACTTCCCTGAGATATCACAGCACTGGCTCGTCAGGGTGCAGCATCACCAGGACCATCTCCAGTCCATACCCAAGTAATGCTCATAAAGTCAGGGCACCTGGCTTGAATCCCATGGATAAGGAATACATGGACAAGGCTGTGCTGAATACAGTGTAGCGGCAAAGGCCACTGACAGCCACAGCGCTGTTTGGTGCTTTAGTTTTGCAGTATCTTTCTTCTAGATAAGGACCCCATGTGCAGCCCTGCTATTCAGAATCCAATTAACTTTTTATTTTAAAAACTTCCACCATCTGAACTGTAACCACTTCAGAAAACATTGCCCTGTGATTACCTGCGGTGACACTACCTACCATTTGTGACCCAAAGCACAGTAAAAGCACATGTTCACTCAGATGTGACTGTGACATGCTTTCATACTAATATCAAACCTTAATACAGAAAGACCTGGATCAATAGCAATAAATCTCCTATGGGAATCAAAGATGCTTGGAGCTGGGATCACAATTTTCCTTACACGATCCTACTGGCCTGAAAACAACAGCAGAGGCCCCCAGGTGTTGCTGTAAGTGAGGAAAAAATGTATACACACCAAAGTGCAAAGTGCAGGTTTTTTGTGCCACGTGATTTTTTTTTTAGGTACTGGAAGACTGGAAACCAAACTAACCCAGCAGTATGAAAGAAATTGCAGGCTGGGATTAGCCTGCACATGAGTCACTTAATCCCAAGGAGCAGCCTTGTACTTTCACCAGTATTACCAGCTTTTGGGATACTTAGAGAAGTCACATCGTACTTGCATGGGAGTTTGTAAGATGCTCCAGATACTGAATCCAGCAGCCATAGTTGAGAATTAAAAAAAAGGTTTATTATAAAATGTTGAAGCCTCATGGTTTATGCTAAAAGTTTTAAAATATTAAAAAGCAAAAGGCAATCCCCCTTCACCCTAGATTAGTAAGATGATAGAGTGATATTTGTCATTCTGCCTCACTGCCAATGAAATCATCTTGCATGATTTCATCCGGTGAAGGTTGGCAGCTTCTCAGCTCTGCTAAAGCTCTGGCATAGCTCCACAGGATGATGATATGACCATTTAACAGATGTCGTTGCTATTTAGACTATTTATACTAGTTCAGAATCTAACAAAATAACAAGTACTGGATATACATTGCCTTCACCTGTGCATCGAAATGCACTTAAAGTAATTACTAAAGACCATTTCCTTCTTATGATACACCTGTGGTTGTTTGGTGGTTTTAAATTTATTTTTTTTTCCCAATCAGATTTTATTTAAATCTCATTTTTCTACAAAGCATGGCCGCTTTTACAAGAGGTAGCAACCACATCCCCTCGGCTGTGTACCTCAGTGACCAGCAGAAGCTCTCAAGTGGTCATACAAGAACTGCTTGACTACACAACAATCTGACAACAGCTGGGGAAGTCTTTGCTATGCCAACTTTCACCTTCCTTGGGTCTGACTGCTGGAAAATGCAATAATCAAAAAACTGTTAGAATCTCTTTATCTATGATAGACTTTCCAAAACAGAAAAGAAAGTTACAGGATCAGATTTTTTTCCCTTCTACTAAACTTCTTTAATAAGCAAAGGCTTACTAAAAAGGCCCACAACAGCACCACAGAAAGTCTTGAGACAGGGACTGGATTCCAATTGTTCTTGAAACTGCAAAGCCACATCCCCGTGTGCTTTCACTGAGCACTAATGATTTCCTTGCTAACCTCACATTAGTGGTACAACTGGCCTTACAGCCAAATCCACACAGAAGTCTGCAAAAGAAACATTCAGTCAAGAGTCACAAGTGCTGTAAACTGGAGGCTGAGCTACAAAGAACAGGATCCATCTTGCCAAAGGGAATGTACCATCATGTAGACAAACAATTTGTTGATAGACAAATGTGCCACAGACAATTTAATCTTGGAAAGAGAGTTGAAACCATGCAAATCAAAAGTAACGGATATTCAGGTTCTGCATAAAGCAGCTTTGCAGATGAAAAATGACACCCAGCATACATGGAGTAAATGAGAGGACTGAAACAAGTTTCAATTACTAAACCTGTTGTGCTCACCATTCTCTCCACAACATAAACAGGACAACAGAAATGCTTAGATTATTCAGCCAGGGCTGAATTTTCTCCCACCAAGACACTATATGCAGATGCACAGGAAGAAAAATAAAATAATTTAACAAATTAGGAAATAAAAGTGGAAAACTGTGAAAGCTGGATATTCAATGGATAACTGTTTCACCACAAATATGTGAGGGAGCAAAACCCTCCACAATTTCTGAAAACTACCACTGTAAATGTCAATAATGAAAAAGATGCAACAAAAGTTCTGATTGTTTCTTAGCTGCATTAGAGAGATTTTTAGTTTCAGTCTTAAGACTGTAGCTCCCATCAGCAAATCAGAGACTGACTAGCTTCAGAAACATACTGACTACAACTGTGTTACCATGCTGCTCACAGAGAGTTACCAAATCTAAATAAAGCCTATAGACAAGATTATTCAAGCATTAGAAGTACTGTCCACCCACCACTCCTTTTTTGGGGAGGGCTTAAAATACTATTAACTACTCTTATCTCCTTGGATTGGAGGGAAAAAAAAGGATAGAATCAATAGGGTAACTATGGTTCTTCTGGCTATTTTAGATAGATTTACAACCGTTTGCAAATTGCATTAAATATCCCAAATTTAGGACAGGAAACTTTTCATTTTCTTTCACAAATCTAATTAACTAAAGGAATATGCTCCAAGCAAAAGCAATCTCCTATGCGTATTTTTGAGAAAAGTGATTCTCTTTCTCATGAAACTGCAAACCAGCACCAGGCATCCTCTCCTACACAGGCAAAGTGGGGGCCAAAAGGCCTTTAAGTCTTCAAAAGACACTTGGGAGTTATAAAAATATAACCCCATTTAGAAATACAATGGCTGTGACCTTCAGGGTAGCATTTTCGTCCACGGCAGACAAGCAGTCTGAGCAGTTTGGTAATGAGGACACATGATTGGGAAGTGGGATTAGAAACCATCACTCAAACCAATGTTAAAAACAGACCAGAAGCAGACTGGCACTCACAACGGCTTGTTGCAGCAAAGATTAATTTTTTTCTGCAGGAGTATGTCGCCCACCTCGCTACACACCAGTAAGAGAAAGCTCTGGCAGCAGGAGACAAATTGCTATTTGCTTTAAAGGAAACATCATAACACCTACAGAACCACCTGTCTTGTCCTGATACATAATTTATAGATGGGGGGAAAATGCCACCCTTGAAATTACTTTGGCCCTGTAGTTTTTAACTGTCAGAGATTATTTCTTTGAGATCTAATTCATGATTTGCAGGCTTCATTAAGTTTTCGGAAGTAATTTTAAACTTAAATCACCATTGGCAAATCCATCATTTATTGATAGAAACATTAGGACTCTAATGTAGTGTGACTTGTGATGAAACAAGATAGGAAGGGATGAGGGTGAAAATTCCTTTTTGCCATAAAAGACCATTTTGTCAGGCAAAAAAATTCAGACAGGGAAAAAATTAGTTTTTCTCTCCCCTGCCACAATGGGCAATCTAAGAAGAGTTTCTTAAAATCATCTTCTAAAACTTGGATAAGGGGATACAAGCTAAACTCAAGAACAAGCGTAAGTACTAAGTTTTCTGTTTTCTTCTTTACAGAGATACTATAAGGGTGGACTGCAGTAGAACTCTATCCTCTGAAAGGCATGGGAATAAACAAAAGCATGCCAAAGCAAGTAAAACACAACAGAGAACCCCAGATATCTGTTATCAATTTAATCCCTCACCAAGCCAAATCCCATGATTCTGTCTGAGGACATGTTGAAACAGTAGAAAGATGATGATTGCATTTTGATTGATATTTACAGATTTAGTATACAGTTAGCCCAAACTTTACCAAGTAGATGGTTTCCAAACAAACAGCGTTCAAGTACACTTTTCAGTGGTCTGTTATATACAGAGGTCTGTATCTATCTGAACCTACCAAAAAAAATCTCCTTCATGCTTTGTGGTCATCTCTCTTCAGTGCAACTTGCCACACAGAGAGGAATATATTTCTTTTTATATTCCAGATAGCAGTTTTGTTTACTGCATTTCATCATACCATTGTTCCCCTGGGCCAGAAATTATGATTTCTGGCCACCCATTTTAAACAAATGTGATAAATAATGCATTTCCCTTATGAAGTGACATCAGTGCAACTCCCAAAGAAAACACAACTCCTAATGAAGTGCAAAGCACTATTGTCATGGAAAGCTGGCTGATGCACAAGCAGAAATCCCTGCATCTTCTTACCTGTGGCAGAGTGAGGCTGTGCCACAGCAAGGGTTAACAGTGTAAAGTCTGTAAGTAAATGGCAAAGAAAGCTGCACTGCAATCAGATGTGAGCACACTGAAACCGGTAAGTTCATGGACTCTGCCCACAGAAGGAATACAAAAAAGAGGGATGAAAAAGAGCCAGAGCAGCCTGCA
This sequence comes from Corapipo altera, assembly GCF_003945725.1. Lineage (NCBI taxonomy): Eukaryota > Metazoa > Chordata > Aves > Passeriformes > Pipridae > Corapipo > Corapipo altera. Next base: position 16,285,971 of record NW_020884885.1, on the reverse strand, counting down.
GTGCTAGTACTATGTAACAGCATGAAAAATTATAAGTATTTGGTACAACTCAAAAAGAGAGCATAATGGAGTTACTCTGTCTGGGAGATGCTGTCTGACTTCAGTGAGGTTATTTCACTCAAACAGAGATCATGAAATGACTGGCTGGTTCCTAAGCCAGATTTTACCCCCTCTAAAACAACTACCCTCATCACTTTGAGCTGTGTGAGTATTTCTGTGACTTTCTCATCAATTTTTTATATATAAATAATGAATAAGAATGTATGAGAATATTAAATAAGCTGACTGTAATGCATTTTAAATATACCTGCTACTTCTTTTTTTAGATCTAAATTAAATGCAAAGTAAGCACCTCTCGAATAGTTGTGGCTAAATTTACCACTGGGAACTTAATGGGTGTGCTGATGAAACATTTACATGCATCTGCTTTGGCCATAAAGAGAGAAAATTTCCACATCCAATACATTCCGCTTTACATCCAGCTTCTCCTTTGCAATATGATTGCCTGCTAAATATGTACAAATAGAAGATTAAATGGGAAAAAGTGGAAAGCTTCAAAGTCTGGACCTTTAAAAAAACCAAACATTTTCAGACAGTGTTTTGGCCACCACATACAAAGTGAGATTTATAAAGTTCTGCCATTCACATTTCAATTCTGTTCCAATAAATGCCATTATAAAGTTTTCAGACTAGTAATAAAAAAGCTATTATTGTGTTTCCTCCACGTTAATCAATTCAATATGGGGATTTCAATGTTAATACTACTCTACATTACTGCCTTCATCATTTCTCATTCTTACAATATATAAAATAAACAAAGGGGTTTTGGATTCCTTATTGATTCATTTTTATCTCAAAGTGAAAGCTGTGCAAGATTTGTGGCTTCAGACTCATAGCTGGTGATAAGCTTCTCCTTCCTTCCTCTTCGCAAACTAAATATATAAAGAGACTTTAACAAAATTAATTGCAGCATTCATGAATTTCTATGCTTTTGTAACTCATTTCCTTGTAGATAGCGAAGCAAAAGGGGATTCTCTTGCTGCCAAGGTTACAGGATTCGTGAGCAAGCCTGCTCAGGACTAATGGGGGAATAAGTAAAGAATCTCCCTCATCACTCCTTTCACGGGGGGCGAGCTTTTAGTTGCGTTAAATTACTTGGGCCCATTGGACTGCATTCATTAGGACAGAGGGACAGAGAGAACAAATGCTGCTAGGAAAATCCTGAACAGCCATTTCTGCCACAATATGTGTAGGTTTGGCAATAAACATTACTCCAAGCTTGGGGACTAATCATATTTATGCTCATCTCTAGCAAGTGTATAGCCCCTCACTCAATTCCTCCAGTCTTTGATCCAGGCATGGTGCAGGAAAGGCAAAGCAGTTTGTGCTCCCTGAGAAAAAGGCAGTAGCATAAAACCTTCATGTTCCCCAATCTAATCCTACTGCCCATAGTTGCTGACTGCACAGGTCAGAAAAGGGAACTGATCCCTGGTAAGGACTATAAACAAAGCCCCTGTGGTGAGGTGAAGCCACAGAGCTCTGCAGGGTCAATCTGGGTGTTTCTTCTCTTGTTGCAAATGAATAAAATTCACTTTCATGTGCCAAGTATGCTTCTTGTAAGAAATAGCTTTATTTGCAGGAGAAGGCCTTTACAGACACCCTTCCCAAATCCTAAAGCCCTTCCTGTACATTCTAAGATAGTACAGGCATGGGGAGGGATATTGGTACATCCAGAAAGCAAGGAACATTTCCTGAGCTTTCCTGAATTTTTGAATTAGAGAGTGGAAGGACAATTTAATTTCCTACTTCATAGAACACAATTCATCTTTCATTTCCCACACACTTTTATAAAAATCTGCTGAGATAAAAGATTTGTTTAATTTATTCTTCCATTTCAGCTTGAAATTGAGGGCCAGTTAAGCTTCTAGTTCCTGATAAAACAAAGGAAGTGATCCAAACCTATATGCTTATTAATATGAATGCATCCTTACCCTCCATGCAAAACTCTATTCCTAAGGGAATATGAGAGGCTCTGCACTGTGGTCACAGGACACAAAAAAGAGAATGTTAAGATTCATTCTTACCCAAAGAATTCTTCCCCTGTGAAGTGAGTTGCTGTGGTAGGCAGTCACTGAACCATGTCTCACCACTGTACTGCTGTTCAGGGTCACTCTACCTCAGAGACAATTTGCAGACATGAGAGGGATTTGGGGCTCTCCACATCCCTGCAGATCTCATCTTCATGAACTCTCAACATTCAAGCTCCTCTAAATTATCTCCAAGTGGGTCAACATGGGAGAAAAACCCAAATTACACTCAGCTTAAAAACACATTTTCATTATGTAGGATGTACTTAGCTGGCCTCAAATATAATTTTCCTTTAGCATTAATTTTTGTCTTTATCAGATTCCAATGCCACCACTTAAAAGAGCACCTAGAAGTTGCTTAAGAACAAACTCTGTAACAAGTGTCAAATTCTTGCCTACTTAACACCACTTAACTGTTCAATCAGAATAAAAGCTGTCAGCATACAACCTAAAATTTCCACTGGGTAATTGTTTCAAGGACTGAAGGTGAAGTGATCAGCAAGTCAGAATTGACATGGGGACCTCTCAATGTCCTCTTCTCTTGGAAGGTTACAGTAAGCAGGGTATTGCAAGCTTTCAGAGGTCAAAAACTTGATCCTCCTAATTCATGCTATTTAAATTGTGGATTCACGATGTTAAGCTGATCAAGGCAAACAGTCTTTGAGGAGAAACAGAATAATTGTGTGACTGAAGAAACACGCTTCAAGTAGTGCATTTGCCCTCTTATCAGCTCTGTTCCTCAATCCCCAAATGTGCAACTTTACACAAAAAAATCTATATAGAACAGGACTCCTTAACTCTTATCTGATAAGATCATCTCCTCTAGAAAAGTTCATATGGAAAAATCTTGAGAAAGATTAATATTGGAATCCTTGCACTTAATATGCTATTAAAAAAAAAAAAAAAGATCAATGAGATAATTAACTCTAAACATAAAAACTGTGGAATAGATAAGGACTTACGGAGTGACCCTTACAGGCTATACCACTGCAACGCATCTTACTAAGGCCAGAAAAAAACCCACATACAGTCTGTGTAATAGTGATTGAAAATATATTGCTCATTTGCATTGAAATTGTTTCATAAGGGCACATGGAAAAGGTTCATTTGTCTACCTCTAAATCTGGCTGTTTGCATCTACCTGATAAACAAGACATAGCAGGGACCACACACAGGCAAATTCACACCCAGACGTGCCATGAGCCTCTTTAAAGCGTCACTGCAGCCTCACAGGGAAGACTAAATCTCTCCCAGGCACACAGCAAACCGGTCTATTCCAAATGGCCAATGAAACACTGCTTAAAACAAGCCTGGAATGGGTGGAAAAAGGCCTTTGGATCAGAAAAGTATCTACTATATTTCTAGATCAAGCAGGAAAGTATAGTTTAGCAACTTAGAGCCTGATCAAAATGCTCAAACAGCTACACAGTAATGCTGACAGTTTTGTGGTGTGCTAATGGGACAGAGTCCTCTTTGTCTTGTATGAGATTGGCATTTTCTTGTCCAGAAATTCCAACCATGGCAAAACAACAGCCCACATGCCTGACTGCCAAGGCACTATATATTCTGGAGCAGATGAAATATGTATGTGGTGCACTCCCATTTCAGCCTTTTTGTCTCGTTCTAGGTACTAATTTTAAGTATCTGATGCAACTAGTCATCACTTCTCACAAAAATTATGGATATCGAGTGTAGCTGAAATCTGTGTGTCTACCAACCAATTGACTTATTTTTTTTTTGGCTTTACAGTTATTTGTTGAAGGCATATAATGGCAAAAGCTTTCCAATGACAAAATGCTCCCACTGGTGCATACAATAGGTTTGCAGTGGTTAAACAAAAGGAGAATATTGGAGTTAAACGTGAACATGCAACTTAAAGCTTTTTCTCAGTGATATTTAATGAAATGAGTGCTTTTCCAATGAGGCTATGGCTGTAATTTACTTGAAGTTACTTTTTTAAAATACTTTGAATTTCTGGAATGTGCTTGACATCAAACTGCTAAGAGGGCAGCAGGGAGTGGCTTCATTCCACATTGGGCTGCACTTCTTGAGGGTTTAACATCATCCTTTTCCACATGTTTGTTCATCAGATTTTGTGATTGGTTATGGTTATATTTTTGTATTCATACCATAAGGATCAGCTAGTGCTATTTATGATAAAATGGAGTATTTGGCTTTTTGTTTTCACCTAATTAGTAGGGCCATGCAGATTCCATAGGAGTCGGATTCTGGATTCCTCAGGCTCCTTGCTCCTGATTCAAGGGCAGCTCCTAGCCAGAAATGCACTCCTGAAGCAAAGGACAGAGTGAGGGTGATCAAATACTGCAACAGGTTGTCCAGAGAGATTGTGGGGTCTCCATCTCTGGAGACAGTTAAAACCCAACTGGACACAGCCCTGGGCAGTCTGCTCTAGCTGTTCCTGTTTGAAGAGAAGATTGGCTACCATAACTCAAGAAATCCCTCCTACACTAAACAATTCTGCAATTCTGTACCCTAGCAAGGGTGCTGCACAGTCATTAAGAACATGGATTGCAAAGCCAAGTTACCAAAGCAGGGATTAAGAAATGAATACCCATAGGCATCTAGATTTCATTAATTACATTTCTTTTGGAAATGTGTGATCTTTCTGCAGCCAAGATTCAGCCAATTTCTGAGCAGGCAGCAGCACCCCACACATTCTGCATCACAAGATGAAGACATTATGCTCAAGAACAAAACTCTCCAATTATTGCAGCTGCCATGCAGTGAAATCTCCTATAGCACTGGAATACACAATTTCACACACTCAAGGGAGCATTATTTGGATCACTATGTCGGGAAGTGGGCAAGAGATGTAAAAATCCTAAAATTAAGGATAATAGCTTCATGGAAGACAATAGGCAGCTCCCACTGACTTCAGTAAGGTCAGGATTTTACCATACAGAAAGTGGTAACTTGTGTATTCATTCACTGCTGACACCTGATAACTGTATCACGTAGCTGGACTCCTAAATGGCTTGAAATGGATATGGAAAAACTGTGATATCCAGCAGCAATTCCAGTGTCCTAGTCTTACTCACCAAATCACTTCTTAGTGATGCTCTTACGTGAAAATCCCTACATGAACAGAGTGGAAACAGGGAAAACTTACAGCAGTCAATCAGAAAAGCAATCCTCATTGCTCAGTGCTCTTCGGTGATAACAGTCAGTATGAAAGAGATGCCTCTGCCATTTGTACAGAAATCAGTGTCAAAGCCACACAAACCAGGTTCCATTGAGAACACCCAGCTATGGGAAGCCACATCTGGCTGCTGAAGGGTCACCTGTGGTAGTGGCAGCAGCAAGGGCACTCTGCTGACATTTACTTAAATATCAGTCCCATTTCAACACACTTCAAGGTATGCAGCATATTCTCCTCTTGCATTCTTCACAGTCCTCAAAAGATTTTTTTTTCCTCCAAGCTGCCTGACCTTGAAAAAATCATTTCTTCTCTTTGTTTGCATGGATTCAGCTGCTTTTGTCCCAACTACAATGCATTTCCTATTCATGGAGAAAAAGGTGGACCCAAAAGAAATCTGCAGGACATTTCCTTGTGTGTGCATGTTGTATAGAGAGTAATGTTGATTCTCTTCACAGCTTTTAAATATCCCTTCGACCATTTTGATTAATTCAAATCTTACCGCAATTCCTTTGGTCCTGAATTTTTAAAAGAAAAACTAAATGTCTTGTGTGATAAATCTAACAAACATCTGGTTTTGAATCAAAATCTTACATGCTTTGTGACTTTCTGCTTTTGTTATTCTTTAGAGAAAGATTTGTAGTTGTTTTCTTAAATAGCTTCAATGATCTTTTGAATCTTTTCCATCTTGCTTCATTTACATAATTTACCAATTTTTAACATGTGATTCCGTTTGCACTTCAATATGCCCTTCAAGGTGACCTCTGAAAAGGTTTCCTAAATGCTGAGGTTAGGACTTTGTCAAGAGAGGCAACATCAGCACTGCTGAAGATGATGACATGTATTGCTCTGCTTTCCTATGGTTCAAGTGGCAAGGTGCAGATGGCAAAAAAGTCTGGCAGAGCAACATCATCCTTGACTTATGGCAGTAAAGTGCAAAAGTGAGCTAGCAGGAAAATCAAAACATATATTGTTGTATAATAATTCAATCATCTATCATAGAAAATCTCGTTAAGAAATTGTATGAAAGACAATTAATAGCAGGAGGGGGGAGTTAATGGTGAAAGTGAACCTCTCCCAGAATTTGCTGTTCTCTGGGATGCCTTCCCTGTAACTTAAAGGCACAGAAGAGGTACACAAAATAACTGCAATACAACAAAGTGAATTAAGATTGTGCCATGGTTAAAACAATTTTTGCACACAGTTCATTCACTGCTAATGCCAGGACACTGTAGCAAAATCGTTTTACGTTGCCATCACCCAAATTACCAGAGGCACTGAACGTGTCAAGTAGGAAATGTGTGCATACAAAAATTGTAAAATAAAGCTCTCGCTCAGCTTCCTGTTAAGACATATATCTTTACATAAAATTTACTCCCTTTCTTCCAGCTCAGTCATTTCCTACTGTTAAGTCAATCACTGATTTTTTGCACATAGATTCAGGGAGTCCAAGATTCCAAATAATTAAAATTGTTAATCCATATTAAAGATGATTAAGATATAAATTGTATCAGGTATATCAAAAAGCAGCTACCAGTGACCACTGATTGATAATCACCATTGACTGTGCTGGTCTTGTAAGCTGGGGGAATATATTTCAAAAGGTAAACTTCTGGTGTCTAGAACACTTGCTAAACCTCCTCCCTACACCTGAACTTCACAGCCAGAATTCAACCCACAAAATTATCAACTGAGAGGACAACACTGTCTTGCAGTGCAGCAATATATCCAATGAGAAGCTTTGTTCATATCACAGAGTTTGGGTTATATATAAAGTACCTGAGCAGTGTTGTCAACACGCTCCATGCTAAGAGAACCCAGAGCTAGTAATGGTTTAGAGCTGCTGATCAACAGATTTGCCTGTCCTCGTTTCAACTAGTTTTGAGTATATCATTGCTGAGTTAAATAAAAGGAAGGAGCTGAAAAAACCTCAGCTGCAAATTATACCTAATAAAGTGGTCAACCCACCTCATCATTCCTTAACTGCAGCTGACAAATCCAAGACAAGGACTATATGCTATTGGCCTGCTTACAGTCTGATAATGCAAAAAGTCATCTTCCCTTCTCTTTTTTTAATATGTAAAAAGTGTTAAGCATTTAGTTTACTGTCATTTTCTAATGTTGCCTGAAATTCATTGTGACACATCAAAAATGTTCACAGAATGAATAAAAAATGTGCTGTCTGTTTCAATACACCACCTCAGTCATTCCTCAGTATATGATGTTGCCTGTACTTTAATGTCTAAAGCCTCCTTAATTATTTATTGTATTGCTTTTCTTTTTCTGCTATTCTTTCCTCTGTCAAATAAAACTGTATAAGAGTGCCAGCTGTTACAGCAGATGCAAACTGGGGATCAATCACCAGCTAAAACCAATGTTGATCAGGTGTATGTAAACCAGTGCCCTTCACTTTACTTCCACTGGCACTGAATACTGGCATGCATTCAATTCCAGATCCACCTAGATGCTGAAATGGCTTCTTATGTGATCATGGATGAGTCATGTAAACACTTGTCTTCTGGAACAGTAAGATCCCATTCTCTTCATTCACACATTAGAGCACTAAGTATTTCCCAGGACACACTGCACCTTCAGGATTTCACCTTCAACAGCACTTCCCCAAGTCAGCAAAAGCAGAGCTGAACTACTTATGCCTTAAGATGATGGACAAAAAAAAGCATGCAGATGTGCAAAGTATTTAATAACCACCACTATTGTATTCTAGTTTTCCTTTGGTGAGGCTGGTTGAAGACATGCACCACTTATATTTTGTTTACTACAAAACCTGAAACTTGAGACATGGGCATGGGAAACAGATCATTGTAGAAGTGCTGCCACTACAAAAATATAATTTGACATGCGGCTGAGGTTGAGTTAACCTGTAATCAGAGATTGCAAACTAGCAAGAAGGAAGCTCAGATACATCTCTTTCTGCTGCAGACTAATTTATATGTTACCAAATATTTACCAGGAAACCCCTAGATGAACTCAGTGATGTCAGGAAATAAAAGACAGATCTGGCTGGCCTTAAGCCAGGCATAATGGCAGCAACAGCTGTGTTCGGTTCATCTATACGGATCTGGGAATTAATATCCCAGTTAGCCAAGCTGGAGGTCAGAACTGGATTTCTCCTGAGACAAAAGCACTATTCCAAACCATGCATCAGGACACTATGAAAAATATGGTACTCGTTGCAATATGAGCAAAAATCCATACCACCTAGGATAAGACATCTCTGTCTTCACTTCCGAATTCAGGCAAAGTAGGAAGATATGCGGCATAAAGAGCTGTCAGGCTGCTGCATAATCTAATCTTTACAAAGAGTATTTGTGTTAGGTATGGAGCCTAATTTAGGAAAGTTTGATTTTCCTTTTCCCGCACCCATTCCCCTGCTAACATTCTATTCAAGGAATCAATTAGGCTTTGATCAACCATTGATCAAGAGTTCCCAGTGGGGAGCCCTAATGCATTTTATCTGCAGTTATTGTTCCTAAATAACACCTATTTCTGAGCATGCACTTAATTCTTTTCATCAATACTGCGCTATCCTTCAACAAGCCTGTTAATAACATTTTGAAAGTGCACTTTCAATGAAATCCTCCTTTGACAAATGAATTAGTGAAACTACCGGGATTTCCTCTGGCGTGTTTGCTTCTTTCAGTCACACAGGCAAATGGATTCCATCCCCCTCACCTCCTCCTGACTAAAAAAAGGTTAAAGTGATGTGTTAGAGTTCAAGATACTAAATGGAAAGCTGTTCAGTACAAATGGAAAAAGATAACCAATAATGCTTTATAGCAAACATTCATTATTTTTCAATAAATTCTCCACAGAATGAAAGATGTGATACATCTTTACCCTTGCAATAATTTTTCCCTGTCATTAGTATTTTCCTAGTAATATTTCTTCAAAAGACACAGAAGGTGCAGATCGACTTTGACAAGACTTGAGTATATGATTAAGTCAGTCACATGGGCTTAAGCACGCTCTTAAGTGTACTGAACAGGGAGAGATTTAAACCTATGCCTGAATGTTTTGCTGAAAAGAAGCCAAAATGAATTGGTTATAATTAAATTCTTTTGATGAAATTTCTGCAACTCCCTATTGTGTGACACCAGTACTGAAATGCTGATAAACTAACTAAAATTAAGCTTATTACCAAGTAAAATAAACCATGGAGACACTTCTGTCTTTTCTTATATCACCATTTATGTAATATTTTGCATTAGAGAAATAAAATACTTGACCAGAGCAAACACATCAGCCTCACAGTGCAATAACTGCAGTGCATCGCCATCCAGGAGGCAATCCATAGATTCCTCCATTTGTGCCTGCAGTGCTACTCTCGATGATCTTGAGAAATAGCTTTTAGCTACCTCAGCACTTAGGCAAAACCCTAACTCCAGAGCACTGCCAAGAGATGGTGCAAGTCAGGAACTGCTTGACAGTTGGACTCCATAATATTAAAGGTCTCTTAAAAACAAAACAAATGGAACCTTAACTGGAAAATAAAGCATTAGCACACAGGCTGCTTAGAAACCATTTCATACATATATCAGGACTTGCATTCTCTGAAGCTTGTTACGTTAATACAGTACATGCCCACAGTAATACCAGAGAGAGTTAAAATTGGCCTTGTTCTCTTGAGAGCCTTCTCTGCACACCAACAAGTGCAGACACCGCCCACGCAGACACTGTTCTGAAATTATCCCCGCCCTGAACAGCAGCAAGAACAGCCGTGTTCACTGGGGCAAAGCAGGATACACGGATCCAATAACCTCTACCACCGCTCAGGAGTTTCAGCAGTGAGAAATTTTAAAACAAGGGGATGGTGTAGGCAAAGTCAAATGGATGATGGAGAAACACTGGAAGAAAAGGCAGGCCATCTGACTGAAGAGTCACGTGCAGTGACCAACTACTCTGCCAGTTTTGCACAATTTTCCACAGCCTGTTGTTTTCCGATAACTTAGGACAATCTCTAAACTGCATACAATTTGGATGGTCTTGTCCCTTCGCTTTAGCCTCTATTTCTCCATTTTCAAAAGCATTAACATCTCCCGTGTGTTTGCTGTGGACAACCCTGCAGGCTATGCTGACTAGGAACATGAGGCATTTCGTTACCTGAGGAGATGCCTTGCTTTGCTGAAGCTCTGTCAAAGGCAAACTTGGAAAACTTTTAAGCTCTCTTGACAGAAGCTCAATGAAAACAGTTTTCGGCAGTGGACTTGAACTAAACTTTCTGTGTGAATAATTTCTTCAGTTTTTTGTGACTCCCTTCCTCATACCAGCGAGCAGCTCTGCAGAATTGGATCATTTCAGTGAGCAACTGCACATGAGTGCAGCAGGTGGAAGTGTTTTTGGACTTTTAAAGCCAAATGTGAAAGTGGTTGTGAGGACTGAGCTATACTTGAAATCATATTCACTACATTCCAATCTGCTGTCTCTGTATGGGATGAGGCAAAATATCAATCAGGAATTACAATAACTTTCAATATATTTTTTAGAAACAAAGCAAGAAATGCATCAATCTACAGACTATATATTTTTACAAGCTAGCAGTAAAAGCTGTAGAGGAGCTCATTACAATTTACCACAACATGGAAAACAAGAACGTTTTCACACATCTCAGGAGAAAGAGAAGTAGCCATTATTTTTCAATCCTCTGTGGGCCATTCTATGGGCCATTTTCAACACAGATACGAAGGCATGGAATTTAGGCTGTAATTTTCACAGGGACTCCAAGTGAGTTAATGGCCTAATCTTTATTGAAAATTCTCATCCTAACTTTGAGTTGCCAACAGCAGTAACTGCTGCCATAATCAAATATCATAGTCAGTGATCCTTCAGTGCTTTTGTTCCTTCCTGTCTTATGTTACTCAGTTTGACATTTAAAAAGAAAAAAATAACACAACCCCCCTCCCCCATTACTTAGTTATGTTTTTCCATTTGTGGGCATTAAATAGCTCTGCCAGTAAATCATATAAAATGCAGACATCTGAATAAACCTACTTCAAAAAAACCCAAATATAGACTTTTTTTTCCCTGTGCCTCCAGGAGAATCATCACAGTAAAAATAAACAGAGATTCTAAAACTAGAAGGATTATACAAGTTATAACTGGTACAAGACTGTGTATTTTATTAGCATAATTTATATTCTAGCAGGATCCAATCTGGTGTTGAGAAATACGAGTATCCAGCCTCTGACAGGATAGGGCTCTGCTGCTTTCTCTTTATCACAATGAAATTAAGGTTAACCCTATCAGTATTTTGTGTATCTCTTATAAATACATAGATAGCCTCATACAGGAATTATAAACTTATAAAAATGTCAAATGCTGCTCTGTATTAATGGAATCAAAATAAAACATACTAAGAGAATATTCCAGCTATAGATGTCTAGCCATTCACATAACCATGACTCTAACAATGTCACTGGTGTTTGGACTGTTTCAAATGGGGCATAAATGTAGCCTGAAAAAATACTGCACTCGAGAGTGATAACAACCTGCCTTAGTTCTCATAAGCACACGAACTCCATTCAATACTCACATCTCTTGGACTGATACTTCTGACCTCAAAAAAATAAAAACTACACTTTGGGAACTTGCATATGAACAAACACCAATTGGAGCTTCCCAGTCTCTTGGGTGCTACTTTTTGCTGAAGACAACCCATTGTGGTGGGGGAAAAAAAGTTTCCCCCCTGGAGTTAAAAAATGGTAACTCCTGAGGGGATGGTGTCACTTGATGTGGACCCAATGACTGCTCCTGCAAAATATAAAACATATCACAAGCAGACTGGAAAAGAAGGGTGATGTTGTAGTTGTTGGAGAAGAGTGGTCATGTTCTAAAGCCACAAGGAGAAGGGGCAAGAGCCCCTCTGGGGGGCCACAGCCCCCCAGCCCCCGGCTGGTGGTTGCAGAAACTCAGAAACAGTGTTAAACTGGACTGAGGTCTGTAACTGAGAAGCTGGGAGTTTTCTCCACCGTGAGTGGGCAGAAACAGCACTGACCAGAGAACAGTGGCAGAGAGCGAGAAGAGATAAGATGCAGCAGAGACGGCCTGCATCCAAGCAGGAAGACACAGAGATCTCTAACGGAGAGACACAGTGCAGAACTAAGCTCTACAGAGAGAGAGAGTTTGGGGTAAGAACTGAAACAAACTCCCCAAACCCCTCTGAGACCTCCTAGAGAGGAGGAGGAGATGGACTCCTATTTGAGAGGAGTCTTGGAGTGCAGCATGCACAGGAGAGAGAGAGGAGCTAAGAAGCTCAGACATCCCAGAGCTGGACCAGGACGGCCAGATGGAATGTGGAGGGGGTAACCCTGGCCCCCCCCCAAGCTGGCAGCAGCTGAGACAGAGCACAGGAGCTCTGACAGAATGGCTGAGGCATTCAGCTTTCAACTGAAAGCTGCCCGAGACGTTCTGACTCAAGGGAGCTTGAATCCCCTGAGGAAGGGACCTTCATGGGAGTCTTACAACCCATGATATGACATGGTGAAATGACTTCTGTCCCTGCTACGCAGCCCACGGAGGAGAGAGTCGAAGAGCCAAGAGGGGTAAGGAGACCCCCCTTGTGTGTAATGGAAGAGATCCAGCTACAACAATCCAGTTACAGCTGCTGCATGGAAAAAGGGAGGCTGCTGCCCTGAGAGCGGAAAGGATCTTTCCTTTTCCCTTCTGGACTTTTACTGGAGGGAGAAGAGATTGATCCATTGTAAATATTGATTTATCATAGGAGAGATAGTTAAGATTATGTATATGATGTATTGTAATATTTATTTGTACAGTGATTGTAATATAATTCCCTTCCCCCCATATTGAGTCTTGTGTTGTGTCTGGAAAACCAATCTCACACTGGGGTGAGATGTGGGAGGGGGGCTTGGCCTCAGGAATTGGATTTTAGGGGTCTCAAACCAGGACACCCATGAATCCATCACTCTGCTGCTTTGGAAACAGTCAGGACAAAATAAAAGGCCTATATGTTTTCCTGACAACCTTCCCACAAGAATGCATTTCATCACAGCCCACATTCACTTCTGCAGAAGTCAAGAGACTTGTATTTTCCAACCTGACTAGTCAGGATAGTTGAAGGAATAGTGAACAAGGTGTAAACTCAGGCCCTGCCAAAGAGATCCACAGTGCAGCTTCAAGAAGCAAGGCATTACAGCTTTTCCTTCCTACACTGCGGATTCCTGAGCTTTCTCCAAGCCTCTCTTTACAATATCAGACTGCATAGCTAGTTCAGAGAAAGAGTTGTAGACTTCAGGGTGCCATTTATCTCATGAGATCAAGATAAACATTTGTCCATCAAGGAAAGACATTCTAGGTCATGAGAGCAAGTTGGCTGCTTCAAAGCTCAGAGAAGCTGCTATCAAGTCACTAGAATGAGAGGCAGAGGTAATTTTTTTTGTTTCTCCCAGGTTGATGAATGAGAACAGATGAGTCCCAGGAGCCTGCCCCGTTCACCTCTACAGCTGCACATCCTTTGACAGTAAAAGAACAAAAGTGCTGTGCCAAAAACCTATTCGTGAATGGTTGTAAAGAACTTTTGTCATTATTTGTAATAACCAACACACTACTAAAGCAACAGTCCCAGCAGTGGATACACACACTGTTTCACAGCTCAGGAGCCCATGCAGTGATACATTCACAGGGATGGACACCCACCCCGCAGCTGATATTGCCGCGGGAGCACCAGCCTGTGGCTGTGCCCATTCTACAGCAGAAGGACCAAAAGGGACACCATTCACCAGACAAGTGCTACTGAGCCACCTGCAATACCCAGCCCTGCCATGGTACAGCTCAGCCTCTCCAATCCCTCAGCAGCAGCCAAAACATGAACAGCTCTAAATTTAGAATCAGCTTCCTGCAGAGTCTCAGGAAACTGTCTCAGCACCTGCCCCTACACCTAAATAGTGTCATAGCACTGCCTACTCCAAGGAAAGAGGAGAGTATTGATTAAACTTGGTAGCAGCAAGGAACAAAGTATCCGCTCCAAAGTTCCTCCACTTGATAAAGCAGGAGTAAATAAAAACTGCAAGGGAATCATTATTCAATCTCTTCTCAACCAGAAACAGAAAATAACAATTGGCCCCCATTCTATCCTGGGAAGAATTTTACATGTACGTACACTCTTGACTAACAGAAAGCTACAAGGTACTTGAAAACATTGACAACAAATATATATCTGTATCTATCTACATCTAAAATGACTGATACAGAGGCCCTCAAAGTCATAATCTGCAGAGTCCTTTTCTCCATTTGCACACAAAATTAACATTACTGTCTTCTGATGGGCAAGTGTTAGTGTAAATTGTTCCTTCACTGATTTTCCAAGGAACCACATTAACTGAATTACTGCGGTGGACTTGTTTGAGTTAGGTACTTCCCCATACACATGGCAATACTGTTCCTCACATCAGGAAAGCCAGCACACAAATTCTAAACATGCTGTATGAAAATATTAGTTTTAGGCTGCTGCTGTTTTATTTATTCTGTAGGCAGGACTGTAAGTGTAACACAAGCTGTTGATTTCTTCAGCAGAAGATTTAAATCATACAGAAACATTAACATCTTCAAATTTGATCATCTGCAATAAATACACAGACTACAGCAATCTGTTTACTCGGTAAAACTGCAGCTATATGGAGCCCATATTTTAGACTCTGTTTTGATCTTAAGGACAACTGCAGTGTACCTCCTGCATCAACCTACAGTACGTGACTCAGAGGAAAGTTAATTTCCTGATCTCTTTATTAAAAAACAAAAAAACCCACTGCAAACCACCAGGCTGAAGGAGGGAGGGAATCCCTCCTGATACTTTTCCACTGTTTTTTATCTCTGAAGAGTGAGGACGAACATTCCCTGTGACACACTTGTCAAGCTGACTGAACTGACAGCTTTATGAATAAAAATACTTCATTGCTTTTTTTTCTTTCCTCCATACCCACACATTTATTGAACTATCAGTCTCAACACCAGCCAAAACCAGGGAATTCTACAAGATGATGATGTGGAGCACAACACATATTTATCTTATAAACCTAATCCTTAATATTTACATATATTTCTTCTGTGTTCAGGTCAGGTCTTTATTTTAGGTCTGTCATTATTTTAGACACTACTAGAATTTCTCTTCTTAAGATCTTCTAAGCAGAGGATCTCTTTCCCAGACTAAATCTAGGTCATCTCCATAATCCCTCTTCATGACTTCTCTCTCCCACCTTTCTAGCACTTCTAACAGTTTCTGTAACCAAAACTCAATATTACATTCACAGTGAGGCAAGTCCATCAATTTATACAATGACATGATAATATTTTCTGACTGATTCCCTCTCTAAATATAACCAAGTGTTGTTTGGGTTTTGGAGGCCCGCTGCATATCAAGTAGATGCCTTTATTCATGTATGACATGTAGATCTTTCTTCCATGAGGTGACAAGTAATTCAGAATCCAGTGATGCATACAAGTAATTTTATGTTGTCCCTTCTACTGTAATTACCTTGCAAGTTAATTCCATGTTCCAGCTACAGGATGTTGTCCAGCAACCTAGCTCTCTTCAGTCCTTCAGAAGTTCACCTGACAATCACTCACAGTGCTCATTAATAAATCTGGAACCTTTCTAGAAAGTAATGTTGACATCTTATCCACTCCTAATCCAGGTTATTGCTAAACATATAACTAGGTCTACTGTTAACCTTTATTTTATTTTGATATTTTGTGAAGGGTTTTTTTTTGTTTGTTTGTTTGTTTGTTGTTTTTTGATTTTTTTTTTTTAAATTTGCTATTTTGCCTTTCCATTCCAGAAGGCATGTATTGGTCATACACCTGATGGTTGTTAATTAATGGCAAAATTTTGCCACCTACTCAGTGATTTTCAAGCTCCCTTAGTATTTGACAATTTTGACTGAATAGGCAGGTTGCACAGAATTATGCCCTTGTTTTGGATTTATTAATGGAAAATATTTTAAAGAAAAATTATTTTAAGGATACAGATAATTCAGATAGCCAATACTGCCCTTACAACAGAAGGAACAGTCAAACATAAGTAAAATTTGAAACCACAGACAAAAGCTTTGTTTATTGAACTTTTATATATTTACCTTGGCTTTCCATTAGATTCTAAGTACACATGTGCTGTAAGAAACAATGTGGAAAGATAATGAATTTTGTGCATTTGGCTGTGCTAAGGACACCTCCTTTGTAACAACATCAATGTGGCTTTTAAATTGTACACATTTTTAAAAAATCCTATTCATTCTGATGGGTGTCTCTTCCTACATGCTCTTACTGAGGCTCATTCACTTCTTTTACTTTTTGTGGGGATTTTGGTGTTTGTTTTGTTTTTTGTTAATGACAGATGCACTTGGCAGTCTCTGTGACCTTGAGTTGTACACATGAGCAAGTAAGACAGCCCAGTCCTGCAAGGCTGTTTATGCATTCTGAGAGAGCCCCTTCTGAGAGGAGTGTCTCAAGGAAGACAGAAGCATGATGTGCATACCAAGCCAAGTGCTTCATGATTTATTTATAGGGAAAAGGGGCATATAAATTTGCTGAAGGGGAAAGAAAAATGAAGAATTTGACTTACCTTGTCGGTGTAGACGAAGAACAGAATCACAACAGTGAGCTCCAACAGAAATATAATTAACAGCATGATAAAAAACTGTCAAGAGAAGAAGGGACAGGGGATAAAACAAAAGCCATCAACATCTATTTCAGCTCTTTCTGGATGCACAGTAAGTACATTCAGCAGATCATGCAGACTGGGGAGTGGGAGTCATATAGGCAGCAAGATACAAATCCGCTGCAACATACAGCAACTGAGAAAGCAGGTAAAATAGTAGTCAGGAAACATGATGGTATCTGTGCATACATATGGCTCATTTATACCACTGGTTTCAGTGGAACAGCCTAAAACCCCACAAAGAGCAAGCCAGTGCTGTGTTTGACAGCAACACCTGAGGACTCTTCCCACACTAGGTTTTCTTTTTTTTTTTTCCCCACTGGATATCGTCAGTGCTACCAGTGAGATATCCAATGATACCCAGTGATATCCAATGCTACCAGTGAAACCCACAGCTTCAACTTTCCATTGCAAGAGAAGGTAGCCTGGGCCATAACCCATGAAGTCATAGCTCCTTTCAATGAGAATTGTGGGAGAAGCGAAAAGTATACCAAGTAGCCTTACGAGCAGTTTCAGGTAGCTACACAAATCACCCACGAGTTTCAGTTGAAAGGGGATGATTTGTACTGAAGACATCAAAGCAAAGTCAGTCCACCACCTTTTCTTATTAGCCATGGAACTGCCTAAAACCCAGTAGTCAAAAGCTCAAAGGAGTGGATAAAAAACTTTTAACGTAGGGATTTCAGGTAGATTCTCTAAAGCCCTCAGCTTTGATCGACTTCAGTGAGAGAAACTGTTGGCAATGCCAAACACTTCTGGAAAACCATATCCTCTGCATTTTGTTAAGATGCTGGATGGGTCTGCAGCACAGGTCTGCAGCAGCATCAACACAGCAGTTGCACAGGACTTTAGAATGAATGCTATCAGAGCACTAAATGAAACTGAGTTTTGCAAAGATAGGTAAAGGAAAGAGTAATTTTGGAAAGTTTTTAGACTCAGGTAAAGGTCCTGCTCCCTATAACACAAACTCCACACACTCAGCAGCTGTAAGCAGGCTGGAATTCTAATACTGAGCAACACTGACAATTAGAATCTCATCCCCAAGAGAAAAAAACCAGCTACTGTCTCTTTAGCTTCAACCAAAAGGCTGCAAACTTATTAAAGTTTAATAGCTACTAAGCCTTTATCAGAATTTCTGCACTGCCTGGTAAGTCAAAACCAAACCTTTGAACTATGGATTTCTGTGACTGAATGGAGGGCAAAAGGTCAAGAAGGGAAAAATACTTTTCTCCTCTTGTAGAATTACTGTGTCTACAGAAATCATTGCATTTTGCCCTGTGAATCTTAAATTATTTATTTTCAAATCTTCATCACCAGTATTTTCACACCTGCCTGACCCTAATACTGGATCCTATTACTGCCCAGTTTTGAATCACAGAACCCCTTTATGTTCATGATCCAAGCTGATTTCCATGTCATTACCAACCAACACTGACCTTCTGTATGGCTTTGCAAACCAATCTTGGTGCAGCTTGCTTACTTTTTACAGTTTTAGCCTTTTGCATAGCATTAAATGAAACAGGACAAAGCACATCACTCTCTGCAAATATGCACAGACACTTTGCTCTATTCATTTGGCTGCAGACCACTTTTTTGCTCATCTGTAAAGCACTGCTTTTCCAAAATGTGCATGTGAACACCACTCTCTCCCTGTGAAATTCCCAGGCATAGCTAGGATTGCATTAGACAATTTCTAGAACAAAGGAAGGGCTGATACCAATTATTAACAGAGATCAGTGTTTCCTACCACAGGATCTCAATTTCATCAGCTTATCATTTTGCAAAACCGTCATTGTCTGTGTTTATATATTCTGCACTTGTTTCAGTCTAAAGGATAAAAGCTTTTGAAAGAATATCAAAAATAGAACTTCAATTACTTTTAAGAATGAAGCAGGGCAAAGTATGTTATTCTGCCCAGGTTAAATTTCTGGTGATTTAATTTGCAATCCTGTCATACTGCACTGTTTAGAGCAGAGACCCAAAACAGTGTGGCTGCATTTCAGGCACATGCCTTTTGTCTTACCCAACTATGAGTACATTTTTATGGGAAAGTTATTACCCTTCAAAAAACTGCATTTCACACATCCAGTAGAGATGAGAGGGCTCAACAGCTAAAACCTGTGAAGTGTACAACCACATGCTCACGCATGACCACACAACCCACAAACCATCCCACAGAGACTCTTTTCTGCTCCTGTGGTGCCCATGCTCACCCGTGATGCCTTTCTGCCATCTCCCCAGAGCCAAAAGCCTCCAGTCCCGCTTCACAGGACATGACCTGAAACATTGGGTATGTCCAGGAACTGGAATAAAATTCAGGGACCTGTTTTTCCTTTGCTCTCAAGAAAGCTTTTCCTCCCTCCACTGCACTCAGCAGCATGGGGAAAGTACAGATGAAGCCAGAGAATGACTTTGCAGGAGAAAGGGGAGCTTAAGGAAGAACATTTTTAACAGCAGATGGAGAATGGTTTGGTTTAGGATATGATCTGGCAACCAGTTTTAGAGAAACTGTACCTACAGGCAGCAGCCAATTGAGGCAGGAGACACCAGAGATAGTGGCAAGGCAGGGGCAGAGGACACCTGCACACATGGATGCCCAGGAGGGGCAAGGCCTTTGAGAGGATGATGGCATGGGGAGGACCCTATGCTGGAGCCAGGGGAAAAAAAAAGCAAGAAACAAGGAGTGGTAGAAAAAGGAAAGCCCCCTGCACTGATTCTCATGACTGAGGACATGACATGTACAGCAAGTGAACTGGAGACTGGCAAGGGGATGTGTCATTATTTCTCAATACCAGAAACAGCAATTAAAAGTTTATCCTAATTCACAATAAAGTAAGTGAAGTTTCACAACTCAAGAGTGTTTTCCCCTGCAACACTAACTCTGCTAAAACCGCTCCATCTTCAGACTGGAGCAGACAGCTACTGTTGCCAGCCATGCTGGTGTGTTCACCAGCAAAAGGAGGGTGGACCTTCTGGCAAAACCATGATGGTGCTCCTGCCTTAGTTCATAGGAGAGAAATAGGTATGACATCGTCATCATAGAAGGTGCTACAATTGCAGAGTCGAGCACTCAAAATTTAGGAAAGATGAGAATAAAACTCCTCTCAGTGATGGTTATGTATCATGTCTAAGTCTTTTTCTCAGAGGTTCCTCCAAGCTGGCAATTTGGTTTCACGCACTGCAGATTTTGGAAGTCATACAGTGAATCAAAACTAATGTACACTGTTCAGAAAGTCAAAACCTAGATAAGTAGGATTATCCTTTATCTCCATAAAAAAAAAATTTGGTTTTATATGAAACATCTAGTTTTATCTTTCTTACCATTTGCATTCATTGACAAAGCCCATGCAGTTATATCACAGAAAACTAATATGTATTAGCAATCCCCCTGTGTGCAGACAGTAGAGACCTGCACTGTATCATTTATTACAAAGGTAAATTATGTGATGTCAACTTTAAGCTGTAGGGTTCAAATTCATCGTCTGGTAAAAGCCACAAGCACCTACATGTCAGCACATGTGTCTTCTCCCTCTAAAGAAGAACCACACCTGAACTCAAACCAACTCATTGCCAAGTAGAAATCAAGGCTTCAGACTGAGCTGGCTGCAAAGCACAGCCTGCACACTTCAGCACATTTTCTGACTCACCATACTAAAGAGCATGCATGGTCATATGCACAACCTGTTCCTCTATTCCCACAGTACCTTCTAACAACAGTTCATTTTCAGTTCAATCCTTAGTGTCATTCCAAAGGGAATGATGCACAATCTGGGGCCAGAACCAGCTTGGCACATACCATTCAAATTTAAAAAGAAGGAACATAAACCCACTGAAGGCTCACAACACCCAAACCCCCACCACACTTGCTGGAAACTCTCACAGCTCCTTTTCAATTGAGTTCTCTCACTGTGGTGATAAACACAGAGGAGAATAAAAATTAGGTTTTTTTGGTTCACTGGGGCTGTAGGCTGTTGGTATAATAAAGATTTATGCATGGAGAAACAATTCCAAAGCAAAGCATTCATGTGAAACTCCATAAAAAAAGATTAATCTGACCTTGTACAGAGATGCTTTACCACACTACTTGTCAAACAGTGGGATGCAACCTATAGAGGTTCAGTGGAGGGGTACCTACTCCTCAGCTTTTCATAAATTACACCTGAAATAACCTCACAGAAGTTTTGATGAGAAGGGAGGTAAGGTGATGCCTTTCTGTCTACCACTGCTGACTCTGAACCCTTAAGAAAAACACAGCCAGTTTCTCAGCAGCTACCTCTATATTCTACAAAGCCTATGACTTTCTCACAGGTTCTCATTAAAGGAATAAGGAAAAGGCAGTATGCAACTGCTATCAAGCCTACCTCATAGGTATGCACCCCCCTCCTGATGTCAGAGAGAAAAATCTGCTAGAGAAGAAGAGGTCCCAGCTTTCAACTCCATCCCCATTGGAGCTGCACCAGGCTTTTGACCCACTACTTCCACTTTCCTTCATCCAGCCTCATAACATCAATGGAAGAATCAAGTACTGTACCCTATGTACATCATTTAAAGTATGTTTCCATCACAGCTCACAAAGGCACAGAACCAGTTAACTTTATTTCCTTCCCAAACAAACAAGATTCCCTGGTTTCTCAGATGTCACAGACACTTGGTCTCTGCATGGTGACTGAGCACCACACCCTAATACACAGGATTGGGTCTTCTGTTTCCCCACTGCCTCTCCTTCCTCAACAGTTATATCATGTTGCTCAAATTGCCCATCTCTCCATGCCAGGAGCAGCTGATCATCTCACAGTCTCCCAAACACAAAAGTGACCCAGCACAATGAAAACCAATGTATGATTATGTTTTTAGCCTCACTGGATACCTTTTTCCAATACTTGGCTATATTCATGATAACAAAAATATTCCATATCTCTAATTGGAATTTCCTTTGTTTTAACATGTGTCTGTTACCTCTTGTATGATCTCTGTGAATCCTTGCAAAAGCTGTATTTTCTTTAGACTCTACTGTAAGGTAGTTGAAGAAATGAATAAAATATCTTCCCTGCTTTAATTTCTTAAGAAGAACAAACCCTGCTCTCTCAGTCTGTCCTTGCACATCATGGGCCCCATAATCATCACAGTGGTCCTCCACTGGATTCCTTCCCTTCTGGATAAGCACTTTGGTCATAGCCTTATCTTATTCTGGAAGAAGGTGTTATTGTTTCTCCATGTCAAGAAATGTAAAGGAATGTGGGGCTTGGTATGGTCCACAACTACCCAATTATTACATTTATCTTTTTATTCTGATTTGAGACAAAGGTACATAGATTAAAATGGAGGCTCTCCATACATTTCAAACATCTCTGTTTGATTTTTAAATTACGATTTGATATGAACAGAAATACTATCAAAGATAAGTTTGATATCACAAACTCACATCCTGCACAAATCCTTCGCTTCAGGGATAGTGTCCTATCTTTAAAACTGAAGGTGTAATTTTTTTTAATAAATTACATCAAACTTTTGCCTACTGTCATAGTAAGAAAATGAGTTCTATCCCAGCTGAAACTAGGAGACATAGAAATTCATAGAGTTCCATTAAAGTCAAAAGAACTTAATGGATTTTATAGCAGGTACACTTTACTTAGTTGTCTGAAAATTAAGAACTTTCCCTAAATTTGTTTTGTAATTTTCCTGTTATTTTATGATAGGTTATATTATTTATATTTAAATAATATTTACCGGACTGAGTGGAGATGCCTCATTACTATGGTTGGCATTGTCCAAATCTTCTACCTTCTCTGCAGAAGTGTAGCATTCCCATGTCCAACCAAATTACAGCACACGTATCAACAAACTTAGATGCATAAACTCGAGCACCAAAAGGGGTAACACTATCAGAGATTCTGAATGCTATAAACTATTGCCAAATTTACTGCATATTCCACATTTTAGAAAAAATCAAGCCACCTAAGAAAACTCTGAATCAATGCAAGAATTCCCACTGAGATACTGCAAAAACTGGAGAACCACCCACTCTTTATAAGGGTCCTGTATTATTGCCAATATTGGATCTGGTTTTGTAAGCACAGCAATATGAAGATCATACTGAAGCACTTTAAAAGGCTTCCCAGAACAGCTTTTTTCTAACATACTGGTACATGACTTCCACAGAATAAAAACTGATATGGTACAGTTTTTATCAGCATTCAAAAAAAAAACCCCAAAACCCCCCCAAGAAGCTTTCTTCCACTTTTGAAAGCAAAAGTGTTTCATGTATCACTAGTTCTCACGAGAAGTTTGATTTGACATAATTCCCCATAGGCATTTTGATCTGATATATTAATAGGAAGTGGGAACATTATGAAAGGTTCACTTATTTTCCTTAAATTTTCTTTGATTTTCTTTTCCAAGGTACTGAGCAAGGAGAAGAGAACAGAAAAAAGTGCAATGGGAATTGTACTTGGAAGTGACTTCCTCTGCAGCCTGGAAGACTTGTACAGAAAGAGACAGAGCAGAGAATCAGAAATGACAGGACAGTGTCCAGACTGTAAAAATAACTGGAATGACAGTCAATAAAATCCCAGTATATTAATCTACTACATGAACTTCAGAGTAAAAGGGAAAGGGCAGTTTGTTTCTATCAATTTCCCTCACAGTGGATTCAGATTCTACATCTCAGTACCAAAGTTTTTGCTGACACCAGGTTTGAATGCTCCTTTCATTATTCCATACGATTGTTTCTACTTACCACCCTCTGTAGCACAGTGCATGCTACCTTCCTGCCCACAGTATTTAGACTCCTTGAATATTTGTAGAAATGTGCCCCAACTGAGCCTTCTCTCTGCCATGCTGTGCATATTTAGCTCTTTTATGCTTCCCTGGAAGTAAATCTCTTTAGCCTCACAATCATCTTTGTTTTCAGCATAAAAATGATAAGTTTCCCCATAAACTGTAAAAAGGCAGTAATATATATGAGCAAACTTATGAACAGAAACTCCATTATGGAAATGGCATGTATCTAAATTTGGTTCATCAACTATTATTCTCTAAAAGCCTCAATAGTTAATTCAATCTAATTGTGACAAAGTCTTGCATGCTTTATGCCTGCTGGATATATAGTACATCTTTGTTTATGTTTGGACTATATTTTTTATGAATGTGCAAGAACTCCTGCTGATCAATAAAGCTCAAAGAAATCTGCAGTAATTATTTCTAGGAATATATACAACATATGCCATCTTAACACATTAATAGTGTTTCATTTTAGTCTCATTACTGCTTTCAGTTGGAATCATTCAGTCTTTCTGCATTAGAGAGTGAGAGTTGAGAGACTTGATATTCCCATACTATGCTTCAAAGGATTTTAACTGGCATTTTATGGTATTTTCAGTAACATATTCTCCAGCAACTGACTCAAAATCAATGAGGTGTAATCAAATATTAGTCAGGTCTCACTCTAATATCACAACAGTAGGTGGGTTATAGGCCCACTTAACAGATCACAGATTCCTTAACACAAATTGAGGACTCACTGGCCTCTTAAGGGTTGGTTCATCTCTTCTGCAAACATAATGCAAAGGTGTGACATGACACGGTGTCAATCTTTACACTAGTTCAGAGAAAAACTCCTCCTGCTCATGAAGTACGAGTGGCTGTAGAAGAAATAAAACATCGGACTAGCTCTTACATGTCCCTGAGCCACTCCACTAATGACAAAGCAGCTGCTTGAGTCCACCTAACACGGATAATGGATATAGTCAATACAAATAAAAGGCTCTGCCTTGGGTTTAATACAGTATTCTCCATCTATGGTGATGACATGCAACATTCGTTAGTGTCTAAACTTACACCTTTTACTCACGCTTTAACATCACCTGTGTATTCAGTAAATAGAGCTTCTTCCCTGGGACATTTCTTGTCATCTGGAGAGCCAGCATGAAATAGGATTGAACAGCTCAGTGCCCCGAGAGGAGGAGGAGAGCAGCAGCGAGCGGTCCCCACACCTTCTGTGGGGAGCGAGTGTGTTGGCAGGGCTGGCTTCACACTCATGTTCACACTGAACATCTGGCTGACCTCAAGTGCTGGGCAAACTGACAGAAGTTCCCTCAAGATGATAAGGGCAAATGACATGACCATGCTGCTCAGCTGACTTATGATGAGCTGAAGGGGAAAAAATTACTGTGAAATTCTGCAGTCCTCCCTTTACACCTACTTACAAACCCTGAGCTAAGCTTGTAGTGGGACCTCACCTGCCAATTACAAAAATAAAAGATTTATCTTATTTCTAGGAGTCTCAAAACAGTGCCTAGAAACTGTGATGTGTGTGTCCATGAAGGAGATGGTGAGAAGATGGTCAAGGAGAGAAAAAACGACAAGGTAGAGTATTTTGTCTGTATTTAAATTCTACTGCTAGTTTTATGCCCTGTTCGCTGTTCTCAAATGTGGTACACAGAAGCTGCTGTATCAGATGCACATGGGACAGTCTTTTAGTAGCTTAAAAAATGAACAAGTAGTCCGTTTGGCTTACCTAATTCTGCCTTTAAGGTGGTACTATTCTCCTACTGGAGATCTGAAATGTTTATAGCACCATATCAGCTCTGGTTACACCTCATGTAGGCATCACTGATTTACACACACTAGCCTCCATTTCTTTACCTCCAGATTTGCATTTTTCTGAGGTGCAGGTAATTCTAATCCTTACAGGAAAAGAAGTCAATGTTGCTCTTCAATTTAGGATGCACTACTAAGGTGGTTAAAAATGACAAAAGAATGACTGGGAATATAAGCACACGAGCTGCTTTGGTAAGCCAATTGCTTTCTACCCGAGGAGAGAATTTTATTATCAGAAAAAAAATTATCTAATGTTATGCTCAAAAGTGACATGAATGTCTGCACAGGCAAGGAACACATAGGTTACCTGTCCTTTACTTTCAAAATGGAAGAAATTCTGTTGCCTTTCAGATCTTGCAGGTGATCCTAGGTCTAGAGCAAAAGTCTATCCAGAGCAGCAGAGGACAGTCTTACAGATCAGACAATAAACATATCTGTCCAAAAACTGCAAGCTCTGGCAGAAAACAGGCTTTCTTGAAAGCCAGATTCCTGGCAATTTGATGTGCAGTGACCCACCTCAAATCCTTACAGACAGTAGAAGGGTAAGAAGAGACTTAGTTTCTGGGTCCACTCTGGAAATGCCTCACAGACAGGCTTTTTTTCCAAGAAACCTCTGGCACACGAGAGTTGGTTGAATGCTGACGTAAAAGATGGAATGAGGGAGGCTTTTCAAGTGCTGGAGGAACTTAAGCCTGCACAGGTCAGAGACGCTGATGTTGCAAATACACTGCTAACAACTACCAGTTAACAGATTAATCAACACAGAGTTAGGAACTCGGAAACACTGACAGTCATTTAGACAAACAGATTAAACCTTCAACTGATACAAATTAGTATAGCTCTACTGACTCCTGTACATGGTGCTGCCACACTGTTGGACTGCCATAAAGCAGGATCTTGGCACTACAAAAAGGAATGGGGACATTAGGAAAAGGTTCTTCACTGAGACAGTGGTTAGTCACCAAAACAGGCTCCTCAGGGAAGTTGGGCACCAAGTCTGTCAGACCTCAAGGAGTATCTAGACTACACTCTTAGTTACACGGTTTAGTTGAGTGAGGCAGTCCTGTAGGGAGAAGGTAGTAGGACTAGATGATTCTTACAGGTCCCTTCTAACTCAAGATATTGTATGATTCTATATCTCAAAGCACATCAGGCACTAGCGGTATTGCATCAGCCTGTATTAGAAAACTAACCCTATGAGGTAAGCCCTTCCTACACACTGAGCCTAGGGTTGAGTCTAAAAAGAGGAGGGAAAGAAAACAGCTTTATTTTTTTCTCTCCTCTGTTCCCAGATCCTTTGATTAACCGCTACCAGAGTTGAAGAAAAGAAGGTAGGAAGGGGAGAACTCGAATAGGTTCCATCCCCTCCTGAGTTGCAGTACCAGCCAAGTAAAAGGAGCTAAAAACTGAAAGGCAACGAAGAGCTGATTCTTCCTAACAGACAACCAAACTAGGGGAGATTGGTGCTCGGTACTTACAGTCCAAACAGGGCTTTCATATGCAACACAGCAGTACACAGAGAAGTGTTATACATGATGTATAATGCCCTCAGGCTGTATATATGGCATCTGCCTGAACTTTGCACTGCTTGCTGCAGTGGCTGCAGCTACCATCTCCCTGATTTTGCTAGTTTGATTGCTACAACACCAGCTCATGTGCTAAACTGGAATGAGAATCTACTGTTTGATCTGTTGCATTTACTTACTGAGACGAAGTAATTCACAGGCTGGTTTTTTCCCATTTAGTTGCTTTGAAATAAATTCCCTGTCACCAATGAAGTTTAAATTATCAGCTCTCTGGATCCAGTGACACTATTGAAAACAGTAGGGTTTTTTAGTCTCCTTTTCTTTCTACTCATTAAGTTTTTCTTCATTTTCCTTATTGCTATTTCACTTACAGATGAGCTGGCTGAAGTTCAGAAAACTCTCAACAGCACAGTACAAAACATCATGGGCACTCATTTTCCCCTTGGACTATTCCATAAATGAGACTCTTTTGATGTCTGGATAGTCACACAGATATGTATATAGCATCAGCGCATTCCACAGCTGGTCCTGACCTACTATCAAGGTTTAATTTTGATCTTATTAATTCCAGCAACTGTGATGAACTACTCGCTATTAACATGAGGTCCTCATTTAAATTAAACTGAACACACAGACCTGTCTGTTATTTTCCTTCCCCTTCTCATTAACCATTGTTTCAACTTTTCTACTATAAAAATCAGGGTTATCCACAAATCAGCAAGAAGAGGAAAGAGGGTGTATCTAAGACATTTTGTTATTTATCTAATCTGTGATGTGATGGAACATATCCAACACCAGTGCTTTATAAGAAGGCAGCTGGCTTTGGGTAATCAGAGAGGAATGAGTATTTTGTCTGTTTCAAGCCCTTTCCCCTTTCTAGTTTATTCTTGTGTAGGCAATGTGTGGCAAAGAATCCCCTCATCCTCTACCTTTTTTGACTGGATTATTGACCATGCTGCATCCCAACCAGGAGCAGAAGAATGTGTTCTTTGTATCAAATCACTAGGGAAAAAAAAAAGTGTTGCCAAATCTGAGGGTGAAATAAAGAGCTGCCTAAGGATCTTATTTCCTTCTAGGACCTGGGTTATTAAGTTTCAACTGTACAGAAACATCTATACATGTATGCTGTAACAACCAAATAAATATTAAACTCCTTTCTTCACAAAGGGCTTGATACTGTTTTTTACCAGTATTACTGTGATTCTCTGGACCAAAAGTAAGTTCCTATTTGCAAAAAACATATGCACTAGACCATGTTCATTGACCCTTTCTGGCAGCTTCTCTAAATGTTCTGTTTCACATTTAACTGAAGGCAATGTTGCAATTAGGCTGATCAGCTCAGCTGGGACAGCCTTTGAGTAGAGCCCATGGAAAACAGCTAAGTCTGCCAATTAGGTACTTTCAACAAAATAAAAATTCAGAAATAATTTTGCTTTGGGATGTTTTTATTTATCATTTGGACACAGTCCATATGATAAAAGAAATCAAAATTTGTATTCCTATTATGGAAACATGGATTAAATACTTCTCAAAGGTCATTGAAGCACACAGGATGGTGAGAGGTTTTGCTGTAATCATGGAAAGATGATAAGGGCACTGAGATTTAGACAATTTGGGTTTGCCTCACAGCTCTCCCACAATCTCCCAGTGCAACTTACCCAGGGCATTTAGTTTCACTTTGCTGCAGCTCCCCATCTGTCTAATGAGGATAATAATATTTTCCATTTGTCTTATCTAATTAGATGATAAACTCTACTGGCCAGGTATCTCTGCTTACTAGGAGTTTTATACAGAATGAGAATCCCCATGGGCTGCCTGCAGGGCATACTGTAATACAGATAATAAATTACATAATCCATCATGATTTAGTGTCTAGAGCTAAGACTTTTAACCTGGACTATCCATGGAATAATGAAAGACCTTTTTCAGTGCAAGCATACAAATATAGATCTCTGCTAAACATGTACAAAAGGCAGAGAATTCAGGCAATTTAGCTCCTCAAACATAGATCTTAAGTAATTAACCTAAAAGACAATGTTTATACAGACACTGAAGGATCAGGTAGGTCAACGCTTGAACATGAAAGTACTTAATCAGGCATACATTTCTTTAGCACAGATAAATGGTCTGTTCACATGGTCTGTATGCTGTGTGCATACAGCACCTGCCTGAAGTCAGTGCTATGATCAAGCCACCATAACTGATTGTGCTGGAGTGGTACAGCAAGGTGGTGCCCCAGCTCCTGCAAGGACCTGTCCTCAGCAGGACAGCACCTGCATTGCAATGGGTAAAGAGCACACAAGCCAAACATTTTGTTAAAATTCACAAAGATGATGGGTATGCTTAACAGCAGTGATGGATGTTATAACTACATCCCATTTGCAAAGGGAAAATGAACAAAGGTAGATTAGTAATTTTGTATCAAGATAGCCTATAGAGATTTGCAGCACAGCTAGATGATCCACCAATGCAGGACCAAATACCTATGAAAAAAATCAGTGGAAGTCCATAAATTTTCTCAAGTCAGACTCTTAGTTTATTACCTCTGTCACCAGCTGCAGACAGTGACCCAACCCATCAGAACAATGATGCCATTTTCTAATTACAGCTGAGCTTGTAGCAAAGGGACCTCTGTCATACAATCTTGAGCAACAAGACTAACAGAAATGTCAAACAAATCTTTCTGAAGCAAGAAATATTCACCTGCTTCATTCACCAGTTTGCATCTACATTCAGATGTAAGATTACCTACACCAGGTTGTATACTTATCTCAAGAATGCCTGTTGCTTTGATTTCCCTAGGGAAATCTAATAATGCAAAACTCTATCTTCTTTCACATTGTAGCTAGAACAAATAAGAATCAGTGCTATTCTGTGTTCACTGAGATCTTAGAATGACAGCTACAAAACTCATCCCCATCTATGTACTTGTGCAGAACTCATAGGATGGTTGAGGTTTCCTGTCTCCTTTTTTTATTTTCTTTACATTCGATTTTACATTTTCATACTATTGTATTCCTCTGCATGCACAGAAATAGGAATGGGCCTGTTTCTTAAAAGATTAATGAATCACTTTCCTGACCATATATTGGCACTGAGTAAAGAATATCTGCCAGTTCCTTAGTTCATGGACACCAAGTCAGTCCTTTCAAGTCAGTAATCCATGAAGCTTTAGACTAACTAAATTCTCTAATCAGAGAGTTAACATGGATCGTTCCTGACTATGGTACACAGCTGTGCAAAAATCTCATTTACAAATTAAACTTTACATCTGCTTTCGACTTCCTTTCTCCATCTGTCCTCTGCTACTTAAAACACTTGGTCTGTCCTCCTTTCTTTCAAAAGTCATTGGCAAATGCCAGAGGTAAGCAATACTAACATTCATACCTAGTATCACAGCAGCCTAATAGCAAAGAGCTTACACGTGTGCTGACAACCCAATACAAATGTCATGTGGAGAACACAAAGACACAGGATCAGAGTCTCATCTGCTCTGCAACCTAGTGCATGAAATGAAAATAGATTGAAATGTCTTTTTGATATTGCTCATTTTTCATTCACTCAAGCAAACTCCTTAGGAAATCTCATCCCTTATCACATCATCAAACAAAAGCACTATTCCTAAGGCAAGACCATACACAAACATCCTTTGTCTAACACGTCTAACACCACACAAACTTCTGCTTCTCCAATGCAGGTGGGTTGAGCTACTAGTTCTTCCCATCCTGCTCCCTCACAGTTCATTTTAGGATCCCAGTAATGCTCCATGACTCCTGCAATATCTCCAATGTCTTCCTCCAAACCATCCACCCCAGTAACAGCAGCACATCCTCCCAAACAGTAACTGCCACTTTCCTTTCCTTTCCTCTTTCTTCTGATTTTAGGATGCAGAATAAGAGGTGCCCCTGTTGTATAGGAAATTTGTGTTTCCAGTCCTTGCAGGGCAGACTACCAACAACCTATCGCTGGGATAAGGTGCACTATGGGAGATATGAGCAAGTGGAGATCCGAATTGTTCTTGGTTAAACCAGGCATGACCATGTAAAATCAACAACCTAGCTTTTACTTCTTCCTTTCCTTTTAGTACTCCATCAATAACTTTTCAATGGTTTTAAGCCCACCAGAAACCTGCTTCAACTGCCTGCAGACCCTGTCTATCTCCTGTCCCCCCCCCCCCGTTCCCTAAGTCTGTTCAGTGCTTGTTTCTTTACTGGTTTAGAATCTCATGAAGTTCAACAAGGCCAAACAAGGCCTACAAACATTTCCATCTCCTTAAAAGAATGACCAGGTAGGACTGGCTGAGTACATTCACCCTAGCTGCAGCAATGACAGCTGATGAAGGGAGACTGCCCTTGCCAAAGGGAGACATAAGGGTCAAAGAACCACATGAAATAAAAGGCTGAAATTCTTCCAGTACCAAGGACTGATTGCCAGATTCTGACCTGATCCTGACACACAAGAAGGCACTGCTCCACTGCTGGTCACACCTGAGCTAGGCCTTCAAAAAAGCACAAAGTAGGTGATAATTTTTTCACATATAAGCTATACTTTTAGACTCAGCACCCTGTGGGCTCCTGTTGCATTTGCATTGAAGTTGTAATCCATTACATGTGACTGGTCAGATACTTCCTCCACAAAGTGGGTATTTATAAGACTGTTGAGAATGTCAAGGACTTTCAGCCTTCCCAGTTTAAATTTCTACTCATAGAACTGCCTTAATTTCGATTTATATTGTTCATTTTAGTTTCAAACCACATACCTGCCATAGAAATAGCCAGACTGACTAGTCCTGACTGGTTAAAAATTTGCAGAAACAACCGACTAGGACAGAGGTCTCACAAGAGTCCCCTGTTGAAGGCTTGGAATCTCACAGTCACTTTGGAGATGTGAGGGGCTGTCTGCCTGAACTCATTCTGTAGCTCCCAGGGGAACAAAATGAATATGTGAAGCACAGTAAGGAACAACCTTTTACAAAAGCATCACCAGATCACCAAACTGAATCCCAGCTTCACTTCACTGGGAGGTTTGCCAAACCTCATGGGGAAGTCCTAGACTGGAGCAGCAAGATCACCTCACTTCAGGGTCCTAAGCTGAACAGGATGCAAAATATACAGTAATGCCAACTACAGCAGGTATTCACTACTCCTAAAGTTCAGCTTTGAGTGGCATCAAATTACACTTTGATAAAATACCCCAGGGATGTGGCTCAAGCCTCTGTGAAATCATGGACAGCTGGCACTTCATTAATCTTTGATTTCACAGCAGTATCCTTGTGCTGGTACTGTTGCTTCCTGACATCTCAGCCATTTGAGAGGAAATGATTGGTAAAACCACCATTGTCAAATCTGAAGGTCTTGTTTTTCAATTTAAACGAAAATCAACCTCTTTACAGTGTTTCCTGCCTATACTGATCTTTCTGTCCAGGACTTCAGATCATCCATCCCAACAGGGCAAACATTTGGAACAGATCTCTACCAAAGCTGAGTAAAAAATAATTCAAGGATATATTGCAAAAGATGTCCTCACAAAACTCTATTTCCCTGAAAAGTTCAAGGAATCCTACATCACCTCTAACAATTCCCTTCTTGCAGGTCTCATCCTCCATGTTAAGATTAAAAGCCTGGTCAGGGATGATCGAGCAGCTCCTTAAAGTGATCGAAGCCTGATTCAAACATGACTCACATCTCATATGTGTCAAGTGAGCAACTTGTGTTGAAATCCCTGTCACTGTAACATGCACTGGAATAGTAAAAGCACCATAAGACAGCAAACACCACAGCAACATAGTGGTTTAATACTCACACTCAGCAGGAGGCACTTGTTTTCTTTGATGGCACCTATGCAGCCCACGAAGCCAATGATCATGACAAATGTCCCTGTGACGATCAGTAGGTTGGCAGCAGACAGGGACGGGAAAGAAGAGGAGAGAGTGGCAAAGTTCCCTTGGGTAACAGCCAGCCAGATGCCTACACCAAGGATTCCACAGCCCCCCAGCTAGGAAAACAAAGAGAAACAGAGAAACTCAGTTATTGTATCCAATCAACTCCAGATATTAATCCATGTCAATATGGCCGTGGTAGAATGGCTCTGCTGAGGTAACCCAGCAGTCACACCTAATAAGAAATGATCTCTCCCTACGGCATTTTCAGTAGGGCAAACAAAGGAGAAAGAAAAGAATTATAGGGAACTCATCAGTAAGATGTATCACTCAAGAAAAAGACACATATTTCCTAAATTCAAGACACGACTTTAGATACCAGGTCTCTTCCTCTCTAGTGAAAAAGCAGACATTGAGTAAAGGAGAGGTTCCCAAAGGTTCAGTTCTCCTTTGGGAGAACTGAAAAAATTCAATGGGATTGAAAAAATCCATGTCCTATTTAGGTACCTTTGAGAGCTGCCCAGAATGGCTGAAGCACTTTTGATACCCTGTTCTTCCCATCCTAATATACACTGTCTCTCATCCCTGACACACACCATAAACAAATCTTGCCAGAGCATTTGCCTGGCAGAACACCCCATTATTCTCCTTATTAGTTCCTGTCCAAGGTCTAGCCTCTCTTGGAAGTAAGAGAGCAGTTAAAGTGTAAGGGGACCAGAGAAGGAGGAAGAATCCTCCCATAACATTAAAACCCCCCAAATATGTTTACTCCTAATGTGACACTTCATTGGTAACTCAATCCTCAGAAGAGGACTTGGCTGGTTTAGTAAAAATTTGAGGAGGAGCAGTAATACAGGCTTCCTAGGCACAGGAAAAAGGAAAAGGGAGGATGCCAGTGCCGGCAGCAGCCACCACAAAAGTATAAAATTTACAATTATTATATACACAAGGAACTTTTAAAAACTGCAAACATTTATAATCATGCTGCTTATAACTGTGAGAAAACCTGCAGAATTGTAACAATCTAAGTAAAGCTGAGCAATTAAACACAATTAAATTGAAGGGGGTTTTGCATTATTATATAGTCACAATGCATCTCATTACTTAGGTTTCTTTCTTTCCTGCTCTGCCTTTAAAAT
The DNA here is from genome assembly GCF_003945725.1 of Corapipo altera. Lineage (NCBI taxonomy): Eukaryota > Metazoa > Chordata > Aves > Passeriformes > Pipridae > Corapipo > Corapipo altera. Next base: position 16,251,900 of record NW_020884885.1, on the reverse strand, counting down.
AACCAATTTTTATTGAGTTCTATAATTGCACTTTATTAACCAAATCAATTAAAGGCTAGAAAGAAATTGTGTTCCTAAGAGTATTAAGCCAGACACAGGAGCATATCCATTAAATACCTGCATAAAGTGGATGAACATAAGGCAGCTCATGAACCAGGGAAGGAAAAAGATAGAGCTAATCCTGGGGCAGAGCTAAACCTCAGAAATGAAACACAGAAGAGAAACACATAAGCCGAAGTAATTTCTTACACTAATTACTAAGGTTGTCTCTGAATGCCACTGAATTCCCCCCCAGTAAAGGACAATAAAGGCAACTGTGTTTTAAGGCAAGACTCCTCACCTCAGCTGCAAACCAGTCTATTTTGTTCAGAACTAAGGGACTAAACTATACCTCATTGCAATACATCTCAGCTGCATCAACCTGCATGTCTCCACTGAGAAAAGGAAAACTCCTGGACACAGGGGCTCAAATCACCTCACTCAGTAGCCTTTTCATATTACAAGCATCCCATATCACCATATTCACCCTTTCTCAAGTACCCTCTACAAGAACCATGGAGGGATAGTCCATGCCATGATCATATATCCTGGAAATACCTTCCCTCTATGTCCACTTACAGACCATGGTCTTTAACATGGTCCAAAATGATTAAAAAATAACCAAGGGAGAGGAGGGGGAAGAATACTTAAAGAAGATAACCCATAGAAAATCATTTAGGATAACTGAGGGAATATAAACAAAAGCTATCATCATGGCCCAAGGAAAAAAAATTGAATCAAATTAGGAATAAATTCCCTAAAATGGGAATAAAACTCTGAATGTCTATCGCACTACAGAACAGCATCAAAGGAGAGGTGACAGGCACCAAAGCTAAAACCAAAATGGTCAGAATGTTGAACAGTCAGGAATAGGACTAAACTGGCCAGGGAATGGGACAGAAAGCACAACTGTGCTTCTGTGTCTTCAGCCTGATGGAGGTTCTGCCTCAAAAATCAGCCTTGGAGCTGCAGGCACAGTGAGGCCGCACCAACAGACCAATTAAGCCTAACGAAGGTGGATGCCCAGCAGCAGCAAAGGCATGACCTTGCAATATGTTAGCTATTCAGTCCTTTGTTCTGAAGCAATTCAACAGCACCAGTAAGAGGCAGCTTTTTTCATCAGCTTTCATGCTCCCTGTGTTGCTACACTGCTCTGAGTGATACCAACACCTACAACTATCATCAGTAGTAAAGGAGGATGCTGTAAAGGCAAGACTTGCTTGCCTGCTCCTCCATCACCCACTAAATTCTTTATGACACTCAGTGCATAATACTTGAGACATCATTGCCTGGACATTTGAATACAGTCTCTTCTGACTCCAAAGTCATTCTTGCTTGTGGAAACTGGAAAATCAGCAGTAGCACAGAACATCACAAAAGTAGGACACAGTTTATGCAAAATGCCACGACTGTGGCTGTACCCATTTAGATCAAGGATGAATATTTCAGGTCAGTTGGTCAGCAGAAGTATCTCACTACACTGCCCTTGATTCAGAGATACTCTCCATCTTCCTGTTTTTGAAGAAATAATGCACAGCTCTTCCTTAGGTTGATTAACCAAACTCTGAAATGCGCAAAGGGATCCCTAGAACATTAAAACATCTGGCTCAAGCCGGATTTCCCAATGTCAGCACACACTATTGAATACTGCTTCACCCTAGTTCAGCCCTCTTCCTTTTCCCAGATCAGAACACCTCCTTTATTTGGTCCCCGAATAAATTTCCTAAGTTGTCACACCAGGCCATGGGAAACAGGCTGCCCTTAATTCGAGTCTAAATGGCTCTTTAAAGCCCCCTTTTCTCCACACAGGGAAGCACATCTGCAAGTCTCTGTTCACTGGCCGTTTTAACACTCAAGCACCTGGTTAAGGAAATGCTTAAGTGAACCAAGACCCACCAAGACAGCCACAGGAGCCTTTCCAACAATAGCCAAATGTTTTCTTATCTGAAACATTCAAAAAGCTTGATCCCTGCCCGCCCTGCCCCACCCCCCATTCTGAACTGAACAGCAGCGTAATTCCCAGTCTAAAATCCAGGGATTAGAGGGATCACATTTCTTTATTCTGGATCAGAGCCAAGAGAAAACTGTTGTAGTTGGTTCTATGCTGTTTGTCTGGTTTTACTTCTTCCTCTTGGTATCTAAGGCCCTGTTAGTTACGGATAATTTTATGCAGTTATTTATGATGTTCCCTTTCCTCCACTTTTTCTCTCCTTACCCCATCCCCACTCCTCAGACCTTTTTTTTGTATCAAACAGTCAGAAGCAGAGTAGAGAGATGATAAGTTTTGACAGTTTTCAGGGCTTGTTGAGACATGAAATTAAACAAAATCAAAACCATTAAAGAGGCTATTCTTGATAATTTGGGGATTTCCATGCAAACAGTGATGCTTTCCTGGTTAAAAGAGAAAACACTAAAACAAAAAGATTAGTGAGAAGTCTACAGTTTAAACCTGATCTATTGGTAGTCAAATGAGAGTCTGTATCAACTCCATTTAGTGAGTGCAGAGTCGACTTTTAAAAATCCCCTTGAAAGATGTCAGGATGATAACAATATTTTTTTTCATTCTCTTGTGAAATGTTTAACACTAATTGTTCATGATAATCCACTCTCTTGCAAGCAGGGCAGCTCATGGCAAAACCTGAAATAAAATGATGCTTCTTCTAACATTTTTTTCCCCAATAAATGTTGCACATTATTTTGCAAAATCTTTTATTCTAAAGTCAACAGTTGGACACCAGAAAGAATACTGTCATAGCCCTGAGACTTACGAAATTTGAGTCAAGTGTCTGTTCCAGGACAGATGTCAGTATAAATCTCAAATAGGCTATTTAGTACATCTGTGTCTGAGCTGCAAAACTGTGAGTAAAAGGACATGAGCAGCGGGTTCTTCGCAGGCCCTGGACTTCGCAATTGGTTCTGGAAGGAGCAGATTATTCTGTTCAAGACAAATTGCTCATAGGCATTTATACAGCATTCAAGCAGTAAAGCAGATGCCTTCCTCTAAAAGCATAGACTGAGTCTCTCTTCTTCCCCAAGAGATACACGGACATGTGCACTTGCTCTCTTGGTAAAAAAAGCTGCCTATGGAATTAGATCCTCCACATTGTTCTAATGGGCTAGAAAATAAATTATTCAGGCTTCAGTGCATACATTTAGAATTGATCTTACAGTATGATAATCAAAGTAATCCCAAACAGCCCTGGATATATGCATGTTGGTGGAGAAAATTATTCTGAAGTTACAGCTACACATTTAAAATACTGCAGGAGAAATTGCCTCATTGTTCATGATAATGGTGCTGGTGTCTTTAAGTGGGTTTTTTATTGGTTTTATTACATGGAAAATGCACCTAATTGAGGCTTTTCATATTGTATCTGATTAGGATCTACTCATCATACTTCCTCTTTTAGCTAAAAAAATTTCCTTGTGTATTAAGAAATATGCTGATAACAGAATCCAAGTGGATTCTGAAAAAACAGTTGTTTTGCAGTTAAATTAACTCCCCTGGAGAATTTTTCTCCCCTAGTCTCTACATATTTAAAATAAAAGGGCTTTCTCAATCCCACTTGTATGAATATGCTTCCCTCTCTAAGTATGTAGTTAAAGCACACAGTGAAAAAATCAACATCTAAGCATCAAGAGCAGCGATGTGAATGTTATCCAGCAAACGTTCTTGTAATATTAGGCATATTTAAATTACTGCCCCTTTCTGCTAGACACATGGAGGAGGTGGAAATGGAATACATATACACACAGGCAGGATCAAATGAATCAAGAGTCTTACATGGAAAAAGCAGAAGCATGTGTGCAAATGCAGAGGCTGTGGTGCTCTATATAAATGTTTGCAAACAACCTGTTCATGTAGCTGTTGCCTATCTAGGAGGAAGGAGCAGTCACTTCTGGAAAATAACTTCAAACACACTGGCCACTTCTGGAAAACACCTTCAAGCAGGTAGTTCATGGTCATCATACTACTGAAGACCTCATAGACATCCATCTGCACCACACCACCAGGACCCACTGCCAGTATGCAGGATAACTGAACTTGCAGTTGGTGTCCACTTTGGCAGAGCTCATGTGACATAAAGTATCACCTCAGAGTAGCACAAGCTGCATTTCTTTCACTAGTCAGAAGTCTGAAATTTAACAAATATGGGATAATAGACAGAAATTTAACAAAGGATGGTACAAAATTTGATCCCTTTGTGCCTCTGATTTTAGACAGTTAAATAGAGTAGTAAATGTGGAACGAAGCACATTTCTACCCTTGAGAGTATCAAGGCTAAAACTAAAGAATATGTATAAACCTCATCCAAAATGGCCGTGATCTGAGCTGTATCCTTTTAGTAAGAATTTTAAAATAACTAGGAAAAAAATGTTTGAAAAAAGATCAGTTAGTGGGGATCAGAATCCTGGGAAGAGACTGGAACAGTAGCAGTAAACAGTAGTAGTAAATAAATACCAACATGGAATGGGAAAGGTGACTAGAGGATCATTATTCATTTTTCTTAAGATTAAAAAAGATAGAGGTTATTTGGTCTGCAGGTTGAAAACCAATGAAGTAAGTACTTTTTCACAAGACATTTAATTAAATTCTGGAATTTCTTGCCACAGAATTTTGTGGATGTCAAAATATATGCAGGTTCAAAAAGGGATTACACAAATCAGATGAGGACAAGGTATCGTAGCATTTCTTAAAAACAATATTTCACTTGCAGCCTTTGCATGTCCTGTCTTGTCCCTACTTTTTTCTTATATTCTCTCTAAGCATTTCTGAGCAACCCTGACCAAAAACAGGGTACTCGTCTAGATGAAACCCTTTCAATGTCATGACCATTTGTATGTTCTCCTTACTTCACCCTCTTCCCCTCCCTAGGTTAAATCTTCACTTAAAGTTTGAATTGATTTTTTTTTTCCACTTGCTTGCTTGACTTGGCTTCAGCCTATTTTCAGAGACAGGGTTTTAGATATAGACAACAATCAAAGAGTTAAATCCCTGTTTCTCCTTACCTACACATCACATTGGTGTTTTATCAATGAATACATAGCTTATTTCAACCAAAAATTAAAAAAATCTGTTCAGTCATCAAATTTATCAAATTTAGAAACAAATTCAAAGTCTCTTTATCTCCCTCAGATCCACTGGACCTATAAATGCTGTATTTCTTTTCTTGTCAGCATGCGGATCCTATTGAGCCTCTTCTCTCTCAGACTTAGTAAATCTGGAGTAAGACCTGCTAACCTCTACACACTCAGTCCTCTCGATCTTTTTGCAGATTAGTTGCAGGGAAATCCTAGAATTTATTCCCAGGCATAACAGACTCTGGTGTTAGTGAAATCAATAGGTAAACTAGAAACAGCACGGTGCTTATGCCCACATTTTCAGTATGGCTTATGGAATTTGGGCAGCCATCAGCAAATTCCCAGCTGTCATCACTTCAGAGCACTTGAGCTGTCTCATAACTTGCATCAAAAAAATCAATGAGAACAGGGCTTAGAGATCCTTTAGATCATTCAAAACACCTCTCTGATTTCCCATCCTAGGGAGTAAGCAGCCTTTTAAAACCTTGGCTGAATGCAAGCATGTTCTTTCCATCCCATGCTCCACCCACACACCATTAGCACCTTGATTGTCAGGCTGATTGATTAAGCACAGCCCCCTGAAGAAGTTTTTTCAGAGGAGAATAAGCAAGAGTAAAAAAGCCTCCAATCTATTGAGTCTTGGGATAGACCTCAAAAGTCTGTTGAGACTTGGGATTTCAAGAGTTAAGCACTTCATGAGGTTTGCACAGAAGGAGAGAAGGGGAGGGGAGGAACAGAAAAAGAAAGGGAGAAAAAAAAAAACCTAAAAAAACTAAGCCTGTGGTCTGTAAAGCCCCTTGGTAAAAGGAAACAACCCAGAAAAGCCTCTCTTCATCTAATTCAGATGGGCTCTCTGTTGTGTTGCTTCTCAGACAGACAGGTCCATTCTCTACTCCTAACGAGTGCTAGCTCCACCCAGTAGACAGACATTATTCCAGCTAATTACACATCACAAACAGATGCTGCTCTACTCCCAGAATCAATGCTTTTTTTTAGAACATCTCATGGCAGTATGTTCTCTCAAGCCAAAATCTGGTGTCATTTAATTCCGCTTTCGAACTCTTTCACTAATATCTCCATGACTTATAGGAAGATGTTTTAAAAGAGTACAAATGTGTAAGGCACAAAGCATTTGAAATGCCAAGCTCTTCAGCTCTGCATATAAGCAGCAAAAATTTAAAAGCTCTATGAAACTAGTTGTTTGCCCATATTCTTTTCATTTTTGCTTGAAAATTACTTTTGAATACAAAAATCCCATCCTGCAATATGGATCATTATGTACATGAGCAGCAGAAAAACGCCTCCAAGAGTTGGAGGCCTACATTCCCAGCTGGTGTCAACCAGCATGACCGACTGGTCACCACCCTGACCAACAACTGCCAAGAATCCAGTCTGGATGTCACATTTTCTCCTGAATTAACATCCTGTCTCCCTCTCCTTCAGAAGCCAGTGTCTTGTCAGTAGTGCAACACAATGTGCAGCATTCAACATAATTTCATCTTCCATGAGCCTCAACTTGATATCCTGCATGACAGGGAAACAACTGTCATATGAACACAGGTAGCCGAGTGCTGTAATCCTAACCTGTGTTCTGCCTGTCAGCATGACATCCTGGGATTCATACCCTCGCTGCCCTCTAACTCCACTGTAGTCTTGTCAAAGGTTAAAAGAAACACATGCCAATAGCTCATGTTGTTGCTTTTCTTCCTTTTACATCCTACAAACAGGCTTTGTTTTAGAGTATTCCACCCAGTGCATGAGCCTGACAAATACCAAGTGATTTTATCAAGCCTAGAAAGACCTCTGAAGTCCCATTTGTAGACTGTGTGGACAAGGAAACATCACAAGAAGGGCATTTATTTTCATAGTGTCAATAATGAAAACAGGAAATGCTGCTTTTTCAGTTATCCTGGTGAGGATTGAGTCTCAGGAACTTAAGCCCTAAGAAATTCATTATTCTTTCCCACTTGAGTTCAACCACTAAATTGCAGTCTCATACAACTAAAGTAAATTTGGAGACAATTGAAGACGTCAAACGACAGAATATCATGCTGACACCCCGCTAATGGAGAAGTGAATAAAGAGTCATTCAGTTAATCCCTGCTGTTTTATGAGTAGTATTCTCCTATATACTTTCTCCTCCAAATCGTAGTTATCTATCAACTACAGTTACAGAAGAACTACAACATTTATGAGTTAATACACTCACTCTAAATAGCGATGGCTTCCTTTCATGGGCTCAAAATTCACTGAAACACTTAAATATGTGCTCAGTCGCATCCTTACTCAGCAAAGCAATAAAAGCATGAGCTTAACTGCCATTGGCTTTAATTAGCCATGTCTGTACTACACTTAATTGCCCCATGCTGCAAAGCTCTATCATTGAGGATGTAAAAACTTGCAGAAATAGAAAGGTGAGAATGACCTATTAAGGCAGCATTGCTGACAAAAGATTAAACACGATCAAAGAATATTAAAAAATGGTCATTATCAGTGCCACAAGCATCTAATTTGGCAATTTGCCTAACCTCTAATTCAAATTAAGGTTTATTAGGAACGCACTGAGTTAATGACAACACACTGAAACAGAGCAAATGCATGAGTTAGAAAAGGAAAAGGGACGAATTCACTACAACTACTCTTTTCAGGTTCTAGCTTTAGCTCCTGCCGAACTGAAAGTGTTAAAGCTTTTTCATCTGCTCCTCAAATATAATTTCTAAATCCACCTGGGATTACTGTAATGAAATGGATACAGTTGTAATGAGGAATACACGCATGAGGTCTGGAATCAGAATCCATCAAATGAAGTTAAATCTTTTAACAGAGAAGCAGAGGTGGAAGAAAACTGGGTGTGACCAGGAGTCCCTGTTCTGTTTCATCCCTAAAGCAATAAATAACTTTTAAAATTACTTTGTAGCATAAACTGAGAAAATACTAGATCTGGAGCTCTATATGCAATTTTAGTCACCTGTTGTCACACACGTAGCACTAAATACTGAAAGCAATAGAAGCAAATAAAATTGTAAAGTTTGGTCTTTTATACAACATAAAATGTGATTTCTGTAAAGGAGATTGCTGATGGATAATTTTACCTGAACCATTTGGTGAGATGCTGAGAGAAACTGAGGATAATGAGCCTCCAATAATGACTCCAGAGGCCACAGCTCAGTTCATTGGTTTATCACAGATTTCTTGCATTAGATAAAGTCCAGATTATTTGGTATCTTTAGAGCTTTTCTCTCCCCTAGAGGTACTGGATGAGTTTAGAGTAAATGGTAGTGAAATACTAGGATGATACTGGTCATATAAAAAACAAAGACAAACAAACAGGTTTCTTAGAAAAATACAAAGATGACAGAGATGGTCAATCTATTTCATACTACTCAAAAAGTTTTTAAAGCATGTTGCAACAGGCACGATCTGCAGAAAAATAAAATGAAACCCAACTTTATATTCCATATTTAATCCATACAAAGGTATGTAGATAGCACAAGGCTGGTTGCTATAGAAACATCCACAGTGAACACAGATACTACAGTTGAAATGCAAAATTAGTCATGTATCTAAAGAAAATTGCTGATACTGTCAAAAAAAATTATGACAGCTAAAGCTGATACCCTCTCTCACAAAAGCTTTCAAAAAATAAGAGTCTTGATTGTATAAACCAATACTTGTTCAGAATATTTAATCAAATAATCTCCCGCACTGCACAGTGGCAGAAGCTGAACTTAGTTCTGGAAGTCGAGTCAGATTACAAGAGTCTCTGGTTTCAGAATTTGAGGGCAGGTGGCCTTTACTAACATGTTTGGTTTTTTACACCTCGAGGCTGATTTTAGGAGCCTCCTTTCTCAGGTCCCAAACTGTGCTGATGTATTCCACTCTGATTATGCCTAACTTTCCTGATGGAAACATCTTGCAAGAGGAATTGTTCTTCTTTGCAACCTTACAGTCTACACAATAGAACATCATCTTCAATTCCTCCAGTAGCAATGCAGCTACGCCACGTTCTCTGCTCCCATTCAGCTTTCTGAAGTTTACTCAGTAGCCAGGGACAGTGTCAGCAAGAATATATACAGGGTCACCATCTAACACTGTTCTCAAACCTACCAGCTTACACCAGAGGGCTGGAGGTGAGAGTCAGTGGGAACGCCAGCAATACAGCACCCCCTGCCTCGATCTCACCACAGATACTGTTCCTGCAACCTGCTCTCTCTGCCCAGGTGCTGGAAACAACTGAGGACAGACAAATGTTCTGTATCACAGGAAGTCCCTTCCCATTATTCTACAAGTCCATCTCCAAAAACCACAGGACTCTCGGGCTGATTCCTGGAACACCCAACTTTCTTCTTGAGGAGCCCTCCTCAGGAACTGAGCCCATCAAGAGAAGGGACAGAAAGGTTTTGGGAAGCAGTAGAACTTTAACACAGGATCTCATTTCCTGAAGTTAAGCTTTTCACGGGGACAGGGAGAATGACCAAACTTGTACACCACAACTGGCTTTTAATGAGAAGTCTTTTTTTAAACAGTCCCATCAATTAGTGGCTCACGTGGTCATAGGAAGGGTTTCTGCCACATTCAGTATTGATCCTCTGATCAATAACAGACTTGTGAGCAACAATCACACCTTAAAGCCTCACATCACAAAGCTCATCTTCTTTCACTGAACACCATCAGAAAGCTGAGCAAAACACATTCTGAATCTTTTATGGATTCTTTTTAATGGATTCTTAATAATATTTGTATAACCAAACAAAGTATTTACTTCCATCGCAATTGCCTAACAATTCCATGTAAGCAGTCCCTTGTAACAAAACCGGCGTTACGTCTGGAATAGCATCTCTCACTTCAATAGTTCAAATGCCTTGTCAAGAAAACTATTCTAATTGGGTAGGAGTACAAGAGAAAGCAAAGATTATTCCCTTGTTTTATGTTAGCAATTTTTAATGATTGTTTATTTATATTAGACTTTGCTATGCAGTAGCACATCTGAGGCTGTTTATACACAATTGTTCGTATCCCAAGCCACTTCCAAGCATGGGCAGTGTGCCATCAGTAATGAATGGCACCTCAAATAATCTCTTTTTCTGTTCTAGCTATCCCCAAAGGAAACATTACAGTCCTCTCTTATCACCAACCAAATATCTGCTATGGAAGCATTTCAGATGCTTTGGAATAAACACATTTAGTTAAACACATCTGTGATCAGCAGCTTCACTGCAACGTACAGACAGGAGAGCCCACAGAATCCCCCTGCTTTCACATTTTATTTTGCTTTTTCTCTTTTGTGGATCTGTGGAAATGAGCCCAAAGATTATGACGTAAAAGTGAGTGCAAATATTCCCTCTGGGACCGTCCAATCAATGAGTTTACACTAGGGGCTCCCTCAAAATAGTCTTTTGGTTATATAAGTACTGTTGACACTTCTGAACTTCATCTTTTTTTGTCAAATACTAGTTGACACAACACAGAAAGATTGCAAATATTTCTTCTGATTTCAGTTCTATACCACCAACATTTAGGCATCTAGAGTGGGATTCAGGTCACCTAACTTTTGATGTCAATGCTATTACTGGTGCCTAGAAATCAATGTGGCTAATCATAGTGAGCCTGACTTTGGTCAGCTGAAGTGCTCCCTAGACACCATTAATGGCATTGACCAGAATTGCCTGACTGCAGCGGTAGCCTGGATGCCTTGAGTTAGGGTAACTCGAACCTCTGCTTGAATCCATCTGCCCAGACTCTCCTTCATCTGTCATTGGAAGGAAACAGGCATCTTCAAAGTTCACTCCAGCCTGGTCTAGAATATGCATCCACGACAAATAACCCTTTGGGAAACCTACTGTATGCAGTGACTGAAGGGTAGCTGGAGCAAACAGCATAGACAACATAAAATCCCTCCTTCACCCTGATACCTAAAAGATAGAAAAGATGATTCTCTTTCCAAAGGTCAGGTTGTGAAGCTTTACAATACTCCCTGAGGTAATTTGGAAATTAACTCATCTATTCTTATTAATTAAAATTACATATTTTTTTTATTCCTTGTGATAAAATCATGCTATCACACAGATATTAAACCCCCATGTGTGTGCAAATACACACAGAGAGCAAGAAGAATCAAATTATCTCAGTTTAGCAAGTCCCTTCTAGTCAATACTCATGGAAAGCATTCAGATACCCTTACATTCTTGCACTGCCTGTTACATGTATTACTTAGTAGCTCTTAATAAAGAGGCATGACTGACATGAATTTATCTCTTTATTACTTTGCCCCTCAGGTTATAAATTCATGAAACGGTTGTAGTTTATTGCATTTTTATGTTTGTCAGTTTTATTTACACACTCTTTCTTGCCATTAGATGGGAAAAAGCTTTTGGGTTTCTGCAGATCCTCAATCATTCTGTGCTGGGGCCTGAAATGAGATGGAAACAAAAACTTCTGGCTCATCTAAAAATAAACGGTCATCTCAAACACTTTCTCAGCACATCCTTCCATCATAAAGTACTGTTACATAAATATGACTTCATAAATTATATCTCTTAAGTCTTTGTGTGCTCACAGCAGTTTACCAATAAATTTCTGCAATATCTGCTTAAAAAAAACTAGACATAAAATCATTGCCAATGATGATAAATGACTACAGCTTAATAACAGTCAAGCTGACAAAGCTGAAATGTCCACAGGGTGCACTGCAATTCAAATGCCACAGGTGAAAAAATAAAAGGCTTTCAAATATAAATGTTCTCGACCTCAGCAAAGAGAGGAAATCTAGAGAATGGCCCTGTGACACCAGGCTGTGTACTAACGTTAGGATGTCCCCCAAAACAAAACACTGGAATTTCATATAAATTTAGTAGGCAAGAGAATAAATGAATTTCAGAGCAGAGATGGTTGCAATGTCTCTGTGCTTGCTGGGACAGGTCTGACTAGAGTATAGAATCAGAGACAGACCTGGGAGCGGGACAGAAAAGGAAGTCAAACATTGAGAAGCATAACTTCATCCAAACAAGAACAAGAAGACATTTTGGACAGTGAACCATATTCTTGGGTAAACTACAGATTTAGCTTCTCTGGATAGGAAAGTGGAAGGCAGCAATGGGACTTTCAGTATGAAATCTTTCTGTTAAGTTCAAGCTAAAACTTGTGGTTGTGAATCAAGGGGAAAAGTCTTATTTAATAACTCATCATGAGGCCACTTGGACTCTGGAGCTGTACTATAGAGAACCTGCTTTTAATTAATAACCTGTAGTCATTTAAAATAAATGACTGATTTCAAATTGTAAACAAGCAGTTCTGTATAAAGAAAAACATCTCGAGATTATTTCAGCCATCTTCAGTCCCATTCCATTAACCATTTACCAGGCAAAACATAATCCAAGGGGCAGAAAGCTCTCATCTTCAGCCAATGAAGGGAATCCCCAAGAGGCATTTACTTCCATATTATTCCTGGCCTTTCTCACTCTCCCAAGGGGGAGCTTTACCTAGCAAGCAAGAGCAGGACAAGTTTGCCAGGACAAAAACAACAAGAAAAAAGAATCCAATTTTCAGTCCACCTCCTCTCTTTTCCATATCTCTCTAAAGGTGTGACTGGTCATTAAGAAAATGCTCTCTCACAACAGGCAGGTATCAAAAGTACACAGCTGAAAAATGAGGAAAGGATAGCAGGATGAATGAGTATCCTCTAATGGAAGCAGAGAGATAAAGCCAAAAAACATGAAGGAAAATATTTAGAGTAAATAGCCTATAGTACTTAACTAGTTCCCTCTAGACTCTGATCTGGATGAATGTTCCCTCTCCATTCTTGACCTTCATCTTGAGATATGCTATCTCAGCGACTTTTGTTATCCTACAGGAGCTCTGCATACATCCATAACTTGAAAACTTTCTGTGTTCGCTGTACTAAATCTCCTTTATGCTCAGTGACTGTGGTCTCTGATTCGCTTATGGAGGGGAAAGAAAGAATTGATGGGAGAAGAGAATATCAAAAGGATTGCGGTGCTTAAGCCAAAGGCTGGCATGACACAGCTAGAGAGCGACAATCCCAGAGGGAACGCTAGGGATTGGAAAAACTTTCCTAGAGGAAAGCTCTAAAGGAAAAGGCAGAATTCTCAGACCTAGTGTCTGCCTTCACTTCACTGCAGCAGCACAGGGAGAGCTGATGAAAATATGTCATTGTACTCCTTTATTTTAAGGGGAAAAGTTACTATTGGCAAGCTGCTGTCTGGGTAATTGCTTTCGTTTTGGTCTGATGAATCTGAGATTTGTTGTCAGCCTTCCAGGGGCAGTGAAAAGCTCATCTATTTTCTCCATTTTATCTGGATAAAATGGCCATGGGATTTGCTCAGCTGGGCAGCATTAGTGTGAATGATTATGAGGAAGTGCTAAAGCGCCACCAAGACATGCATGGCACTACTAGAGCTGTTTATTAGTCCTCTCTAATAAAAACTAGTTCTTATAAAGAATAATTATCCTCAGTTGTAATCTTTAATAGCTATGGCTGGTGCAAGCAGCTAGGCTCTGAAATACTTAAATAAATACTCCTGTCAGGAGCTCCAAGGAGTCATGACCAAAGTATGCCACCGTTCTCAGTGAGCTCAATGCTGCATCAAAGTCAGCTCTCTTCAGGCTTTTTGTGTAAAATATCATCCTGCTCTGCCAAGCCCAAGGAAAGCACAGTCCATCTTACCCCAACAGCTTTGTAAGTACAATTAGGCACGTTCTATATGCTTACACAAACTCACCCATTAGAAGAGGCAGAGTAGAAGAGATTTTAAAGACAAGCAGAAACAGCTTGCCCTGCAGTGAGACCCTCTTCTTCAAAAGTGCCTTCCCACCCACTGCTGCTATTGAAAGAAGTTCTCATTTGGGAGAGGCCTGAGTCTGTCACACTTGCTTTCACTCAATACAGAAGCTCAGCAGATGCTTCCAGGCAATATAACATTTTTCAGACTGAAGAGGAAAACCCTGGCTCAGGCAGGAATCCTACTGCTTTAACATAATGCTAAATAGATTCAAAGTCGAGTTCTTTCTCTTTAAACCTGAACTAACCAGGGCCAAGCATGAAGTGTACCTGAAACAGCTATAAGCAGCTAGAGCAACCCCAAAACTCCAGTGATATTGGTGGCACAACACTTGGTACTTAATATATTGACACTCTTTGGGGCTTTTCCCTAAAAGGACTTCTGACAAGTAAAACTTTTGGCTTCCCACACTATTAAATTGAAAAAAACAAGCATATCCTTACCTTAAAGCCAGTTAGAAATGGGAAAATAATGACAAAGGGGATGGATAAGAGGCTCACAGCAAAACTTTCATGTCTCCTACACAAGAGCAGCTCCTGGAAAGCCAGGTTTATTACAGACACAATCTACTCACAATAAAACTTTGCTACAGGGCAAGAAAGCCAATGGCTGAGAAATAATTTTTCTCTGCAAAGCATCTGCTTGCTGACTTTATTGCTGTTGCCATCTTGAACTGCAAAATTAAATAGTGGCAACATTTGTATGAAAAGGAGAAATGCTCAGCATCACCAATGAGAAACGGTTCTCCTCGCTTTACATCACCCTCCAACTGCTCTCCTTTTTAAAACGGACCCTCAAAGGTTCTAGCAGGAAAAGAGAGTCCAACATTTCTCCAGCTGCCTCTCAATGTATCAACATATTCAACAGCTCTTCACAGAAGCTGAGGCAGAAGCATTTGGATGTAGGGTTTAAGGGGTGCCAAACCCTTTTGCCAGTCCAAGGCATCACCTTTTGCAAAGCAACAGCCATAGGGAAGCGGGAGGCTGTTCCAGCTCTGCAGCTGGAGTGCTGACCAAAGAGCACTTGTTGCCTGTCCCCAGGTCTTAAGGTTATTATCCCTGAGCTGCCCTGAGACATTATAAGGATTGTTTCACTGCATCCTGTGCAATATCCAGCCCCTACCATTAAACTATACCTCCATAAAAGCTCACTTCAGTCTGTTCCTGATGGCAGTGGCTTACAGGAAGGCTCACACTTGGGGGCCTCAATGGTTTACCACCACCTGTCCCACAGCAAACAGATTGATGCAAGGGCAGCCAAAGCTCTTCTAGCAAATACTGGGAGAAAAATATCAGCCAAGCAGGAGATAGAGTCTGCAGCAATTCCAGCCTCAACAGGCCCATCTGAGACACTTCAACATGTTCAGCTCTGAGGACATGATTTTTATGTGATGCCAGATGGGTACAGAAAGAGGGAAGAACCACTTACCCATAATGCTCTGTACCAAGACATGCCATCCACCTTTCTGATGTCAGAGCATTTTTTACAAGTGTGCCATTCACAGCTAAATTCCACACAGGTGCTGCTCATGCCCTCCACCCCCATGGTGTCTTCTGTGGACCAACCAGACAAGGAGTTCGTGAAAGTGTTTTTGCATTCACAAACACTGTTCTCTGCTTAGATTTAGTGAAAAGCTGCCAATGTGGCAGGACTAATATAGATACAAAATGCAAGGTTTAGAGCTCACTAGATAGACTTTGGTCAATGAAATGCCTCTTGCCTGGGTCTGCAGCTGCTCTATAATGGGTATGTGATAGGATTTGAACATGCACTGGAAAGTTTATCCAATCCTAATCTGCTGCTGATGATCTCTGCTGTCTGTGTAATAATGGGGTAAACATACAGCCAGGCAGAGCAGATGAGAGAAAAAGAAATAAACTAGTTTAAGTCTGTCTGGTCTGCAGAACACATCAAATAAAGCCACTTGTGATACAACAAGAGTTAAGGGAAAGGAAAAAGAAGTTAAAGAAAAAGGAACAAAACCAAAAATGAAAAAGCTGTGTGCCCTTAAACACACATGCACATGATATGTAACGTATAACTCTAACAGAGTATTCACTGTCCAAATCTCTGATGTAATTTATAATGTTTCAATTGCCAAGAGGCATGAATCACATGACATAGCCAAACCCAGTGTCTACAAAACAGCACTGACTTCTAAGCAGCTATGCAAACATGCAGAACCTTTTTCTATATGGTTTATCTCTCCTTTCCACCCAATGTGTAGGGGATATAGCATGCAGTAATGTAGAAAAGCAAAATAGAGACCCCTTAACTGTCTTCAACTAAAAGAACTATTGGCAATTCCACACAACTCACTAACTTTCTGAGCATAAGCCAGAAACAAGTCAGCAGAGCATTTGCAGCAAGATCAATGGTTTGGAAAATTTGGTCAACTCATACAATCGCACTCTGTAAATGAGAAGAGCTTGAAACAGCAAGAGAGTCTCTCCAGGGGGAGGAGTAGCAGAAACATGAAGTGCAATGAAGCTAAAATAATCGAATCCTTTTTGTTTGTTTGTTTTCAAATTCCACTTTTTGAGTTTGTTTGTGAAGAATATCAATCCAAAACAGAGACCCAATTCATAATGCAGAGCGTAAAAGCAACAGTGTGCCTGGCTATTGATACAAGTTTTGTCTTTTGAAAGACTCCTGTGTGGATGAGCCCGAGCATTTGTACAAAAAGAAAGAATAAGGCAATTCTCTCTCCTTTCTCACAGTATCTTCCCCTGCCGTTCCAAAGCAGGTGTGAAAAGCTGCCACACATAAATAGCATATCTGAGCCAGCCAAGGAGAGCAAGTACAAATGAACCTTTTCGGGACTTCTCTTCAATTGTGCCTCTACCTGAATTTACTGAATTACGAGAGGAAGGGAGGAAAAGGCCACATTGCCACTTCCGGGTTTTTGTAGCAGAGGCCTTGGGTTTGACTTGCACGGCAACAGTGACACGTTTAAAGAAATTTTTACTGTAAAATTTTATTACTGAGTTTAAACATATGGTTTTTAAAGAGGGATGCTAAGAGCATACCTTTTTGTACATGTGTGTGTCCCACTTACCCAATGCCATACTTCTTCCCTCTTTATGAGCTATTTCCAAACTTCCTCTGATTTCAAGAGTTCTGGTTCAGGTTCCCACTTAACCTTAGCAAGTGCTTTATGGTCCTAACAACACTATGTAGTATTTTCAAAGCATCCTTTTTAAAAATAAAAGGGTAACACTGAAGACAAATTTCTTAGTTCTGAAGAAAACTGCTAGAAGGCCTTTCTTCCTTCCCCATGCCATTGCAGACATTTTCAGCTGGTAGGGCTGTTTTTCAGACGTAGAAATATTTCCAGATAAGTGAACTGAGACAGGCTCCTCTGAAGTTTTTTATGATGCGTACTCCCACCATCACACAAATTCTTGTCATTTTTGAATACAGAACCTACTTGCACATAAATATGCTGTGTTCAAGCGCCTTATGACTATTTACCACCTGCTATAAAAGAGGACAGGCCCAGAAGGCCGCTGTGTTTCCCCCCACAGCAGGGCAGAGTCTATTCAGCCTCAGTCTACCTTCTCTTTTTGTTGAGGGAGAGAGAAAGAAGGAAATAACTATGTGGTTTTATTCTTATCTCGTTTTTTCACTATTGTTGATTCTACTTTGTATTGTATTTCCCTTCCGGAAAAAGTACAATTCAGTAAGGAAGGGCACAAGGGCTCTTTACTTTATTGCCACAACAGTGGGATTTAAAAAATAATTAAAAACCCACAACAAAACTGTCAGCTTGCAGAACACTACATGAAAATACAACAGCAACAGATTTCACCAAAATTAGAGCTGAAGTGCAGCTTTTCTCTGCATGCCCAAGTTTTGCCACCTCATGTTTCCAAAGACAGACACCAGTGTCACTGAGCTGTGAACTCCAAAGACTGTGGCTTTACATGAAGAAAGGTATAACAGCTGCGTGAGTCAGAGGTCCTTTCACAGACTTGGAAAAGCTCTCTGCCATTCAGTAAATGCCAGGCTCTCAAAAAACTCTCTGCTGGTAGATTATGGAAACAACTAAGCATGAAATAACTGTGATATTCTTCAACACTTAACATATAAATATAGGAAAAAAATCCAACTGAAGGGGGACAACAAGTTAGAGAAAATATGTAGGACATCAAAAACACAAACCTGAAATTTATGTGTGTGCATATAGGCAAAAAAAAAAGTTATACTAAACAGGTAAGATATTCCACAGTATAAATCATGCAGCTCCATGGACTTCGTCAAATTTAGGTCTGGCACTGTTGTTTATGAGCTTCCCTCCACTACAGGTTTCTATTCCAGGACAATACCTTTTCCCTTGTCCAACTAGTCAGCAGTTCCCAGCTGCACAAATGAGGCTTCCTTGTCACCTCCTTGGCTGTTTCCCTACCCTCTGCAAATACAACTGTCACCTCTTGGCTGTTCTGCATCCTGGCCAGTTCTTTCATCCCACCTGTATCTTCCTTACAGCATTGCTCCGCTCCCCCTTATCTGTTAGGAAAGGAGAAGAAAAAAAAAAAAAGGAGGGAGAGGAATGCAAAAAACCACCAAATCTTTGCATTATATTTAATTGCCTTACCTAAAATCATATTCACCCCTCCTCATTCTGGACAACAGCAATTCTTAAAAATCTGATTACACCCTTCACCTGAATCATCTTCTCAAAGGATTTGTAACAATGGTCTACCAAAAAAGGATGTTTACTTGTTGCTATACTTCTTAAAATCCCTTTGTCCCAGTATGTGACAGTCTTCACCGAGTAATCCTCTGTGTCATACTTTTAGGGAACACTGTCTGTCAAAATTACAAAGGAACCCAATTGAAGCTGACAGCACATGTTGTCCTAAAAATCTCCAACATTTGTTATCAATCAACTTGTAAAGCCGAAAGATTGTCAAGCAAATCCAAAAGATGAAACTCCTGCTCTTCATAGCAATCACATATGATGTAAGGGACTGCTATCCCTGAAATACTCATTTCTGGGAATTCAGAGCAATCAGCCCACTGTAACTGCTCAATGCTATATTGTGATAAAGCACTTCTCTAGACTCTCTTGCCCAAAAGACCATCTGCAGATAGACACATAACTCAAGAGATCACAGCAGAGATGTTCTACCAACAGTCTGGTCATTCTTACACAACTTGCTGTTTTGGCATTTGATGGGTGAGGGTGCTCATGATGAAAATCTCCACATCCCTCTTTTCATGCTCTTCAAGTTTCTCTACTTCTAATGGTTTCATCTGTCTGAATTTGTCTGGAAGAAAACTGTTCCGCAGGAAGATCAGAAGAGCAAAGAGGCAAATCAATCTAAGCTTGAAGGATCAGCACATTCTCACCTTTCTATGTGCTGTGCCCTTCTTGATCCATGCTGTAACTCCAGCTTTTATAACAGAAAACAGATTACCTTACTTCTACAAAAGGTCCTTTTCTATTAATTATTCATCTGCCTAAATTAGAAGTTACTCTGCTCGTACAGTAAAAAATCATATGTGCTATAACACCATCTCCCTGCTAAACTAATGGCTCACTAATAATGTGGGCATCTGCCATTTGATTATAAGATACTTGATTACTTGGGGTAAGCCCAGGAGGTTAAAAAATACCGGCTACGGGTACTTGTCTGTTCTGAAGTTTATGTTTCAGGTTCTTTAATAATTTCCACTACCTGACATAATTACAGTGGATGCAAAGGTTAACCCCATGCCTGCCTAATGACTTCAGTATCCCAAGATGTTACATCTCCAGGAAATTATGATTGTGATTATGCTATTCGAGTGCCAAGACTAAAGTAACTGCAGTGTGTGATGGGACAATGGAGCAATGAACATGTGTCATCAGACCGTTGGCACAATACAATAATAACTAGACAAGTAAAGGGATAGAGAATGCTGCGGGATTAGAAACAATTTCCCTTATCAGCTTTTTCTAGTAGTATTCACTCAGGGACTCGCACAAATTAAAAACTGTGATTGTGTTTTCTGAGAAACGGAGGTAAGCACACAGGTATCCTGCTGACATTTTCTACATGCAGCCTATTGCCTTTTGGAAGGGTTCAGCCCTGGATCCTTTCCTCAAACAAGCAGTTAATAGCACTGGATGTCTCAGTACGGGTTTCAGAGCATAAACAGGAAACACAGATTTGCAAACAATAGGATTATAGCAGAGAAGGAAGCCCAAATGGATTTTGATGCTAAATGGAAGGATAGCAGGAAAGGAAAGTCTCAGACCCAGTGCTCCAATAATATTTCTACTACAGTCCACAAAGAGCCCTCCAAGTAATTTTGTGAAAATGAAATACCACTGTTGTCTTGTGGTTTTGCGGGGGTTTGTTGTTGTTTAAACCGAATGTTTATGAAATGTTTTTGAATTGTTATTGCTCTTTGTGGGATGTTTACATTTTCCTGCAGAGCAGTATGAGATATGCTTATTCATAGACGTACAGGGTACATATATTGCTATGCAGTAAAATACCACATTAATTACCAACCCCAGCTCCCCGTCTCTACGCTACAGACACTGGCGGTAACTTTAGCTGAGGGCCATGAAGCCTGATGTAGGGCAACCAATGAATATGTAAGCATACCACAGTACAGAAATACATCTCACTCCTCAATCTTTCTACAGGTAAGCAAAAGAAACATGAATTTTAATGTTTTGAACCTATTTCAAGCCTGCAACTCTTATGGAGGCAATGCTGCTTCTGCAATCATGGTCAGTACTGCATCAAAACCACTGCAGTAGAAGGATTCCTTTAACAGTACAAGAAAACTAAGGGAAGAAGTGTATCTTCTACAGAAATCACTTCCTTATTAACCAGAAGGAATCCATGCATAGCTCTGATGTTTCAAAGGAACTTGCTAAATAATTAGATGAAGATTTGTGTGAGGACAGGTTTCTTCAGGAGACCAGCCTCACCACTGTAAGAGCAGCCCCACGTTTACATCAAAGCACACCAATACAAGCGGGCATGGATGCAGAATATCACCAACATGACAGAACTACTCCAAATATCCAGTGACTACAACCTCCAGTATTTTTTTATTACCTTTGTAATCGCTGACTCCAAAAAAACTTCCCAAGAACAAATGAATTAAAATAAGCCACATGCACCACATGCAAGGTTTGTATTATTGCAGCTGTGTGGCAGAGGGAAAAGATAGAAAGATAAAGTAGAAATGGTAGAAATGAACACTCAGCTCTCTTGAATCCTACTCTGGTATCTTGTCTACAAGGCTTTTCTGCTCTCAAAAAGCTGTAGCTACAGGCTTTCACAGCATGAAACAGGCTGTCTCCATCACACCCTGGGCTGGGTAAAGATCTGCACAACACAAATTTAAAGGAGTAAAATCAACCGCTAAAATCCTTTTGCCAATGAAGATTGTGTAAGCCCAAGATAACATTATGTTGCAGGGTTTTGCCAGCTATTAACTGGTTGAAAGCTGAATGGGAAGGAAGCTAGTTAAACTGACACATATGATGCTGAACATTGATTTTTTCACTAAATTGTTGTCCACACAAACCCCAGTATGGACATTCCTGAATTGGTTTAAAATTGACTTATAATGATTTAGTGTATGTTTACTCTCTATTGACTCAGGTTGTGGCCACAGCAGGGAAAAAAAAAAGCATTTGTGAACAGAACACAGCAACATGTCCTGTGAAACATCTTAAGAAGAACAAGGCTGTCTAATATATACTCTTAAAAACACCAAGGTTTGAAGATTTGTTAAAGACAACGTAGAGCCATGGGAATGCTCATGTAATTGCAAAGAACTCAGAGATTTTATTTAACAGAAAATAAGCTATTTCATCTGGAAGTTACTTCTCCTCAGCTAAGGCAGGGAAGCCAAACACATGCAAGCTGTTTGCTTCAGTTTGTCCATTTTATTCTGTATTTACTGGATAATCAGTGTTCGTGCTGGCAGCTAACACAGATGAAGGACAAGGCTTTGTAAAATACCCTATTCTGACTATGCCAAGTGCTGAGCCACCAGGATACACTAACACTGACTTAATGTTCTTTGAACAGCAGTCACTGTGCAATGCATGGAAGTCCAGTTGTATCATAACACAACACCAAAGACAACTTTACAACTCACTTCCAAAGTGAGGACAGTCACCAGAAAAGACCTTTTGGCTCACATCAGACTACACAGCAACTTTAGTGCCAGCACTAGACTCCAAACAAGAGTCCAGCTTGGGAATGGCACCTTGACTACTCACTAGTGGAAGGTGGTTCAAGACCCACAGGTCTAATGTCAAGTCCTATAGCAACATAAACCATTTTCATAATGGTTGTGGAGCATCAGAAGAGGGTTGCACATAAGGTGGTTTAAGCAGAACCCCATCTTTACTAGAATCAGAGCTGGAATATCTGGATTTCTGGAGGGAAGTTTTAAAGGGAGGTGAACATAAGGAAGAAACTCTTTACTGTGTGGGTGACTGTGCACTGGAAGAGATTGCCCAGAGAGGGTGTGGAGTCTCCCTTGCTGGAGATATTCAAGAAGCATCTCGATGCAATCCTGTGCAATGTGCTCTAGGATGTCCCTGCTTGAGCAGGGAGGTTGGACCAGATGATCCACTGTGGTTCCTTCCAACCTGACACATTCTGTGATTCTGTGATTGTAGATCAATGTGAGTTTACCAACTGATAGACATGCTCTATGCTGAAAATTATACTGAAAGGAAAAAAAAAAGGCACTTTCCTTTAAAAGGTGGTAAAACCATTACAAACCTAGGTCTTGACACAGGCCCAGCCATTCAAGTTTGCTCATTTCTTTTTGACTTTGAAGTATCCTCCATACAGATGTATTTGCCTTCACAATTGCAGATGCAAAATTAAAATCTTCTTCCCCTTCCCTGGACAACCATTCTTTTCTGCTACACACAGTTTATGGGAGCTCACTCTTTGATATTTTTCTAATAACTTGTGTTGTGTCTGCCACTTTGGGGAGTGCCTGTGACAGAAAGCATTTTATTACTTCTCTGTTTGAGTTCACTGCAGAGAGCTCACCAGACCCTATCACTGAAAGGACATATCTAGGCAGAAATTTAATCAAGCAGTGATTGAAAAATTAAAGGTGGTAGTGATTAATATGGATTTAAGACTTCTTTTGTTTGAATGGGTTTTAGCTAGAGAACATGGCAGTTGGGCTTTTTTAAATTTTTTTTCCCCACTGAAATAGAGAGAAGGATGAGAAGGGGAACACAAAGGAAACCTCTTTAGGCAGATCATTTCCCTCCTTTTAGCATTCAAATAAAAGTCAAGGGAAGAGGTTACACACAATGCATATTATTATCCTTAGGTAAATAATCAAGTGTAATTTCAGCAATCACAAGCACACCTCTGTGTGTTAGCAAAGATCCAGCCACAGAAATTCAGTTTGGACCAGCACCAAAAGGGAAAATTTCTGCCCAAGACACAAACAAATTTTGATATTGAATCATTTGCCTGGCTTATGAAGAAATAGATACCATTTAGTAAGCATGAGTATACTCTAAACATACATGCAGTAAGAGTGTTTTACATTTAAAACAGATGAACTAAGATCTTTGAAAGCTGCAAAAAACCTGCTAGACAGTCACGCAAAATTAATCTGAAGGTCCAGCAACAGAAGGAGTGTCCATACCTCTGGTTAGAGAAGGAGGGATTTCTACAGATACAGATATATAAATATATAGATATATATATCTTGTGGAAATTTGCATATGCATTCTCATGCCTTGCACATTATGCAACCATTTACAACATTAAAGGAAGTGGAATATACTACCATGGTTTGAATCAGATTTCAGAAAAAGTCTTTGCATGGTAAAACATCTGCATCAGTCAACTTAGCTGAGGCTATAGAGATGCCAGAACTTTGATCAAACCATTTTGTATTGCCCCTGTTTACAGTAGTAACTGTAAATCTATAGAGTCAATTCATATTGGCTCAAAGTTATTATATTTGATTGTAAACAACTGTGTGTACGCACTTCAATTTAAAGTTTATAGCCGTTTAGATCATCTGAGAAATAGGGACAAGCTGGGATAAGAATGGCCATGCAAAATTTGCTTCTGCTTAAACACGAATATTTAAAAAAAAAATCTTGGCCAAACTGACATAAGATGCATATGATGCTGGCCTTAATTTCTTCCCTGCAACAAGTGACTGCTACCTAAGTATCTTTGCAAAAACATCAGACATGCCTCATCTTCCATAAAGTGTTGAAAAAAAATTAAAAACAAAACTCGAAAAGCATAGGCAAACAAAGAAGATTATTTGTGGAATATTAACCTTGTTATAATAAAAGCCTTTTCTGAAAAAGGATTACCAGAGCTTGCACTTCAAGTAATAGACTTATTTTTCCCAAAAGATATATTTTTCCTTTTTCTTTTTTCCATGCTTGGTCAGAGTAGGTGATTCACATTTTCCCTATATGTCTCTTGTCCCCATACACAAAAGAACATCTTCATAAGTCACTTGAGAAGAACTCTAAAGCCCATATTCAAAGCACTTAGATTAACTGGAAAAAAAAGTTACCTACAAAATGGCTCTGCAGAGAAATATGTTTGCATGCAACTTCAGATGATTTTTGCTAACTAACACTTACATAATGGTATGGTTCCCAAAGGATTCATATAATTTAAATATAGGGTGTCTGAAAGAAAATGAGTGCTGGAAGGCGGATACCCAGTAATCCAATCCCACATACCCCTGGGCACAAGCATAATTGTATTATAAAGTAGCTCTGCCAAAAGTGAAAACAATTAAAGCACAATACATATTTTATTGTATTTACAGTTAAGAAGGTGGTTTCATTTTTCGTTCATATCCACAAAATACAAAATAAAACAACTCAATGAATGCTGCTTGGAAACACAGTAATGAGATACTGCCATGTCATGTGTGTACTGGAGGCATTACTCAGTCAGAATCGAAGTTTTGACAATTCATTGGCAAGAGAACTCCAATTTGATCAGGGTTCTTTAACCATTTTGTTAAAACTGTTAAATCAACCCTTTTAACATTGAGGATAGCTGTGATTGAAATTCTGGAGGAACAGGATAAGGGTAAAGAGCTCTCTCTAAGAGTGCTGGGGTTTCTTGTCTCTTCCACATCCAAGTGTCCAAAGAGAGGTTGAAGTAAAACAAAATCTGTGCTGCTCATGGTTAAGGTTAGTCAGAACAACAACTCCAAAATGCAAGACTCAAACACAACTTCATCACATAAAGGATTCTGACAGAGACTGAGAAGGTAGGGCGAAGGCAAACAGAGTCACTGTCTAAAGAATTAAAAGTATAAAGAAAATCTACAGTAGAGCAGCAGAGAAGTAGTAATCACAGCAATGTTCAGGATTCCTATTGAGCTCTTTAGTTCAAGGAAGTCTCCCAGGCCAATATTTTTCAGAGTAGCCTCAGGTTCATACAGAATCGATGCTTTCCAGCTTCATAAATGCCAAACACTTTAGCTGATGTTCAGAGAGGCTCCACATGATCAGCATCTCTGAAAGCTTGGAAAATGTATGCCTCCTAATACAGGACTCTTTTGAAAATGCTGGACTGTACTTCTCTGCATGTCAGTCTCTCCACATGCAAATTGAGCATGAAAGTATTCTCCCACCATGAAGGAGTAGCAAACAGCTTTCTCGATGTTTGTAAAGCTCCTTTGAAAGAGGAGAATACCCAACACTATAAAAAAAGAAAAATCACCATCACTGGTGTACAGATGCCTCATAGCTATCCAGCCCACTTTCAAAACCTATAGGGACTGGCTCTTCCTAATAAATGGTTCAAAATCATGAATGGTCAAAAAAAGAAACCTAAAGAGAACAATGGAAGATGTGGATCTGGTTGAGAGAGAACCACAAACAATTACAAGGAAACCCAAGTGCCTAGAATTGCCACTTTCAAGATGTAGCTGCCTTATAAATATGCGGTGGCAACTTGCCAGGGAGAGTAGAAATTTCTTTTTGCTGCTGAATCACAAAGGTTTGGAGAACTTCTAGGGCACTTAATTTTCTGGCAAATCGCTTGAACCAGTTACCTACAGAGCACTACCTCTGCAGCTTCTGACATGCAGCAACTCCACAAGTCTGAGGTCACACATAGCAACAGACCTCACATGAAAGCACTGCAGAGTATTATCCTTTCATTTTTCTGCAGTCAACCTTTACCTTTAACGAGTTTTTTTAACCACTGCTTCCTCTTATCTTGCCACCTTTGGTTCACAGGACAGCAAGCCCAGGGAGCATGGATTGCCTGATACGATGCTTTTGGTGTCTGTCTTACTGTCCCATTACAAGGCAGAGTTTAATGTGCACACGCTGGGTCTGTCAACCTGGCAGCAACTCCACCGTTCTTCAGCACAGCCCTGCCAAGCAGCCTGCAGAGCTGATGTGTCTTCCCTGCCTTCTCTTGCCTTTCCTCTCTGCTTTGCTCAAAATAATTCTGTTATTCCCTGCTGCCAAACAACCTTTCCCAGCCCCCAGGGGCTCAAAGGAGGAGCCATGTTGTTCACACCCAGCCCAGCAGCCCCCATTATTGCTCTAGTATGAAAAACTACAGCTAGTGTATGGTGTAAATTGTTACTATCACTCCCTTTCTCTCATAAACCAGGTACTGCCAATATCAGTCTGCTGTGCTTCATGTATCATTCATCAGTTCCTTAATGTGCAAAGCCCTCCGCTGCAGCTCTTTTCTCTGCATTAAAGTTATCTGTAGGGGAAAAAAGTCTCCATGCAACCTCTGTTTGAAATATTAAGAGTACACGTGAATTTCAAAGTGTCTGTTGGCTTCTTTAATTTACCATAAAAACAAAAGCATCAGTAGCGTCCCCATGACCGCAAGTTCCAGGACGGGACAGAGCCACAGCAGGTCACAGGGGTATTAAGCCAAGCTCTTCTGTAGGAAAGCTGTGGGTATACTGCCTGCCTCTTAATTCTGCTAAAAACCAAAAATCCTTCATAAAAGCCCTAAGCCACACAGTCTTTGCTGTCAAGATACACAAGGCAAAGGAGAGAGCAAAGCTCTCCCGTCAGCATCCTCTGTGTTTTTCCAAAGGCTCCACTGAAACAATGTTATCATGCGGATTTACTGCATGACAGTACTGCACACATAACCTTTTAACACACATAACCTTTTAACTATTTTTAGCCTTTCATATAGTCAGGTTGCTTTTGGACACTTGTTAACTGCTTTCTTCGGCTTGCCTGTTCCTCCCCAGCCAAACAGCACATGATCTTCATGTCTGCCCTCACAGAAGAGTTATGAAGCATTGAAACAGGTTGCCCAGGAGAGCAGCTGAGCCATCATCATTGGAGGTATTTATAAGACCTGTTGATGTGGTGCTTAGGGACATGGTTTAGTGGTGGATTTGGCAATGCTGGGTTATTGCTTGGACTCAATGATCTTAAGGGTCTTTTCCAACCCAAATGATTCTATGAAAGTCATATACACTTGCATGAGGTACAGCAATATTTGAGAGGCTGGTCCTACTGAACAGAGCTGTTCAGGCATGGGAATGGGCAGATGGGACGAGTTTGACCCTTTGGACCCACAGAACAACTGATTTCTTTTGCTGCCAACCATCCTGAACCTGAAAGATGGAGATGCCACCCAGAAAGGTCTGCGGAAAGAAAAAGTATATTGTTTTACAGGTAGAGGGACTAATCCTGGGACTGGGTCTAGGATGAGCATATTGTCCCCATAACACATGTAAGAACCAGCTACTGCCTAGAGGAGGGAAGATAACTTAATCCAGAATACGAATACTGCAATGCCACTGAGTGATTTTGTGGAGGTAGAGTTCATTTTAGGCAATTATCTCATAGGCTCCCTACAACTGCTCTCCTCAGTGATGATGGGCTGCAGTCCATAATAATCAAGACACTGAAAGTGATCTGGACACTGGAACAATTCCAGGAATAAATTCCCACCTCCCCAAAGGCTGGAACAATCTAGCAAAGAAGGGTATCACACAGCACATATGGCATGCCAGGAGGGGAGAGCTGGAGTCAATCTATTTCATCACCTATAAAGGAAAAAAAAAAGGGGGGGGGGCAAGAAGAAGTAACAGCTTGTAAGAAATATGCAAAGCAACATTTCACATTATTTAGAATAATCTATTGGGCAGTGCAGGTATGATGCAAGCAGTGTCTTTGTGTCTCCTGTTTCCCCTAAAAAAACTATCAATTTTACACAGTAAGAAAAGTTACCAATTCCTTCAAGCATAGACTGAAATAGAGATATTAGCCCAATTCTTAGGAGGGGTTGTGCTTCTATTGCTAATGGATGCTAAGTTACACACATTGCTTCTCTATTCAAATCAGAATTCTTAAGGTCCAGCAGGGTCACAGATCTCTATAGTTCTTTTAGCCTCTAGCAGGCTTTAAGGAAGTTACACCACCACGAACTATGCAGGCCTTTGGCTCTGCCTGAGCATATATGAGCAAGTGAAAATAAGAGGAGATGATACATTTGAACCTAGTAGATGTATGACAAAAGATGCATCAACTGGCTTTGCGGCAAATTGGCTAATTTCCTTTCCCACCATGTATGAACATTGTAATGCCAAGAGAGCAGCAAGAGCACACAGAGATGATACCAGGCTTAGATGCAGGAGGAAATCAATATCCATGCTCTGCCCTGGCCAGCCATGGGGAGCCACGAGAGGTGATGTGGCAGTCAGCGGGCGAGTGTCCGCAGGGCTCCGGAATCAGAGCTCACTTTGGACTGCAGCTCACTTTCACCAGCTGCTATGCAATCATGGGATCTTGCTCAGATCTGCTTTCCTGAACTATTCTGTGCCAGTCTTCAGAATTTAATCCTCACCATCACTCTCTTCTACTTATACATATAACTCCCATTTCTACAGCCCTCCCATCATGTGGGAAACAAGGCTTTGGATCTAAGTTTTATGTTCATTTAACCTGTTCTGAAAAGGGGCCTTAACAAGTGCTACAGCTTTGTTTCACTGATTTCCCTTTGCATTTCCAGGTTTACATAAAGGTGCCTCAGTGGAAACTGTAATCGAGATATTTTTAAGTCCTGACATATAAAATTCAGTTCTTCATAATTTGCATGGTTTTTTCCCATATCCCCCTGTTGCCATGTTTTTCTTTAAAAAGAAACCTGTGATGGAAAAGGAATACATTTAGCTGGATTGTGCCTAGTTCTGTGAGTTTGGTACTAAGTCCTAAGGGAGAATAGCTTGTTCATTTTTTTGCTGAGTGTAAGTTACATTAAATATGCTGGACTTGTGGAGGTTTCTGCTAAGATGCCTCTGTAAAACTGAAATTCAATTGTCTTTTCAATGGCTGGAAACATTCATGAAGTGTAAATCATTTCCCTTCCTCACTCACTCCACAAACTTCACATATTATATAAACATATGGATATTAAAATTATACGTAACTTTTAAAGTAAGTGGTATCTGCCTTTGAGACACTGGGCAGGTAAATTACAGACTCATAGACCACGGAAAAGATCTGGGGACCATTAGATATATAGTGCAATGAAATCAAAAGCAGAATAAATTAAAACTGAGGTAATTTTAAAAGTTGGATACTGTCCAATTTCTCTAGAAGAAAGTCGAATGGAACAAGGACACTGTAACAGACTGTCCCCAGTGGGAACTGAAAGCAGAAGAGGCTTGGACACAGAATCTGCATTTAGTTTATTATTTTGTTGGTACTTAGACTGTCAATCTAACTTGGCTTTCTGCCTCCTCATATTAAAACAGCACAACTTTACAACCTTAGTGCTTTGCCCTGTCTCTAGGGAGCTCTTGCAAACATTTACACCCTCCTGAGATCTAAGAGAACACAGAAGCTTAGGGTATGCAGCTTTTTAAGGTGACAAAGGTAACAGAAAAGGACAACAGCAATGCTTTGGTAATAATGATCTTGTCTTTTGTTAAACTCTTAACGTTTCCAAGCAAATGCAGAAACTAACTGAATGGATTTAACATGCAATGTATTTGCAGTTGTATATACATCCATATGCAATCTTGTGCATACCCCATGCTGTGTGTAGGGTTCTGACTTCCATGAAGCAAATGGGATGGCATTTAAATAAGGGCACCCTGCCCAGCAGGCTGCACTCCAGTCAATGGCTGAACAGCACTTCCAGCAGCACTGGAGCTGCTGGGACTTAACTGGTCCTTGAGCACTGAACTCCATTTTTAATTTCTCTGTCCTCACAGGATTTGCTTAACACTTAACCCTGTGCACTCCTGTTACTTTTGTTTATTTTTGTGTTTTGATTTGCAGTCAGGGAGATACCAAACATAAGGTCAAAGCTGTTACACATTTTTCAGTATAAGGAGCTTTATCCCTTTCCACCTTGCCCTTTAGTACTTCCACATCACAGAAGGCAGGGATGGAGACAAGGATTAACTTTATTTAATGTGTGAAAAGATCCAAACTCTTCTCTTTATAGACAGTTCTGCAAAACAGACCAAAGTACTTCTAAAAATAAAAAAAGTCAGGCTTTGTAAAAGCATAAAATAGATTAGTTAACATTTAAACTAAAGAAAAAAAATAACAAAAAAGAATACTACAGAGAGAAGAGAAATACAAATTAATTAAAAACTATACTCCCTTCATCTACAGTCTACCTGCAAGCAAGTCCTTGTCCTCAAGCTTTATTCCTGCCATCAGTCACTTTGTAATAAGTCCATAAGGAATATGGTCCTTTAGAAGTTTTCTCTGTCCCCCTGAGCCATTGCTATCAGCTCCATACAATGGCTTTCCTGTCTCCCACACTGAGTGTCTCTGAAAGTCCCTTCCCTTTCTCCTTCTCAGCAGGTATCCAAGGAAGGTGTGATTTCTCGCCATGCCATTTACAGAAACACAAGCAAAATAGTTGAGACTGAACAGGTCAAATACAAAGCCTGTCACAAAGCATGATCACCAGTCTGTTATCCTGAGAAATCAACGGAAAGTCTTGACTGCTTCTTTCAAACAACTATCAAAAGTCTACTGTGGAGCAGACAGAATTCAGAGAATGTTGTCATCTGATGTCTTCATTTTTAATGATGTGGTATAGCCTAGGACAACTCTATTCCCCAGTGAGCACTGCTTGGGCCTCACCACCATGATTTTCTCCTTTAGTTTAACAGCTCTGCAATTTATGGCAGTGATAGATTGTGCTGCTGGCAACCAACATGGAAACTTAGCAGCCTAGTGCTAAGCCCTGCTACCAGATATCCTGCACCAGGGTTGCTGATGGACTTTGTTGACTAGCTATATCCAGCACACAGAGGTCACAGATCATGATGGTCACAGCCAGCAGACAGGTACAACTTCATGGGACTTAAAATGCCACCTCACACTGAAATATTTCTCTTCTCACAAGGCCAAGGAGGAGAGGAACAAACTGCCTTTACTGTGTGTCTCACCATGCAAGAAGCATTAAATGAGGCAATAAAAAAAGCTGAGAAGCCTTTTCTGTGAAAATTATGCCATTGCTGCAATGTTATTGGTTTTACGAGCTACACAGTACCTTTCATTCAAGAAAGCATTTAACCAGGGGCAAGGGTCTGAACTGAAGTGGTAAGAAAAACAGGTGAGAATGCTTAAATCACGTCAGTATCTTAATTCTGAATTACCAGGGGAGGAAAAGGAGGACTGTCAAGCACAGTGCTAGACTCAGTGATACAAGGAAATCCTACTGTCTGACCAGGTGAGAAAATCTGTTTACTTTAGGTATGATATTTTCTCCATGTTTGACTAGTATGTAATACTCTGGGTAGGTTAGCATATATAATCCAAAACCACTTTTCTCCTCATCTGCAGATTCAGTGAAGCTTGTAAAGGATTCCATAAAAGTAATTTTAAATATTCATGCAGTGTGTCCCAGTAAACCTACAAGGACAACTTTAAGCTTTCTAGGCAACTCCTCTTCAAAAATAGTACTCTTGCATGCAAACATTTGCCTGTGTGCTGCAATGACAGCATATGCCACTGCTTGCAACATTAAACATTATTCAAAGGAATAATCTTTACGCTATTAACACAACAACAAACACTGTGAATGCCTTATCCCCTCTCCTAGAGCCAAATGGAAAACAGATCTCTGTTATCCTCTTCCCTGAAGCATTTTGTCAAACAGCATCATTCTAACACCATCTCCCCCCTTTTGCACATCACATCCAAAGAATACCCTGTAAAGACATTTCCCTGACTCCTAACTAGACTTATTTTGTCAAGTCTTCATCTTCTACTGAGAGCTGGAGATGTCAACATTGTCCTGCATTTTATCTCTAGTGCCTTACTGTAGACGGAAAAGCATTTCCCTTGTGGACAGAATTACATATTCTCAGCCTGACAGTAACAGATATCACTGTGCTGCATTGAGTAAATTACATCAACTTGAACTAGACAAGCGATGTATCTTGAAATACGAAAAAAGGCAGTCACATCTTTAGGTTTTGTTCAAAAAACGTTTCCCCTTCATCACAGTGGGAACACACAGAAAGGAGACAGAAAATAACTGCAACAGGGCATTAACTAGGAACTGTGATTTGGATCTCCTGCTTTGCACTGGACTGCTACTAGATAGTAGCTACACAGAAACTATTTCATCCCAAAGATTCACAGTCTTATATGTCTAGGGTTTTCAATTTTAATCTTATTTTGACATGTTTTTACAATTTCGTTGCTCATTTCTTTTCCATGAGGTCTGGTCATTTTCTGTGGCTGGATCTGAAGCCCACTGAAATCTGTCTCATGGTATTTGAAGACTTTGCTACTCAATGAGATGCAGCAGGGAGGAAACAGCCCATGCAATGTAATACATGAAAACATTTTATTGAACTGTCTGTCCAGAAAACACAAACCAAAAAATCTAGCAGCCTGTTTCATATACTATGAAACTATATAAAACCTCTTCAACCATAAAGTCAATTCTTCTCAACATCTGTTGTTAATATCAGATAATTCTTGTTATTTATAAAGATTAGATAATAAACCCAGTAACTTATTAGAAAAAATAAGCATTTAGAAAAAGAAACATTTAAAATTGAGAGACTGCTACGAGCAAGAAGATTTCAGAAACAGCTGACTACCTTTTTGCTCCCTGATTCTGTTTTTCTGCTTTACCCTCCTCAGGCTTGTATAATGAGATTTAAAGGTGCATTTGGTATTAACTGCTCTTTGAGGTCTTATCTGCAGATGAAAATCTGTTCTTGAGAAAGATATTACCAATGTTTAATTCACTGTTGAAGAAAAGGATCCATACGTTTTGTAACTCTTCAAAAGTATGTGGATAATGCCTCTCATTTCCAACAGCTCAAGTTAAAACCAGTAACAGCGCACAGTTTTCTCTGCATCTACAAAAATATTTGTCTTGTACAAGAACAAAAAATAATGCCCTTCCTCTCCTTACTAGCTCTGTTCCATCAGAAGAACAGAGAAAAACTATAAAAATGAGTGTTTACACATTTAATCAAAATTAATAAGTAGGCTCCATATGATAAAGAACATTAATGTCAAGGGCCATTTTTTCTAAATATTCTGCTTCTAATAGAATCACACTTGATTTAATAAGCATTGTTTCAAAACAAGGGACTCCCAAGAGTCAGCCAAGCACACTCCTGAGTAAAGTATAAATGGTCTGGATAAATGAGATTAAAGTTTATTCTAAAAGCAAGAAAACGAAATAAGACACCAGCACTGTCCCACTTGATTCAATCTTTCATCAAGTACAAAGAACTTCATCTCAGGTACAAGACATTTTTGAGTACTTTAAGATGTTTTTCAATTATTTAAGAAAATGTTACTTCAGGTTTTCAGTCTGATTATAATAGCAGTTGTTCCAATGACCAAAAACTTCAGTTAATCTATTTTGTTAATAGTCTCATTCCTTTTCAGTGTAACATATTGGGTCTAGTACTCATCCATACTACATCACTGAAATTCATGTGGCAAAAAAAGCAAAGGGAGTAATTAAAATTTATGCAAAATAATGGAGGAAGGAAAAACCCACATGCTTCACTTTTGTTATTCCTCCCCAAAAACCAAATTTGAAATTCGCCTGATTGCTTTGTTTTACACCCTCATCACTGATGACTCTGGGCCTCGTAGATCTGGTAATAATGCTAATGATTTAGCCATCTATGCCCACACCAAACTGGAGCTGAGAGGGGGCGTGCAGAGATGTAAAATAAAGCTGTTCTGGGAAATTTTCAATAATACAGTATTGTGATAGCAAGGAAAAGTTCTGTGAAATGATGACCACTATCACTGACTTACCAAGGAAATATTTTTGGAGAAAAATTGTAATACTCCCTTTTGAAAACTCCAACCACTGCCAATCCAAGTCTCTAGGATCTGTGATGAGTTGTTTGTGCTTGTGGCTATGTGAAATGTTCCCAAACTATGGTACACAAACAGAAATCAAGATGACCATCTTTTTCTCTCGAGAAGACTGGGTATTGCCTGAACAACCAACCATCTGCCTCTGTACATGGCCTGATATGGAGTCAAAAGCTATTTGCAGTCACTACTGCTGTCACTGCCACATGGTAGCCTGTAATATCTGCTTTTTGTATCTCAGCAGGCTCAGTATGCAAAAACCCCAGGCTATACTGTTAGTACAGTGAGATGCAATAAAAGGATATAAAAGATTATGAAAGGATATTTCAGCAGCAGCACCTGACCCTTGAAAGGCAGAAGTAGATATAAGGAGAAGGTTGGTTATGTTGACTGGGATGACAGCAAAATGGAGACAGCTAGTGCAATGCTGAAGTAGCTGCCCGGGCAAAAAGAAGCCTTGTGATACAGAAAAATTAGTGTACTGTGATGGGGCACAGACATGGCCTGAGTAGGCGAAATCCCAGAATTTACAGATAAACCAGCTGATTCCTCTGCCGCTCTGCAAGGACTCTTTGTACCTTCTCCAGTATAAGGAGGAGAAATCCATAGCTGTATAAAATAGAATGTCAGTGTTCTCTGGAAGTTCACTTGCCCAGATTCTTACTCATCTACAATTAACCAGTTTAGCAGTAGCAAGCCAATGCCTATACTTTGCAGCAACAGGTTTACAAGACAACTGATCCCGAGTTGTCATTCAATGGTATTAAGCAGACCTAACCCAATCCAGTACCTTCTTTATGAAAGCAGGGCTTTTATACTCTCTTAGTTTTGCCAACAAGGACATTGCACCAAGACCAATAGCAAAGACTGCCCACTTTGCAAAACAAACCACATCTTTTGTGGTCCTTGGCCCCAGAATTTGCAATTCCTTTCCCACAAATGCAATCAAACCCAAGAATATACAGTCTTGATATTTGGAAAAGCACTTTTTGTAGTAGCTCCATTGTGTAAATTTCGTATCTACAGGAAAAAAACCCGACCAAAACGAAACAAAAATACCCCACACTCTGTCCCATCAGGACGGCTGTGGAAAGATGTCCAAGAGCAGGTACTTACAATACAAGTGAATGTATAATGTCAGGTAATGACCTCTCCAGTTGTGTGTTATTTATATGTAAAGTTCCCACAGTAAAGCACCACATTAGTTCTGCTCTATTTCAGTGTTCAGTAGCTAATACAGAGTTGACAGCATCAGAACAAATACCTGAAAAGAACAGGATTGATAGAAGCCAAGTTCATATCAAGCCCTGGTGCTTTCAGAAAAGCCCTTGCCTCAGCCAAAAGACAAGTGAACCAGGGCTAAATTACAACACTGTGTACAAGTCCTTTGAAATTAAATAGTTCTGGCACAAACATTTGCTTAGTCAGATGATTTCAGGCTTTGAAGAGATGTTGGTACATAAGAACATAACAGCCCGTTGATTTCAGGAAAAGGAGAGGTATTATAGGACAAAACAGAAAGAATAATAAAACCCCTGTGGGCTGAAAGTTTTCAGAGAACACTTCCTTACAACTTAGTCATATTCATGTCCTTCAGAAACATACCATTCAACCTGGAAACCTCTCTAAGCAGTACTTATTACCACTGATAAAGGGGAATATATTCACTATCCTTTAAATAAAAAAGGCCATTGGTTTTACCCTTCTTAATTGCTTTTCCTCTGTTGTCATTCCAGTGAGAAAGCACAACAGCTTTCCTACCGCAAAGCTGCTCACTACTGTCTGTATCTTTTCAAGGGAAGAGAGAACTGATACAAAAACCAGAAGTACACAGTAAATTTCACCTCAGGCTCCTACAGAGCTATTAGGCACACACTAGTATGAGATAACCCTAAATAGGAGTGCTTTATAAAAGGTGATGTAATAGACGCAGACTAAGTACCGGAATTGCTCATTATAAAATCCGCCCTTTTTTTCCTCCTATTAAAGAAATACTGCATTGCCTCAAAAGACAGCTCTTCCAAACTGAAGCTGCCACCACAGAATGCTCCTTTTTAAAAGGATTTTTTCTCAGCAAGCTTTTCTGATGGATGTCCTTGAAATTTTGCAGAGGCAAACAACTGCAGCACTAAAATGATCATTTGGCAGCTTGCTGATGTTTGCTGAATCTCTCTCTGAGCCAGCTCCTCCTTTGTTTTCTTCTCTCTCTTGCAGTGATCTCATATAGCATGGATATCTCAGAGACTGACGTGGAACTGCAGTTCCAAGTTGGTTTTTTTTCCCCTCAAGACAAAGACAGGTATTTGCTTGAGATAAACTGAAATACTCCATCCAGCTTAACTCCACTGCAGTTCAGGTGTGAAAGTAAGTGCACCTGCATATCAGAGGGTTAGGAATCTATCTTCTTCTCACACTAGAGCAAAGTCTAGGATCCAAATGCTCCAGAAATCTGAATGTCATGTTCTCCTCTTTTATTTACATTGCACAAGCTCTGGTAGTGTAAAGTGAGAGGGACAAATCACTTGTATTCCTTAAATGAAATAAGCACAAAAGCTTTTGCTTCATTTCCTCTACAGTAGCTAAGGTTAGGCCTTATACAAAATTGATGTACCCTTACTGCTTAAAGGTATTTATCAGGAAATGATTTTGTCCTTTAAAAATTATTATCTGCTTCTGCTATTTATTTGCTCACTGAATTTACACTGAGCTTTGAAAAAAAAAAATCTCCTTGACTCTTTGCAATTCAACTGTAAGCAATAACTGACCAAGCCAAAACATTGCTGAAAAATCTGTCTATCAAATATCATAATTTGTGTCTTTTCTACCTGCCTAGTCTCACCCTCCTACTGGATAACAGAAAATACAATTTCACTTTTCAGAAACCAGCCAGACACATCTTCAGTGTTCAACCTCACCCTTACATGGCATACACTAGTCCTTACCATTTACTTTTGAGACCTTCAAGGTACACAAGTTGCAAAGAGAATGGAGAACCCACACCAGTGTCTGACTCTGGTTTTCACCAGCGGAGCTTTCAAAATCATCAGATCCATTACTTTGTGTTTCCACTGCTGAAGAGACCTCGCAGATCTAAAACAGAAATACTGGTTCTGAGGCAGGTTCTGAACACATGATAGTGTATGTGGCATAACACAGAAATTTTACTGGCCCTTGTAAAGGATGACATACATAACTTGGTCTGCATGTAAAACTTTACCCACTAAAACTTGTGGCCATAAACTTTTGCTAATAAAAACCTTCTATGTTAAATCATCAAATATTTTCTCTTTCTCTAATTATATAGAAATACAGTAATATGATAAAAAGGTAGATCCAGACGTTAGGCCAGGATGAGATTCTTCTAACTGTGTTACATCACAAGATATAAATTTGTTCAAATCTGATCGGCAGTAATTTAGGAAGGCTTAAAATTTACCACGGCCAACAGATCTCTGATTATCAGGGAGGAGTTATTGCCTCCTGTGTAATTAGTTTGTTCTCACCGAGCTAGCCCATGGGTTACAGGCGTTTTGAAATGTTGTAAAACACCCTAGAGAAGGATGACTACTGCTGATGGAAAACCACTCTCCATTGCAGCACACAGGCCAGGAGAGCTCCGTTAGCCCTCTGTGCAGGGACTAATGCCTTCAGAGCTGAAGAACCTGGTTTACATCCTGCTGCCTCTACTTGGTGTTTTACGTGCACAGCTGGCTAATGACCGTGTTGTATTATGTATAAAACCATTTACTGTGATATGCTCATGTTGTTAATATGCTGTAGAGTATTTTTGCTCTGCTTAAGGGGCAACTTTGGGAAACATTAATGCTGGCTGGTATGAAAACAAGGGTAATTCCAGTCCAGAAGGCAAGAAGAAATCCACAAAGTGGCCAAACATTTCCATCTGCTCAGTGAACAAAGAGACTTTCAAGCCTCAATTTATGCCTTCTGCTGTCAGCTGCCATCATAGTGAGTAAGAAATCCTCCTTGCATTCATAGAAGCCATGTTGATGAATGCTGCTAGCAGTGCTTCGGTGGTCTCCATGCTCCTTGTCCCTCAGTCTGTGTATGAAGCTTTTAGGCTGTTTTGACTAGTTCTACTCCCCTTGCAGCTTTCCCCAGAGAAGACGCTGAATACAAGGAGCTCTTTGCTACACCAAAAGAAACCTGTGGTCTGATGGTATGAGGGTTTTGAGAGTTTGGTGCTGACACTTGCACTCTTTTCTCAAACCAGCAACTTATCACACACTTCTTGAAAGCGTAAAACAGAAGAAAACCTCTTTGCTTCAGCCTGTCCTGCACAGTTAATCTCTGGAATCTCCACATCCTAAGAGGTCCTTGTCTGCTCAGTATAAAAGCAATGATGTGCAGAAAGTAATGTAGGCCTGCTACCATCTCACTACAACTTGTAATTACAAGCCAACTTTTTCCCCCCTTATTTTACTGGTTTTCTACTTTCACTGATGCATCTCTAGAGTGGCTTGAAGAGCACCACAAAGGCACCTTAGAGAAAGCCCCAAGTGACCTTACTCCTTAAGAGTAAAAAAAAATATGGTCGGTACCTAAGAGTGTGGATCTGCCAGCATACACATGCAATGAATGCACAGTTTTGTTGCTCACAGTTAAATCTGAGTGGGAGTTCCAGGTCATTGTCCTGTAAGTATCAAGTAGCACAGAATTAACTGCACTTGGTAAAATTTCCCAGCTATTTCCTTGCCTTCCCCTCTTCCATCTTCTTTCTCAGCAGGACTGTTTTCCAGAATAACAGGAATGATGGAGGAGCTCTAGCTCCCTGGAGTGGCAAATCTGCTACATCACTGACAGTAGAAAGATACTCAGCCCACCTCACCGTTCTCTACATCAAGAGAGAATTCCAACAGTGTTTCTAAACTTTGCCTCTGCTGGTGCTGAGGGATACTGGAACTTGCACCCCAATACAGAAATGCACTAGGTGATGTTAGTCACCTAGTTAGTCACATCAAGGTTTAGTTTATGTGAAATGCTTAAGCCTCTTACATTGTAATGAACTAAGATGCCAGATTCATTACATTGTAATGAACTAAGATGCCAGATACTCCCTACCAGCCTTGTCACCCCTTGCTATCCTGCATACTCAATGCTGTTTGCAGAATTCACAAGGTGACTGCAATAATCACAGAATCACAGAATTTTAAGGGTTGGAAGGGATGGACCTTAAAGATCATCTAGTCTAAACCCTCTTTGCTATGGGCAGGGACACCTCCTAGTAGATCAGGTTGCTCAAGACCTTATCCAAGATGGCCTTGAACAGTTGGGGCATCCACAACTTCTCCAGGCAACCTGTTCTAGTCTCACTCTCATAGTAAAGAATTTTTTTCCTAATATCTAGCCTAAATTTCCCTTCTTTCAATTTGTACCCATTACTCCTTGTCCTATCATTGCAGTTCCTGACAAAGAGTCCCTCTCCGGCTTCCCTGCAGGCCCGCTTCAGATACTGGAAGGTTACTATGAGGTCTCCACACAACCTTCTCTTCTCTAGGCAGAACAGCCCCAGCTTTCCCAGCCCGAGCATTGCAAGTGCTGCCCATGATGGCCATTCAACAATTTCAGCTCATTCAGAAGGGAAACCAGCTGTGAATGTTTCTGCACAGACTCCACTATACCTTTAGGTCCCTGGATCTGCACTGCCTTCCAGATAACTACGCTCTGCTTCAATTAATTGCTGATAGATCCACCCCCTTCTTGAAAATTATAAAGATGATTCTCCTCTGCTATAGTTCTGCAGAAGCACAAATGGCTTTACAGGCTAGACTCCCAGATAATGCAGTGGGAGACATGGCACACTGCAGTCTGAATCACTGTTATACCGGTCTGCCACAAAGACGACTTTCTCAGGCAGCTACAATCAGAGAAAGAATGCCTGGCCTGTGTTAATCCTTATCAGGGGAAGACAGGCTTAAATGTGTTTGTTTATAACAGTGCTAAAGTTTGCTAAAATATTTTAATAAGTAGGTAAAAAGAAGAGGCTCTCAAAAAATCTAGTTTTCCTCTGATGCAGGAAGGCGGAGAGAATCTAAATTAAGATAGGTATTTTTTCATACATAGAAAATAACACAGTGTGAAGAGTTGTGATATTTTTCGCTGAATAAGATCCATAGAAGCAGGCTACTTTATAATGTTACTCTGCCTTTGACGGTAGGGGAAGCTTATTATCATTTTTTGTGGTGGTGTGAGGACTTTTTCTATGGAGTTTTCTCACTCACTCATCCTAATCAATGCAAGAATCACTATGAGGTTGCACTCATAATCAAGACACAAACAGCATTAATGGACAAAATAAGTTAACAAACAGGTAAAATCCAGAGGGTGGATACAGCATTTGTTTTTGATGTATGTTTTGTATCTCCCATTACACTTATACACACAGCATGCTTACATAAACTTTAAGGCTGTGACAATTCATCCCTAAGGAAATGAAGATCAGTGCTACAGTTAAAATCCATTTCTCAGGAGAGTCTAAAGCCATTGTTCCTTGTTACATTTTATTTATGGAGGTATTCTGGTGATGCAGATTGATTTTCTTGACTCCATATTTTACTATCTCACCTGTCTGAAAGTAGACACTGCTAGTACATTGATTAATGAATTGAAAGTTTCCATACTTACACTGCTGTTTCAGTAAGCACTTCTCTTTATTCCCTACTGATGATCCTCAAAGGTCTCCTCAATAAATCACAAACAACACTGCTACACTGAGGTTGCACTCACTGGACTATTTTCTTTCTATTCCACCAGGGATTAAGAAATGCCAATTGTAAAGTCTACATGGGAGCTAGAATCCAGGCTAGGTCCGACTTCTGCAGGACACCAGACTGAAGCAGAAGCTTGTCTAGAAACAAGATTGAGGATCTACCAAGGGCTAGAATAAGTAACTCAGAAATGACACAACTATTGATTCCAGTATTTTGAGCTTTTCCCTTCACGTTAAATTGTAACATAAAGACAATCACCATAATATTTATTGGGGTAGTTACCAGCCATTTGGTTTTCTATGTGCATATTGTGGATTCAGAATGGTTTTGACAGCAATGGCTGTTTCTGCTTCAGAGACACCATAAGTACCAGCATTATGACACTCTGTAATGCCCGATGCCGATTATTGCACAAGTGAGACAGCTTTTCTACCACACATGAAACATTTCATATTGCCACAGCTGGAAAACTTACTTTATGTTCTGCTATAAATATGAAGAAAATATCACTTGGAGAATCTTCTAAGGTAGGGATGCATAAGATGAAGCAACCATTTTGAAAAATCCATCTGTAAATAGAGGTTGTAACTAACTTGGCTGGCACATGAACACTTGAACTTCCAGGAAGCTATTGCAACAGCAGATTAGAACTAAAGGAAGGACAGACAGTGGATAAAATACATCAATGTTATGGTAGACACTGTCCTATGAGTCCCTTGAAGACAGTATCATCTCATACGAGCTACATTATTTTATTGTACCTGACATCATACTGTGCTGAAGAGTTTTCTAAAGTAAAGAATATTTGTAATTTAGGATTCTCCGTAAGTAGAACTTCATGCAAACAACAAACTAGGTCAGGTCATCAGATTCAGACTGAATGACATACTTAATGCGCTGTTTGTCCCATTCTTTTCAAATTAAATATTTATTTAACTGAAGGATGATAGGGATTTGCTTTGCTTTGATGTTATTTGGAACATAGTGAATGTATACAGTGAAGACACAATGATGGGATGCCAGAGTAAATTACTATATCCTCAAACATTAAAACATGCCCTTAAAATTCCATTTTTCCAAGGTAACTAGATCTTACCCTCTCCCTCTGCACATGTTATTTACATAGGACAGCTAGTATTTATTTTCAGTAAAACACTCTGCGCTAACATAAATTTAGTTATAGTATAATGTGTGCATACATATATACGTATGTGCAGTACAGCAGCTACACTCTGGAAAAATTCAGTCATGCTGAGATCCACCACAGCAGGCACACAAGCTAACTAATAAAAAGCCTGATCAGGTACCTACATTGTTTCTGTAATGTAAAAACAATCTCAGCACAACAGGTATAAGTTCAAAGTTAACTCTTGAATCAGAGTCCTGAGTAGGTGAT
Source organism: Corapipo altera (assembly GCF_003945725.1). Taxonomy (NCBI): domain Eukaryota; kingdom Metazoa; phylum Chordata; class Aves; order Passeriformes; family Pipridae; genus Corapipo; species Corapipo altera. The sequence continues at coordinate 16,209,537 of NW_020884885.1, read as the reverse complement.
GAGCTAGTGTTATGGTGATTTTTTTTTTTCAGTGCATCATTTCACTGAATTCAATATGGCTGTGGGCAACTACTTCAACACAGATGAATCGAAATGACTGAGGTTCATTTAATGTTTGACTCTGCTATATTGAGAAACAAGAATGTGAACCAGCAGATACCAAGTTAAATTTACAACAGTTTCAGTAGGGACTGGAAAAAAAAAGTTTGGGATAGGAAGTTCAGGTACGTCACAAGAATTCTGATCTGAATAAGTCTTTTCTCCTTTGACCCATGCCCTACTTACATACTGTAGGCAGCTCTCCTTTTCTATCAGTGACCCAGAAAATTAGAAAAACAGGTCACACATACAGAAATGCTGGAGGAACTAATAGTTTAGAAAAGAGATGACTCACAGGGAAGATGATCACAATCTATAAATATCTTCAAGGCAGTAACATAAATGTATAAATGAAAAATGGGAATTATTCTGCCTCAGAAGTTGGTAGGTAAGTTGGCAGTGTAAGTTAAGGAAAAGAATAACTGGTAAGTTATGGCATCTCCAGGGATGTTGGCCAGGAACCATTATCATAAATATTCAAGAACAAGTAAAATCAATACTAGTGGGAAAGATGCACTGAGAGACCTGCGAGACCCCTGGAGCCAGACTAGATGTTGCTAAGGTATAATTTCTGGTGCTATTTTTGCTATCCACGACATTAGGGTAAGCCCCAGACAGACAAACGATTGCGTTCGCCAAAGTAAATGTGGCTGCTTAATTTACAATTATGTGTAAGCAGGTGTTTCATTGACTCAGCACCTGCCATCTACTTCCTAGCAGTGATAGCTTTTATGACATGCTAATGGAGAAGATACTACACACCACTGATACAAATTCATAGTTGCTAATTATACTATTAATAACACTGAACCTATCTGCTGCTAATCTTATTGATATAAATAGTATTATTAATTCCATCAGGCGTCAGCAGTGATGTTGAATGACACTGTGTACAGCAATCTCCCTCAATGACTCATTAGGCTCACAGAGAAGGATGACCTTCTTACACAGCCGCACCTGGCCTGCCTGAGGCATTAATGGCTCAGATGTCTTCACTTCCCATCAAACAAATAGCTGGTAAAGTACAGTGACGTATTTTTATTAAATTTAAAAAACAAACCAGGAAAACCTGGTCTGCCAGACATTAACAGGTTGCCTGTCGCATTTCAGGATTCTCTGCAGTGCATAAGCACTGGGATGCACTGCCAAAAAACATGTTTCCATAGGAATTATAGCTCATTAAGTGACTCTAGTTACTTGGTACTTCTTCTCAACCTCCACATTCACACTGAACTATATCTTATTTCTGTACACCCATGAACCCTAAACAGCTGCATCACACTTCCAGCCTTTATTTGTTACACTAGCTAGCATAAGAAATTTTCTTATTTTACCTTAATATTCCTAAAACATTTGGCATTATTACAATATTTTTTTTGGCAGATATGAGATTAAAGCTAGCCATGAGTAAAGTCAAAGCACCTAAAGCTCTACATTTAAGGAACAAACTTGAGACCCTTAGAGTGTGATTTTTCCAAAGTACTTATCATTTTTATTGCACCCCACACATGCAGAGCACAGATCCAAGCAGTCACGCTTGCAGCTGGGAATGCTCAGCATTTATGCAAATCTGGCCTAACATATATCCTACCAAGTACCCACATAATTAGGAATGTGCAAACTGCAGCCCAGAGTGTTTTGGCATTGCACAGGCTTATCCACTGCCTGCCAGCAATCCCTGGCCTCATTCACTGCATAGTTTCCAGACAAGATAAGGGGGTCTACCAAGATTAGACTCAATCCCTGCACAATCTTGCAACTTTCCAGTGTTGATCCCTGTGGGTCCCTTCCAACTCTGTGGAACGAAACAGTATGTGAGCACCTAATTAAAGACTATGTCACAGTGTGTGAGCACACAGAGGGTGAGTTAACACTGCAAAGACAATGAACCAGAATTCCTGTGTCCTTCACCTATCAACTTCTTATATGATTGCCACTTTTGGAAAAAGCAAAGTAAGCATATTTTCCGAGGTAATAACGTAAGAAACATCCTCACTAGACTTACGAAAGCACTATCCTGCAGTTTCCTACAATTCTTTAGAAATGCACAAACGTTGAATGGCATGGTAAACACAGGAGGATGTGGGGGTTTGGCAAAACCCATACAGTGCCACCTGTTCCCTATTTAAAAACTCACAGATGAGTATGAACTAGCTTAGCTATCCAGTGCTTTACTCCAGACTTGTGACTGTTCTATCCTGCTATCACATAATGAAGGGATCAAAAACTTCTTAGCACAGACATTTTTTGCTCAGTGCTTGTATTAAATCTGGCAAACTACATCTCTGCTTCATCGCTGATTCCAACCATGTGTCCTCATTGCATAAATGATGCTTACAGTTTTGGGTAAGTCAATTTGAGCAGTGATTAGTTTTTCTATCTGCTAAACCTTTAAATATTTGATTTGCAGATGAATATGACTTTTCATCTCAACCACAGTCCCTGTAATTTCACCTATTTTTTGAAAAGGTACATATATATTCTGGAAGATAGCTTCTCCAAGTATCAGGCAAGTGCAGGTTCTCTTTTATGTTTACTGACTTACAATGTGTGTTGCTTTGTATTTCTATCCTTACTATACTTTAATCTTTACATTCATCATGGAACAAACAGAGAACAACCAGTTAAGCCTCACCTAAGCCAGCTGCCAGGGAGCCCTGCTCTAGGCATAGAGGAAAGCAGAGAGCTCTTCAAGCCTCACTCCTAGTGAAGTTTTCTGGCTTTATTTCTACATGATTCCTTTCACTCCCAAGCTCAGCACAGGCTGCCTTCTTGGGACAGTAATTTTGCTCAGACTGTAGAGAGCAACTGTTGAGTTGCTCCTAAACTAAATAAATGGTCGCTATTCAACATGACCTCCAGGAAGATTGTGTACATGGGAACAGCAAATACAACTACATCTGCATCGTGAGAGACTTCTGCAAAAAGAATAACTAAGCAAACAACTTGGTGGTTTTAATAGGTAATTATGAGACAACAACCTGAGAGAGCAGCAAACATATAAAAAGGGCAACTTCAGCCCTAAAGAGGTTGGTCAAGAGAGGTGATTCTCTCCCTCTAATACACTCTTTTAAGACCCTGCCTGCAGTATCACATACAGCTGTGGAGTACTCAGCCCAGGAAAGACGTGGACCTCTTGGAGAGGGTCCACAGGAGGACTATGAAGATGATCAGAGGGATGGAGTATCTCTCCTATGAGGACAGGCTGAGAGAGACAGGATTGTTCAGCCTGGGGAAGTAAAGGCTCAGGGGTGACCTCAGAACAGCCTTTCAGTTCCTAAAGGGAGCCTACAAGAAAGCCCCATCCCAGGAATTTTTAAGGCCAGCTTGAACAGGGGGGACTTAGAGCAATCTGGTCTAGTGGAAGATGTCCCTGCCTGTGGCAGGGGGCTTGGAACTAGATGATCTTTAAGGTCCCTTCCAACCCAAACCACTCTGTGATTCTATGATTATTCTCTGTCATTATTTCCCTTGTGACTGACTGGTAACATCTCCCCTAAGTAGTGCAGCAGCATCAGGAATGCTCTCACTTGCAGAGACCTCAAAGAGCTGCCTTTGCAAAGCTGACATTTCCACAGTGTGGTAGAGCAGGCTGCACTCATCGCTGTCACAGTACAGGGACTAAAATGAAAAGACATGAAAAGGCAGGCAGTTTTTCAGGAAATCCCAGCTCAAAAGATGCAAATCCTGCTTCGATAAAAAATTAATCTGGAAGATTAATTTCAAGGTGTGAGTGATGGCAAAGATAAACTAGAATGCTAAAGAGCTTAAGTATTCAGGGTCACCTCCAGCCTCAAAAGGCATCATATTTCTTCATTCTTAAAGTACAATGGTAGATATGAGAGGCAGAACCCAGACGACATGAATAAGGTTTGATTCCCATTTCTGTATTTGGAGGCTCTTCACTCAGACTTTTCACTCAGGACAGATTCTCTCCTGTAAGCACAAGACCCCAAGTGTTTTTCGCTTTTCAAGTCTTTGGGCACTTCTAATGGATTCTTGCTGAGATGCTCAAAGGCTCTCTTCAGTCCCACTGCTCTATGAACATTTTAAAGCACCCCTTTTCATGTCTGCCCATGATCTGCTAAACTTTACTGCTTCATTCACTTTATTGATATTCATGCAAGTTATATCTCCACCTGTTCGTTCACAGTGGAGACTCCGTCCAGATCTACCACACAGATAAGTAGAGGTTTGATGATGTAGTTCACTTAAGCTTGAGAACAAGGACACATTTACCAGGAAATAATTTCAATGAACTAAAGAACACTATATTCACTAAATACTGCCAAACAGATCACAAGGAAAAAAAACCAACTAAACCAAACCACAAACAGAAGAAAAGGACATTTATAAAATTCCACTGCTATGCGATAGCAGGAGCAAGTAGATAAACAGTTTTGCTATTCAAGTTGGAAAGCAGAATCTGTGTTTTGCACAGGCAGGTACAACACCAATAGGTCAGTTCATCCACAGCTCTGGTTTCAGAAGAGAATTTTATCTCCATTCTGCCAAATCATTAAAATTAAGTTAGGGAGAAAATTTGTGTGAGACAATCCATAAGCTAAAGCCAAGCAAGACAAAATGAAGACACAAATGAAACTATTAAGATGGTTCCAGTCAGTGACTTGAGACAGAAACAATGACACAAGAAGCTATAAAGCCGTAAGAAAAAAATGGAGAATCAGAGACAGCAATTTAACACAAATGGTTAAGGATAAGCTTGACTGAGGGAGTAGCAGAGGAGAGCCCTTTCCCACCTTACTGATGAGTAGCTGCCAATTAACCCACCACCCATTAGGTCTCTGCATCTGCAATCAACTAAACTGATGTTCTGCTAGCCTAGTAGTATTTTATCTTAGCTGACTATTACATGCAGTAGTCAATAAATTATCACTGTGTACTCTTAACTTGCATGTAACCTGCTTGTACAGTCTCTCTGCATACAGAGATGCCCAAACAGAAGCGACCCACTAGAGGGCAGGTTACAGAGTCTCTCAGTCTGCAGGAGCAATTTGCTAGCATATTAAAATAATAAGCATCGCAACTAGACACTTCCATGGGGCTGCAAAGCAGAACCAGAGAACAACACTCCTTATTTTGTTCAGGATTTAACAACACAGAGGCAGGCAACATGCTGATATAGACACATGAAAGCAAGTGCATTGGTTCATTCTACCATTTTGAACAGCATGCCAACAATATGCTGTTTCTGAGTATCTTTTCCTGAATATCCAATATGTATCTGAAAATGATATTCCAAAAGCACAGTAAAAGAAGCTCAAGGGAAATAAACAGACCTAGTGACAGTGTTACTGCTGCTACTGCCATTTCTGCTGCTTAATCTGACTGGTGATATGAAAAGAAAAATCACACAGAGATGACAGCTGTTTCAGAGCCAAGATCGTCAGATCAGCTCTCTGTTTTCCACAAAGCAGTAATACATCTAAATTCCTGTGCCCCAGAATGGACACTTAAGACAACACTTTCCAAAACCTCCACTAGTAACTATCTTAGGTACCTCTTTAGGTCATGACCCACACCAAGGTAATCTACATCCAGTAGGACCAGACTGTGAGCAAAATTGGCAGTGCTCATGGAGCCACTTCAAGATGCAGACTTCCTAACTGCCCAGTTGTTGTCTTTACAGTGCCTACACATTTTCACTTTCCCTGTGTCATAAGAACTTAAAAATTTTAGAAGAACATAAAGCTTAAGTACCTGCTTATGCTATCAGAATATGGAAGAAGTATAAACCAACGTACTCTAGCTTTTTGCCTTCATGTTGAAAAGAAGGGTGGAAATAACATGATAGGCAGTTATTAAATAATAGAGTTGATAAAGGGAACCAGAACAGACATTGTGAGCACATTTAAATTAAAACTCATACTGACATCCCGTGACACTACCAGAACTTTAACATAAGGTGAAACGGGGTTTAGGTGAAACACTATTGCAACTCTGAAGAAATCATAGAATACAGCAATGTTACCTTTAGAACTGACTGAAGTAGGAGGGAAAAATTAAATGAAAATTATTTCCTTTATTTTTTCTCCTGTGTTGAAAATCTGTATTGATACTGCAAGTGCATCCTTTCTCATCTGAATAGGCTAAGAGTGAAGGATCTTTAGCACTCACTCTCAGTAGATTTTATTCCCTTGTACATCACATTCTGCTAGTGGTGATCCTCACTGGGTCTGAGTATGTCAGCCATTAGCAAAAGCAGAACAAAATGCTACACTTCTTAAAAACCAGTAAATAATTTTGGATATGAATAAAAATGTCTCCATTAATTGGGCCTTCATGTCCATATCTGGGGACAGAACAGTGCTATACATCCCTGAATCCCTAGTGGTACACTGCACCTCTTACATCAGAAAACAGAAATTTTGAGTTTCTCTTGGTCTCAAGAACTCAGTCCTGTGTAACAACAGTTCTTGGTAACAGCTGGGAGAAAAAAAGATTATAATTTTCTAATATACTTATTACAGGATGTAAACAATTATATTGCATGTGTGAATTAAAACTAGAGTCTTTTTACACAGGATTCACCTCTGTCTCCTCCCGTATACCCTGTTGTTTACTGAAACTTTGCTCCTTTCTGCATCTTCTCTTTCCTTGACAAACAAGTCTCAAGGGCCCTGTCCCTCAACTTCAGATCTTAACAATTACCTGTCTCACTCACTTCAGGTATCTCCTTCCATCCACCTTACCTGTGCCACTTTATCACTTTTCTTCCCTTTTCAAGACCAAAGGCCAACTTCCCCTGGTCTCCATTCCTGATGCTCTTACAGGTCCAACATAGTTACAACTCAAAGGGAACAATGACCAGGGAAATATGGAAAATCCCATCAGGCCAGGAGAAAGGTATGAGAAAGCAACCAGAAGAAAAGGGCTGAGCTGTCCAAGTGCTTTCAGATGGACAACCGGAAGAGCCAAAAGTGGGGACAGGGATAAGACATGAAAGGTTAGAGGTCAGATCAGGTCACTACAGCTCTTTCATAGTAATGGAAACATTTCTTTCTTAATTTTTGGTTCTGCTTCCGTGGGATAGTGTGCTATATACAGTCATTAAAAGCTGAGTGGATTTTTATAGCTGCTATTAGAATTGAATTTTATCTCCCTCCAAAAAGATTTAATAAATTAAATTTCAAAGGCAAAAATAATCACTTACTACCATGCACATTCCCTCATTTTCACTGTGAAAGAAATTCATCAACAAGGAAGTTTTCATCTGATAATCAATATCCATCAAATTCTGAACTTCAGCTTCAAGCCAAAGGATATTAATATTTGAATTAGTGACACACAGCAACACATCCCTGTTCTCCCTGGGTCCCCAGGCCTAAGCATTTGCATGAATCACTAATGCACTGAATTGTTGATTCAGATCAACAAAGCTTTCAAATGCACTGCCTTGTTGATAACCTCTATAAAACACACCCATAGCTCAGAAATGCTGATCCACACTAATGCACTTTCTTCCCAGTACTTAACTATATAGTCTAATAAAAATATTAATGCACTGGAAGTGCTGATGCAGCCCCATTAGAGCAAGATTTCCTCACCATAGAAGCATCCTGGTTTTCTTCCCTGTGAGCTATGCTTTCAGTAAAAGTTAGGCTGGAGTATACCAAGGAGGAGAAAATATTACGCAGTTCTGTCCTCATCAGTCAAACAAGGTTATGGAGATTCAGAAATTATGATGTTCTTCTTACCAAAGAGGCAGGGTGAGAGAAATGGAGAACAAAGTAACCTGGCAGATGAAGTAGAGTAGGGACAAATGTTGAGGTAACTATGCTCTAGGATAGAATCAATTTTATTCTTCTTTGACGTGGTTGCGTACGTCAGGCTGTAGGTCCTAGAGACCCAGAATTAAGCAATTCCCCAGGTGAGTCAGGAAGGACCCTGGTGGTCTGGAAAAGATGCTGAACTACTACCACTGACTTCAACTGGTGTGACACACATTGGTCCACACATTCCTCTCTCTCACAAAAGTTGCACAGAGTTGAAACCAGAAGCTTCTTATAATCTAGAGCACTATTTTAACAACCAGTGAGGATTAGAGAGAGGCAGGTACAAGATGCTGTATGACAAGCATGGTTCTTATAAGATGGCCTTTATATAGCTTCACAAATATTAGGAATTGAGTATTAAGAAAAGTATCTCAGAATATGTCCTGTTGTGATGACATGATATGGGGTAAGAATAGCTGGTTGTAAACCGGAGCAGCTTTTCTGAAGTCTGAGACTCTCCAATTGAAGAATGAATTACTTGAAATAGGCAATTCCACTGTTTCTATTTTCAAAGAAACTGTTTATTCATCACCTTGGAAGGTGATGTCAAAGCCAAATGCAATTGCCAATGTTCAGTTCAGCTTAATAGTATACTTGTGATCACTGGGTGTATACATTTGTAAATAAAAGATATCTGATTAATAAAATAAACATGAGGGTTAGTCTAAGCAAGTTAATTGCTTTTAGAAAGTGTCATTAAAGTAAGCAAACTGGACACACTGAGGTAGTAATTTCTAAAGACTTCACATATTCTAACCAAGATATGTACTAAAAAACCACTAGATACTAGAGCACACCAATCCCACCAGCACTAGAGAACACTGGATCAAAAATGACCTCATAACTACCAACATGTTCTAATATCCCACTTGGATTCCTTATACTTAAAAATACTAGTACATTACTACCAATTTATTAATCTACTTCACCTTTTAATGCACAGAGGTTTTTGTTGCTATCACTATAAACATTTGTATGTGTCTGCAAATGTCTGTACCTGCTGACCAAGGAAAAAATCCTCTCCTGAAAAAAAAGATAATTAGTCTTGCATGGAATTGATGCCTTACACTTATGAAAAACTCAGAAAGGCAGAGGTGAGAAAAACATGTAGCAGAGTAAACACTAAGACACCACAGCAGGTTCATCTTACGGGCAATCTGTCCTTCTATGAATCCATCCTGTCTGTGGAACACAATTAAATTTGACTTCACTTGACAGCACTGCATTGAAGCTTCAGAGTAATGCACTTCAAAATGCATTTATGGAATAAATTAAGTATCCTTATAGGTGTTCATACAAATTCTTTTTCTATGTAGGTTTTCACTGAACAGATAAAGTTGGGGGCAGATCTGTAATTACTATAACCAAGTATATTTTACTCAGCTAAATTTAATGGATTTGCTACAGAAACTGGTTTACTGACCTTAAAATTTGTTTCACTAACTGGTTAAAGGCTAGAAGGATGACACCTATACTGTTATTTTACTTTTCTGTATTTTAAAAATACAACTATATAATCAGAGATGGGTAGAAGGAACTTTAATGGGTAACAATGCCACACAGAGAGATACACAGGATTCTGTTGGAAAGACAGGAATGAAAATGGACTGTCATCCTAGAGTATACTTATCATTAATAATTTGTTCTTCTGAATGCTCCCACAAGCACAACTCCTCACTTACACTCCAGTAGTTCCTTTTAAATGAAAACCCTAGAGTATTTTACAAGAAAAAGTAAATTTTGTAACTCACATATGAGAATCAGTACTGATATGACAAAACAAAACAAAACTAAAAATCCTAAGCTAAAAATAGGCATTGTCATTCTGAAAGCTGGAAGAACTATGAGATTCCAAGTAAATAGTAATGCTGAAGAATTCAAGTAGAAAAGACACAGAAGAGAATGTCTACAAAGAAACACAGTGCAGTAGGGAAAACAGAAAGCAGAACAAACACAGGTAAGGATGATGGAAACACGAAATTATTCCTGAATAGTTATAACTGTCCTTTACTTAGAGCTTCTTTATTTAATAACATCTGTTGATTTTACTGTGAATTGCATGCTCTGGTCAGGAAGCTACTTTTTGATTTCAGATTGACTGCTTATTTCCTCTGCAAGACCTCTGGTCTGTCAGGCAAACAATAAATGTCTTGGAGAATAAAGAACCCATTAAGGTCAAAATTACAGACTTCTGTAAAAGCCCAATGTGCCATTTAGCTTTACATGTTTAGAAAGGGACACAGTAACATGAATAACAACTTTAACTAAACAAAATTTGCTTTATGTCTGCCCTATCAAGTTGGCTTCTGACAGACAATGTCAGCAGCAGCAGCAAGCTCAGAGGAACTGATGTTTAAAAGTTTTAAAAGGCTACCATGCACAGGACAGGACTGTTCCTAGCAGCAAAGGAAAAACTATTCAAATTCCAGAGACTTTAACACACTAGAAGCATGCCTCTAGCTATGCTGTTTTGGAAAACTTCAGTCTTGACAGTTCAGGCATTTCCCAGAAGGAGGTTAGAGAAAAATACATTGTTTTGCTCATATTCAAAACCAAAACAAACAAACAAAAATTTTCTTTAAGAAGCTCTAGATGTGCAGTGTGGAAGTGCAACTTGGCAAGAAAATAGCTGTCCAAGAATAACAACGCACGAGTCGCTGGAAAAACCGGAGCCAAGTCCTCCTTAGCAAAGATGCTGAAGCTTATTGCAGCTGACTTTGCTGAAAACTCCATTTGCCCTGAGCAGGCTGCAGCCTGGGCTGCAAGGGGCCAGCCAATGTTTTTCTACAAATGCAGATTCCTCACTCCCAGCATCAAAAGTAAATAAACAGTTTCTTTTTTCTCATCAGACTCTGGTAGGGTGAAAAAAAAGATAAGGCATAAAGATATAAACAATGCCACAAGAAGGTGGTCAGCATGGAAAGCAAAAAACCATCCAAATTTGTGAAGATGAGAAAAGGAAACATTTATACATGCTAAGAAAAACTCTGGACCTCCAAAGCTTGGAATGGAATCTAAAATTTGAGTCGCAGCATTTCAGAAACACCCTTACTGTTAGTAAATAGCTTTGTAGCATATTTAAAAATGTGTGTCTTACTCCTATTTCCATTAAAAACCCTAAGCTACTAATATTTCAGTTACTCCATTAACCAAATTGGTAGAAAACTGATGAATGTGAAGCAGCTTCCTCATTAATACATGATAGAACTGCCACTATTATAGGATGTAAGTACTAAATCTTTACCATAAGTCATTTAACACAAAAAAATGTCAAGTTACTCCAGTTCTGGTGTTTTCTAATTTTAAAGCACTTTGTAGTTTTATTATGATTCTTTCGGGAATTTTTTTTTTGCACATAAACAGACATGGAGAATGCTGGTATTTATGTACAGTTTTATGAAGATAATGAAAGCATTCTGTTTGCCTTTATTCTGAGACAGGGAAATGACACCAAAAAAATTGTGCCATTCCAATTCAAAGGGCGGGAAATGACCCAACTACAAAATGACCAACACTACAAAAACGTAGTGGTTTTCTTCAAGTATTTATAAAATGGGAAAACTGGCTACTTCTGACTTACCTCCAGCTCATCTGCTGCTGTCTGGCACTCAATTCCTCAAGCGTGCCAGCCACATGTACTCAAGCATTTACAGTTTTTACACCTAGAGCTAATGTGAGAGATGCAGCTGCTGAAAGCTTTAAGAGCAGGAGGTGCAAAACAATAACAATATCACATTCTGAAACTGCTGTTTGTGCAACACTTTTAAGAAAAAATTAAATAATCAATTCACTAACTTTTAGAGAGACTTGAAGTGCAAATCTCCTCTACCACGTATTCACTCTTAAGGCACTTCTTTGCAGTTTTAAGTACTTTTATGGCTACACATATGTATATGAATGATTGCAAGCACACTGACAATTCAGCCCTTGAATGTATCTATGCAGCTACTGACTGATATTTTATAATGTAGTCATGGTTTACTTTGAAAAAGAGAGGCTGGATTAAATGTTGTTCCTACCCTGTGTGCTCAAAGAAGCATGCTTTAACACAGAGCTTCAAAACAGAGTACATAATATTCAAAGGAATGTAAATTATTAAAGTGGTTCAGTTACAAACATGGTTTTGAAAACACTTACCCAGTGTGCTTAAGTTACACTCTTCTAGTTTCTGCACTGGTATACAAATACAGTTGACTTGATTTTCAAATGGAATCAACACCTAAAACATCACACCAAACCCTTTGGTCTTACAGCAGTTCATTTACTATGGATATACACCCACAGTTGACTAAGGGCCGAATTTCTGAGAAGAAACATTACCTGCTCTTCAAGGACAGGAAAGATTCTGCTTTTTGGTGCTACCCAATGGACAATATTAACCAGGAAAAAAAATTGGAAACTGAGGCAATTATGGTTTGATCCAAAGATCTTGAGATTACAGCTGAAACCACAGAGACACCTGAGCCATAGGGAGGAAGGTAGTAAAGCAGTATGTCCACTGCCAATCCCGTGAGGCAGTTGCTTGAAGATGTACAGACGAACATTACCTTTCCTGCAAATAGTCCTCCACCCTGAAATGTGGGTATCTACAAGCATGGAAAACACCTTGTGACTCTTTCTCCCCCTATGTATAATGTGAGTTTAAAGAGAAGACAAACAACAGTTCTTTGCCATAAACAGTTGCCATCAGACAGGACAACGATCTTTACTGTATCATTAAGAAGATCTTAATTTCTGCCCCTGCCTACACAGCAATTTTTGTAAAAGCAAAACTGTGCTGTGGTCAGTTTTATGCTATGACAGCAAACTTGTTCAAAGAAGGATCCTTAAAATTACTAATGAGGAAACCTGTAAGACAAGTCTAAACCAAACTCACTGGTCCTCTTCTGTTCTCTCCCTCCTTTCAAAGAACAGATTTATTAAGGCACGGCCCAGCAGTCTAGGTTAATTACTGGGAAAAGGGCAGGGCACAATATATCAATTGAACGACTTTCTACCTCATTAAAGGTGAAAATAAAAGGGATTTGAGCAACAGCAGCCTCTTGTGCTCCTGCTGATGGGATTTGTGATTTGCTATTGATTGTCCAAGTGGAGGCACTTAATTCTCCTTATTTTACAGGAAGGACATTTTGTCATTAAAATGAGTGACACAAAAAAATCCAACCCAAAAAGCCTCAGCCATAGTTGAAGTTTCAAGGGATATGTAGATACCTGGCATTAAAACTCCTCCCTTATTGACTACTACTTTTACAGTGCTTTCCTTAGAAATTTTGCTTTTACCGATATAGAAAAATGAGGCAGAGCACAAGACATATGTGACTTCCAAGTTGGAAGGTACTCTAGCCCTTCAAAGGCAACTAAACCAAATGAAGTTCTAAAACTGGTGTTCTAGTATCTTAATTCCTGACCTGCCTCAATTAAATGTGGAATAACGAATATGAAATATAACCCCATGAATTTAATTACTTCAGTTGGAGCTCATGTGCTGATATAAACAAATATGTAGGGGGAAACACGCACATTAGAAACAATCAGAGGTAGTCCTAAAGCCCATACAGGTAAGTGAGAATTTGAGGAAGAAAGGCAGAAAGATCTGGAAACTCTTAGTTCCCCGGCCAGAAGTACTGGGCCTTATAAATCTTCCTCTCTGGATCTGATGTACAATTCCTCTAGCAAAGTTTCCTCTGAAAAACAGAGATAGCTTAATTGTCTTCATGATCTCAGTTTCCATAAAATCAAGATACTTTCTTTTAGAGCAGTCTCCTTCAATTCAGGACCTGCACATTCCTTAACTGAGGAAAACAACAGAATGCAGCATGATACTGTCAGTCTTGTATTGCATATCAGCCCACCAGCCAAACTGCAGGTCTGAACTGCTGGTCCAAACTTGAACCCTTGAAAACCTTTGATGAGCAAAACCTTGCTCTGCTCGAACACCCTGCAGTATTTTGCTTCTGCATTTATTTTTAGTTTCTTGTTAATTAATTTAAAATAATACTTTTGCTCTGTTTGTATTCAATTAAATAGATTATGAAGTTTCTGGCACAAAATAGCATGCTGAAATAGGAGCTTAGTAACAGATAAAATACTGCTCTTTCAGGCATTACTTTGACACAGACCTAACGAATGAAGACAAATTCAAACAGCACCTAAGCATTGTTTTTTTAATGGCTAAGACAATTACAGTATTAAAAGAAATCCCAGTATGAAAGGCAACCACTGAGCAGAAATATGCCCAGCTCAACAGACCCTTCAGCTATCTTGGGCAGAAACAGGAAGCTTCCTTGAAGCCCCTGGCACTCTCAGAAATCCTGCACACATTTTTCTGGCTTGGTTTCCTTTGTCGCTACAGAGCTAATTGTAAAAAGAGGTCAAATTATTTTTGTGCAATTTCAAATTCAGAGCAAAAGCTAGTACATGTCGTTAATCAAGTAAATTGCTAATGCCTCATTCTGAAAAGTAAATTACTTAAGTTAGATCTCTTTTTCTGTAGGTCTGGTTAAGGACACAGAAGACAAATGGGGTTTCAGCATTAAAAAATTGAAAGAATATATTCTTCATAATTCATGTGTGGCACTAGGAGGGTGGGTTGGATGCTTGGTTGCTTTTTAAAAGGTTATGCATAGAAGGGCAGGCACCTAATCTGCTCCACTATAAGTTGTCCTAATTCTGAAGTTCAGTTTAGAGCAAATGTAGTTTACAAAATGCACAACTATCTGAATCTCTACAAATAAAAATCACCAATTGAAATCCACAAAGAGACATTAATTGTTGAAACACCCTTTACAGCACAGCATAGAAGAATTGGTAAAATGCCTTTGCAATCAGCTGAGATTTCTGAAGTGGATGAAGGGAACTAAGTGTTCAAATGTTTCTGATGTTCTGTAGGAGTTGCACACTTTTTGTTTTCATGAGATTAGTTGACAAGGCTGGATCTATAACAACCACCTAAGAGAAAGCCACATTGTTTCACATGCAAGATAGCTAAGATACTAGGATAACCAAAGGGTGAAAATTTTCTCACTTATCCTTACACTAAACCATTTCTCTTGACCATGGACTTGTTTTACTCTTTCCCAGACATACATAACAGCAGACAATAGAAAATTTCAAATCTCCAAACATACTTTGATTTGCTATTTTAAATTGGCTGCTGGAGGCTCCTCACTTTGAGTGATCCAGGCTACTGATGGCCAGTCTTACCGTACTTTAAGCAGCATTTACACATTTTCAGATCTAATTTAAAATCAGAGAACCCCTTCAAGCTTCCCCCAGTATGAAATCCAGAGGGTACCAGTACACAGCAACTTACTCAAAGATTTAACACAGACCCCCCACTTTGTATACAGAGAATTCCTCTTCTTCCTCTGCAACTGGAAACACAAAATGTAAATCTGCATAATAAAACAGTTCAACAAAATAGATAACAATCCAGCTTGCACCCAAAGAGTTAATGGGATTTGAAGAGTTTACTGTACTTTCAAATTAAAAGTAGCTGGAGTAAAAAAAGACCTCTTTCCCCTCATGTCAGAGTTCAGTAAAGAGAGATGTCTGCCAGAGCTACTGTCTCTCTCACCACAGGCTGGCTCTGCAGCAGACTTTCTTGTCCCCTAAGAGTAATGGAATAGTGCACTTTCTCCAAAACAGCTGAGATTTCTGCAGAATGAGCCCAGAGCACGAGCTGAGCAGTGTATGAGCTGTCCGTCACTACCCTGAACACTGAGAAGTCAACATGCTAATGGTACAAGCAAAACTCTAGGTATGATTTGCTTGTATCATTTAATCTTTATGTCAGCCCGCTCACTTCCTGCTCTCTATTCCTTTGCTCATCTGCTACCTCCTCTACCATATGTAGGAAGTACACAACTAAAATAACAAGGCATAGGCTCCATGACCATTCCCACCTCTTTGCTTTCAGACCTGTCCCATCTCTGCACAGTGAGTACTTTCTTGTCTCAGCAGAAAATTAACTCTATTAATAGCATCTGGCACAAGAGGATAAAGCAACTAATGGGAATTTTACTTGCTATCTACACCTGTATAGTACTGGAGATGCTTATTGCTCCTGTTCTTACAGATGGGTCTTACAGAGAGCAGAAGGAAGCACATACTAAATAGAAAGCAATTTCATAGGCTAAGATATTATAAATTGAGTCTTAAAACATATCATCTTGGAAGCGTCTTTGGGTAGAAACACACACTTATTCTACAAACCCATGTCTGCTAACATTTGTAGCCTGAGATGACGCTATCTGCACATCTCCAGACACTAACACCACAAAAATAAGTAATTACAGTAAATAGTGCAGAGGTTTTTGGAACAGCAGGGAAGGAATAAGCTGAGATAGATGTGCAGGAAGAGTGCTAGAAAGTTCTGCAGCAAAGACTGAACCACCTGCTGACTGTATAAAAGAGAAGCCTCTTAAGAGGCAAATACAGTCAGAGAGGCAGTAAGTGCAATTTGAGTTGAAGTTTTTCTGCCTTCTAAAGACCTGTAAACACTCCTTTCATTACTAGCCTAACCACTACCTACATATACACGTAGGAATCCTTTAATTCACAAACATATGCAAGAGACAGTGCATAAAATCTAAAGGGAACATATGTTCAGACTTTGAAATAGCCTGAGTAGTTCCTCTTCATGATAGCAGTGACAGTCACATCCAGCTAACAGCTTCCCTACTGCTGAAGATATTGGCCCCCATCACTGTCAGAGACAAATCAAATCCAAGCAGATTACAGAGGAGCTGCTTAGCTTCCGTGAATGCACAGCGACCCAGCTCAGCTTACGCCTTAGGCTCTATAAGCCAGGTAAAACCATCAGCAGTAAGACAAATACAAGGAATGACTGAAGAATACAGAAAAGAGGAGGGAGGACGGGATATCACATTCACAGGTTTTACATTGAGTTAATGCTGCCCTTAGCTGGCTTACAAAGGCAGCCACATCTCAGCCTTGCTTCCCTCTCACAACAAAGTGCTTCAAGGTGCCCAGAAATATTTGTCAGGTACCAGACACAAGATGGATTTTATGAAGCTTTGAAGGGAGGTGGAGAGCGCAGGAGGAAATGAGGTGCTAATGCTGAGCATAACAAAAACTGCTGGAGCCAGCCATAATGGGACAGTGGGAGCGTGTCTGAAGGGAAAATGAAGGTGTTAACGGATGGATCACGCTACATCAATGTCAGAGACTGCCTGGTGCCTCTGGGCAGCTCGCACGCACAGCTCTTTGCGGTTATGGCAGCTATCTGCATCCTCTCAAAAATCATACAGCAAAAGCTTTCATGAGACAATTCTGTGGCAAGGTTGTGGGAAGAACAGAAGACAGAGATGCACTTTGTAATAAAGATATTCTTTCACTTACCAACTTTGTTTCCCATTTTCGCTTAATATGAATACATTGGAGGGAATGAAGCTAATGGAAAGGCCAAGAGCTGTGGTTAACACAACACTTCCCAAGCCTCAAGTGACTTGGCTGTCTTCAGCAATACAGAACCAAGATGTATATTCTCCTCTCTCCTAATACTTGTTTTTAAGTGCCCCATCATCTGTATTTACACACAGGTTCATAGTCATTCCCCTTTAGACAGGAGAGTAAAGAGAGATTAAAGAGGCACAATAACACTCTTATAACATTTCAAGTAAATAAAATGGCTTTATAAAAGCTTAGGCAGTGATTATTCTTTGCCAGCTAACTTCTGTCTAGAGTATCCTATCATTTTTATTATGTTGAACAGATTAAGAGGGCAAAACCTTACTTGTGTCTCATCTGCCAGGCAACCTGGCTGATCTGCACCGGAACGAGCCTCTTGGTACTTTTGAAGAACTCTGAACAACACCTTGTAAGAGCTGTGCTTCTGAGGGAACACCAGATCTCCGGTGCAGTTTTGCTTTGTCCCCTCCAGTGTGTGCCTATGATTCCTCACAAGACAATATACTATTACCAGGATCCTATTCTTTCTTTACTCAGATGCTACAGTGTACCTAGACAGCACCCACAATTTCTTGTAAGGGACTATATGTTCTATTCAAATTAGATTATTTTGTCTCATTACCAGGTTTTCATACTTGGTAAAATAGAGTAGATAAACGTACAGTGCTAGTCCTTTACACTGCGAGGAATACATTTTCCCAAGTGTGCATACATGGCATATCCCATTACTTAACACACAGTCATAGGGACACTGGTTCACACACCACTTATTCCTCACCTACTTACCATGAAATCCAAACACCTCACAATGGAACTAGATGCCAAGTAGAAAGGACATAACCTGATCAATGAGAAATGTTAAGTACAGCTGAAACATTATTATTAGGAATAAGGGGCTTGAAGTCGCAGTGAAGCAACAAGCACCCTAAACTAAAAATGAGTTTCTAACAGCCCTTCCTTATTAAACAGAGTACACCATCACACAGGGACTGGCACATCCAAAGCCCTTGAGATTCCAAAGAGAACTGAACTTCAGCAGCCCGGGAAGGAGCCGTGGTCGCTGAGCCCTTGGGTGAGGCACTACCAGCAGCAGGTGGTGTCGGACTTCTCCGATGGATGAGCTCACAGAACACCTGCCAGATGCAATTTGAGATGTGTCTAGACTACAGATTTTGGTAAGTGTAAGCTATGAAGTAGGCTATTAAGTATAAAGTATTTCACGAAGTATAAAACACTGCTTTGGTGTCTGTATTTCTAACATATGTTTCATCATTACGCCAACTGTTTATTCCATCCATAAACTGCCCTTAATTTAATAAACTGACCCTCAAAAATTTGCACAGGCAGATACACTAGCTTGCTGATTAATTAGACTAGTAGAAGTGATGGTATCTGGGATCTTAATGAGGTCTGGAAAATTATTACTTTTCTAATTCCAAGGTGAAGAAATAGTTAAATAAGGATTTTATTCAGAACTACACATTTCCATGCATTAAGATGACTTTATGTAACTGCCAGGCCCAGCCTTTGTAGTCACCAAGAGTTACAATTGTTTATTGTACCTGAATAAATTTGACACAAGAGCGGTCTCAGGCACTGCCATAAGGTTTATGTATGCTTGGGTGGTACAATCTGCATTTCTATCTTTTGAAATATTTAGGTTCATCAATAAAGCTAAAGGGCAGTGAATTAAAAATCAATACAAAGGCAGACTTCTTAAGGCAACACAGAGGGAGTTCATGGAATACAAAATTGCTAGAATTTGTTAAAGACAGGTGCAAATAGTGAATTTTAAGAAGGAACCTCACATAAAATAGGTAGTAAAAAAAAAATCACATTTTGGAGTATGATACAAAGGTCATGAAGTAACTCCTCTGCCTTTTCAACCTTAAGTAAATTACTGCACACTTGATTAGATAAATTACTGAAAGGAGTTGTGGGTCACCTTGATACAGCTCCATTGCTGCCACAGGCGGTGCACTGATACGCCACAGGAGGCAATGAGCTAATTCAATATGGCAAAGTGTGCATTAACAGACTATTGTTTCCTGTTATGATACTAACATACGGAAGCTTGCAAAGCATTCCTCATCCTTCCCAAAGCACAGAGAGGGAAGCAGTAGGTTTCTGTCTGTCTTGTGAGAGCAGTGACCTTGGACAACCTTCAGAAAAAGTAACTACGTACAAGTACAAGCCTATCTGTGACATAATGGTGATGGAAAGAAATTCCTCAGACTTACACTTTTAGAAGACAGAAAAAACTGAATGAGAAGGAAACCCTCTGCCAACACAATCAGTGACAACCACATTTCATTTCAAATTAAAGCTCTCTTTAATCTCATCTGAAAACTGGTGTCAGCACAACTCAAAACAGAGAATACTGGACTGCAGCTAGTTAAGGGAAACCTCATTCCAATTACTTATGCCACTCTGAAAAGCTGTTAGGATTATTTTATCCAACATCCTCTGTGCCTGTCAGCCAGTGCCTTGTTCAAAGAGAACTTGCAGACAAAACAAAAGAAGTAAAAAAAAAAAAAAAAAAGAAGCAAAGAACTAAAAAAAATTTAAAGACATCCTTAAATGCTTCCCATGATACATTCATAGGATTGGCTACACTAATACCTAATATAAGCTGCTTAACAAGGCTAATATGAACTAGATAATACTAGATACCTAATCAGATGGCAGCTGTTATCTCCAGCCTTTTCCCTAACAAATCTGACTCTGGGCACTTATTACTTGAAAACCTTGACCGGTTCAGGGATGGAATTTTAGCACTATCCTCACTCTCCTTGCACCCTGTTCATCAGGTTTTTCAGATTTCTTCCTCCTTGATTTGACAACTGTAAAACAAACCACTATTGAATCTTAGTGACCTGTAAATCTTGGAATGGCAAACTGACAAGACTTACAGAAACTCTGTAGCAAAATTTCCTACTGCCTGACTGGTATATTTGTACAATCATCAGCAGAGGAAAGACCTCTGGTTTTGTTCACTCAGTCAGTGAACAAAACTTGTAGAAATAAAAATTTTAGGAATACTAGAGCTTGCTAATCAAATAATCAACTTCTCAAACCCAGTATTTTCCACAAAAAACTGATCTGCTGAAAAATATTATTATTATCACCATCAAAGGAAATTTCAGGTAAAATATCTCATTACAGAGTTCCTTGTCCCAAAAGGTGTTTGTAGGGGTTTTTTTTAGAGTGAACTAACCCAAAATTTTACCTTGAACTTGAACTGAGAAATTACTAAACTGTATGTTCATAATAGCATGTTGATTTTTGTAAATTGATGTATGGGCCCACATTTTCTAACATGAACTGAATGGCTCAGAAGATTACATTTCCTATAACGCAACGCAGATCTTCCTCAGAGGGATCTGTATGATATATTATAAAAACTGCATAATTTTGAAAAATCCCTGGAGATGTAGTCCAGAAAAGCAGGCCAACCTAAAAGGGAGAATGGAAAACACATCATGCTTCTTAACTGCAACTCCCATCTTCTATGTAGCTTAAATACTAAACAGGCTCAAAATGAAACACTGCAGAACCAAACAATAACAGAAATTAAGCATTTTCAATCTGAAAAGCGTTAAAAGATTTTAATTAAAGAAAAGTCAAATGGACTGTTTTGGAATTCCCACTATGTTAAAATGTCATATTTCAATTTTAGTACCAGCCTGGAACGAACTCAAATATTGAAATGCAGGCATTCCCACTGTGATGGAAACTTCAAATTTTGCCTAGCTATAATCACAGCTAATTCCCTTTTTTAATTTCAAAGGCAAAACTGAAGTTGTGTAAGGAGAGTAATTTGCCCTGTTCCTATGGTTATTTTTCTTTTAAAAAGTCTCAACTTTTCTGAAACATGAATGCCTCCAGTGAAGTTTAGAGAACTGCTATTTAGATGATAATCAAATGTATACGGACATATCAAGGCACGGAGCTCAGACAGAAGTCAGCAGGTTATCTACAGAAGTTCATGCCACATTAATGACTAATATCAACACTGATCTATGTAAACAAATACTACCACATCCACGAAAAAATTACGATCAGATAGTTCCCCTGGACCGCAGAATATAACAGAGAGAAATGTCAGTGAAACTATGACACTTAATTCCTCCTCTTCTGAACCGTCCAGGCACCATCACTCATTGAGATGTGCTTTTCTGTGTTCATTAGGTAGAGCTTGCCCATCTTGCCCCACGTACGTATACTAATTTCTCCCAGGTGGTATAGACAAACCTACAACAATGGCACACTAGCGACAAGCTGGTGTATTCCTAACGAAACATTCAAGTGCTGATTTCAGGGAGGAAGAAAACACTAGATATTTCTCATGGACGAGCAGAGAGAGATGCTAGCTCCCCAAACCCACAACACATCTTTTCCATTCCCCACACTGCTAATAGCACAAGACTAGCACAGCATTAAATAGAAGTTCCTAAGAGCTACCCAGACTCCACCACATCCAGAAGCATGATGATGAACAGCATGTTAAACCCTCTTTCTTGACCTTGTTTAGTTGTCATAAGTAGTTAAAGGCGATAAGCTTGATGCTACATTGACTAAACTCCAAAGTTGTAATTTTCATATCACAGAGAAAACTCTAAAATTTTCAGTTTTGCAGTGTTCAGTCCCATGTTCTATAAAGCCTTCTATTCTCATGAAGTCATGGCTTACCTTGAAATTGTTACCCAGGGTACCTTTGGAAGTGATGTGGCATTTTAATCCCTCCTTTGTAGGTACAGAAAAGGTATGTGAAAAGGATGAAAGATAAATGATGGCAGCATAGCCCACTCCAAAAATACCTTCACTGAATGGGTCACTCTAGGCCCATTCAATTCTGCATGGTTATGCTACCTATATAACATACAGGCAAACTGAACAGAATTTGCCACTGTTTTGTATATTTGGCAGAATACAAGGGAAGCTCAGGCCTTGCATCTGTTACCCATCCCCTCTTTCCAAGAACTGCTTCACTGACACCTATGATAACTGTCAGAGCAAAAAGCCAGCAAGATTACCCCATCATGATGACCACAACCACTAACCCAGCTTTCTTCCTCCATCTATTAGGTGTATGAGCTTCAGTCATCTGTATTCCTGCATCCTTATCCCTGCCCACACTAGTGTCAGCATGATGAGTCAGCCACTATTGCACTATCTCATGTCAAACAGTCCTTTGTAACGCTAACCTATGTGTGGGAAAGCTCATCTTGATCCCAGCTGTTAAACAGATCACACCCTGAAATATTTATTGTGCTAAGGTTTGCACTGTTACACATGTTTGCATCACTGGGGGACAGTGCCATCAACAGCCTGTCACTCGAGTTAGGGAAAATTTTACTTCTGACTGAAGAAGTTTCCCTTTTGGGATTTTAATGTCTGTGTGGTAGGGTCCTCATTGCACACTTCTGCTGACAGGCCATGCTCAGGAAACACCATAAGAAATAGTACTGCTTCCCTGTCTTCATTTCCTCATGTACTATGACCTAGCTGTGCTACATTGACCACATTTACCTTTTGCGAGAAAACATCTAACATAAAATGGTATCACGTGAGCCAAGAGAGGACTGAAGAAGCAGTAAACTGAAACTGGAGGTAGTTGATGAGCATGAGCCCACAGTGGCTCTTACTCTCCCTACCTTTTTGAAAAGCCTGGGAAAAAGGCATGAATCAGGCTGATAAACACAGGAACTACTCACCTTCAGGTTACCGGTTCAAACTAAATCCTGAGTCTAAAGCAGCAGAAAGTCTCTGTTATCCCCTGAAGGTTATTTGGCGGTTTATAAGAAACTTTCTAGAGATAAGTTATACTCTATGGAGCATTTACTTACTGTCAAATAAATGCCCATCCAAAAGCAGCACTAAAGTAAGGATAAAACATGTGGAGCCATCACATTGTCATGGTCCAGCTACACCAAAGCTACCTTACCAGCAGAACAAGGAAAAAAACAACCTCCTGCAAGGAACTTCAAAGGCTGCTAAAATTTCCCTTTTTTTCTTTTTGCAAGTCAGACTTATAGCACCTCCTGTGTGACTACTTTCTCACAGAAATACTTCTATTTTACAACACCCTTTCTCCTACATAGCTTTACCCTGATGTATTTATAGCCCCCACTCCTCGCCAGTACACAGTCACTGGACTTTTCTGACAAATGGGTGGAAAAATGCATCTCCTGGAAACAGCCATGCTGTTACTGTGCAGCAGGCAGCACAGCTAAACAACATGACAGCCACAAAGGGAGGCTTTCAGCAATGAGCACTTCTGATGCTGTAACACCAACTCTGACTACTGACAGATACCTGAGGCAACACCTGAGTGCAACAGCTATCTCCCATATCTGAAGATCACTGAAAGCTCAGAGCTTCAGGGATACAAATGTACATATGCACCACAGACAGGAATTTCTGCCAAACTTCTGTGCAACGCAAGCTGGTGCTGGTCAGGAGACCCAGACGAGCCAGTGGAGCCAGACACTGTCCTCAGTGCCACACCACCACATCCCAGTGGGGTGGGCAGAGCAGGCTGGTGACACTAGTGAATGCCATTGGCCATACCAAATTATATAGGGTGATGTGAGAAGCTTAAAGTCCACTCAGGAAATCCACTCAGGACCTGCAGCAGATGGGCTGAAGTCACAGCACCCCATCAGGCTACACTGAAGTGAGGGCTGGGGAACTGCTAACAACAGTGCCCATATAGGAAGAAAACCAGTTTCCAGATACAAAAAACAGTCAGTCAACTGTGTCCTGGGCTGGACACTGGGTCCCCCTGTGGGGCAGCCCTAGTCAAAATGGGGATGAGTGGCCAGGCAGGGCCAGTAGGGTCTCCTGTGCCCACCAAGATGCCTTGTGTACAGGTGTAGCAGTTTTAGTCTCAAAAGGTATATCCAGCATGCGACAAGGAGTTATTTTAAAAGCTTCCCTCCATGCTTTGTACACATATTGAGAGGTGCAACAAGTGCAGCAGCGGGATCAGAACTGAAGTTATTGGATTAGAGGCTCAGTAATTCTCCTTATTTCCTTCAGCCAGGTCAGAACAAACTTGTCTGCTTTTCTGAAAACTGTATTACATTTGCAGGGTACCAGACCTCAGCCACTGCATGCTGTGGCACCCTGCAAGGAACCTACACTGCACCTCAGGCTCCAGCTGGGTGATATCCGCAAGGGCTCTGCCAGTCTTCACTGGGCATCAGACTTGCCAAGTGTTACCTCTGCAGAACAATAAAATTTTTATCTTGCCTTCATTTGAGGCAGATTCACTTCAAACATAATTTTTCTCCCACAAACACTTAGTAAGAAGAAGTCTGTAATAATGAATTGCTGGCGATGCAGGGTTTTTTCCATTCATACTTCTAATCAGGTTTCCAAACACAGTGCTAGACCCCTGCTGGCAACAGCACACCCCCTCAAAATCCTTCCACAGCCTTTCCTTTCTAACCTTTACTCCCCTCTTTCTACTCATCAGGATTACACACAATATTTATGAACATAATTACCCTGTCTCTTAAGAGAGTACCGTCTGTGAAAACCAGAGTGCATTGATTCTATATTTCACGTCTCATAAACAAACCTGACTTAATTTACAATAGCTGCTTTCTCAGAAATACAAAACTTGCATTCCAGTTTATGATTCCTTGCTGGCTGTTTTAAACATTGGGGTGTTTTTCATACTCGTGTACATATTTTATAGCTACTGCTGCTTTGTACTGCAAAAAGAAAAAAAGGTAGAGAACAGGTTTAATCTCCCCCAATTCAGTAGTAATAAGAGTTGAAAGAAATGTAAAGTAACAGCAGTGAATATACACTTGCTTGAAAAATTACTCTTGCTCCCATTATGCTTTGAAAGGCATATTAAAAAAAGTCTTAGAGGCTTCACTATTACTCATGCTCTAATGTGCTACACAAGAATAATTTCTAATATTGTCTATCTTGTAAAAAACTAGCTGTGGAGACATTAATAACATTTCGTGGTTAGAGAACTGGCCCGGGGACTCAGAAAATTAAAACCAGGGCTCAATACTTGACTGTAATGGATTTCCTGTGCTTTGCTGGATATAGAATTTCACCCATAATTCTAATTAGTTATCTTCTACCTAATTCCTTTTTCATCCTTAGTGAGCAGCCATATAGCTTATACATATGAATGCTAACCAAGCTCTCTCTTGGATTACACTCTTTGCCTACCTTCATGAAAGGCCTCACCTACAAAATCAAAATGCAGGGAAATGTGCTCACATTTCCCTGCATTTCTGCCAACTGCATGTTCCTTGCACTGGCTCGCTCAGGTCAAAAAGCATGGTCACAGCCTGCTGGCTTTCCTGAAACCTCCCACGGTGCAGTCTCTGCCTGGCAACCTGTTTGGCACGAGTGTTTCTACAGCAGCTCACAGATCAACACTGGTTTCATAAAGGGGTTGGGATAAATGTTGAGTAACTGGGATCATTTCAAAAAGCAAGGGTTTTCCAACATTAGCTACATCGAGGAGACATGGCAAAAAAACCCAACATTTAAAAAACATCTATATGTAGAGCTGTATGTTGGGGGTGACCTCAATATGTATTTGTGTGCACACCTCGTGGCTTCCCACTGAAATAGGCATTTGCAGAAGAAGAGCAATGGGTACATAGCACAGAATCACCATGTGCAATCCAAACAGTAAATTTGCTCTACACCAACACAATAATCTATTGATTACTATTAAAACCAGATTTATTTGCTCTCCATTCAGTGCATTACCTGCCAAGAATCTCAGAGGGAGAACATTCTGGTGATGTATTATTACATTTCAGTATTTCATATTTCCTCCTATTTGAAATAATGCTACAGTGCAGCATTTTATCTCATTTAAACTAGTTAGCTTATGCCTGTGACATTTTTTTAATTATTTTGTTTTTCAGGAGAACATTCAAATAGCCATTCCTGCTATTCAGTCACGGCTCTGGGATACTACATGCAAATCTTTCTTACAATAACAGTACCTAAACACAGAAAGGCGGGGGTATGAATGGATGTTTTATTCACATTCCCATTGTGTTACTGCATCCTAACAACAATAACTTCAATTAAGCCTAGAAATACAGATGCATAGTCTCTCTTAGTTACAGGTGACATAGCTAGGAGAAAGCAGTGTAACAGCAAGAGAGTCATATACAATAAAGTCGCTCCAATGTAAAGAGATCTCCAGACAATATAGGGCTGGCATATCACCATCTGTATAAAATTACAAATTCTGCCTGTTCCTAGTAATTTCTAAGACAAGTACTAATAGCTTATCAGCATTAGTAATATCTGCAATCTGTTTAGTGTTTTCCTTACAATTCTAGTCCCTGGAACCCTGGATAACAGCAGAGTCTCT
Source organism: Corapipo altera (assembly GCF_003945725.1). NCBI lineage: Eukaryota > Metazoa > Chordata > Aves > Passeriformes > Pipridae > Corapipo > Corapipo altera. The sequence continues at coordinate 16,182,837 of NW_020884885.1, read as the reverse complement.
GCTACCAACAAATATTACTTACAGTTGTGGTTTCAAAGAGTAGCTAGAAAATACAAGACCTAACAAAATAAGATGAGAACAAAAGCATTCAGATCTCTGTTTGAAGTCCAATAATTTTCTAGGTAGAGACTAAACCAAACAAGCTGAGTCTTTGCTCATCACTGTAAGTTAAAGAAACTGCAATATAAGCTTGTGACCAGCCTTGGCAAAGTGTAAATTCCATTAAGCAGAGAAGAACGGAAGGACCTACAGTTCCACTTACTGTATCTTTTGAGTCTCAACATGCATTTTAAGTTTTAAGGTGCAGATTGGAACTTAAGAGAAATGTTAATCAAGTTTGTATGACTAGAAACATTACATTTTTTTCCTCCGGATGAGAATACATTTTTTTCAAAATACGTAGTCTTTCTATTTCTAGAACTCTAAACAGATTGCACTGTGCTGAGGTTTTATTATCTTAGACTAAGAAAAGTGTAGTAAGTAAAGCAGCAGAGCAATTTTTTAAAAAAATGAATTTTTTTCCAACAATAACTGCAGTTATTTCAAAACCTAAACAAGTTTAAATAGAATAACTATAATAAATAAGATTGACTATAAGAACTCCCACTTAAACCATTAATGCTTCACCTAAAATTTAAAGAAACAAAGATAAGAGCATAGTGATGTGCAACTCTTACTTTTGTCACTTGCTTCCTTCCCTGGGACCATCTACACCTTGCACAGAAATGCTGAAATAGCAAGTAGAACAATTAGAAAAGTAATTATGTGCTTTAGCAGAGGCAGTAAACACTGGAATATGATTAGAAGATATGAAATTATCTGGAAGATGCAAAAATCAGGCACTGGATATAGTCCTGCTTCGTACATCATCTTCAAATACATTTCTGCATATTAAATTTGATGGAAGTGAAGAGTCCCATTGACTGCCCTGTTACTTCTTAAAGGTACACTTTACTACCAAGGCTTTGCTGAATGCAAGACTGAGTGCTCAGATGGAAGCACAGTATCCCAAATACCTGATCCTCTCACAGCAAACAGTGGAACACAAGCCATCTCTCTGAAGTTGCTGGGTACAAATCTCCTAATTTGTGAATTGAGTAGTAACAACATTCCCATTCAGTTTAGATAGACCAAACACCACTCAACTAACACTAAAAAAAGTAAAGGAGAACAGAAGTAGACTTGAAAAATACAAGCTGTTGGTGAATGAGGTAGGAGACAAACTGGAAATAATTTTTGAGGTTTCTCCCTAATTTTCCAAAGCAAAAATGGGAAGGATAAATCAGTCACGACTATAAGGTCAAAATTAAAAGAGAAAGGTTAGCCCGCCCTTAAAATGATTTAGTATTTTCTTCTGGTAAGTTGGAAGGTAAGCATTTCTGAATAAATTACCCTTTTTAAGTCTTGATTCATGCTTCAGTGCTTTTTTTGAACACATACTTAAGTTCTGTTGATAGGGAAACTTATTTATTCACCTGCTAAAGTACTTTTCTAAATTGAGACCTAAATAAGCATCTATAAAAGCTTCATTCAAATCAATGGGGATCTTTTTATAGACCTTACTAAGAGCTCTATCAGTCACTAAGTCAAAGGAGACTGAACCAAGAAGCGGAAAAATCCAGGCTTCTCCTGGAAGAATAAACTCCAAAACCTCGGTACCTAGTAATAACTTTCTTTCATCTTCTAATATTAAATGACAGCACTAATAATATGCAATATCAAGTTATTAAGCATCTAGTCCCGAGCCATCCAATTAGTCTGCTGTGATGTAATTAAAACAAAACCAACATTAACTCAAAAGTGAAATTCACTGCAGTTGAAATGAGCAAAGCCAAAGAATAAAAGTTCATTAGAAGTAGATGAAATTCATAGCCAGATTGGTGTAAACTCCGGGTAATTAGCTTGAAACAGCTTGGCATTATCCAAGGAGGATATGGATAATTGGGTTCAACATCCCTGAAGATCTGCTATGTTTCTAGAGACAATAAACCATTTGTGCTTTGAAGCTGCTTCCCGTTTTCTCAATCAGTCTCATCTAACAAGGGCTATTGATCTGATAATTTACTTGTCAAAACTTATTAGTCAAGGCAGGACAAAAGCAACAAGGCATGTGGTTAATCCAAGAGATGAATTTGTCCTAATGACTTTCAAGGATCCCAACCACTGTGGTGGAGATCAAACACATCTAAGAAACAGTTTAGTCTAAGCCAGGGATCACATGGTAGAAGAAAATAAGCAGGTCAAGAATTACTATATTATTTTATGCAAAGTGGCTACAGAAAGATGAAACCAGTGTATATAAACACACTTTAATGTTTATATAATCACTTTGCTTCAGATCCAGGTGCAATGTAGTCCTCTACTTAAAATACTTATGTATATCTAAATTCAGTGTCAAGGAAGGGCTTCCTTGAATCTATTGTTTCCTGATTCCAACCAGCAACCTGTGTGGGACAAGTTATAGCTGAAGAAGGAACTGATCACGCAATCTGGCCATGGGGATTTGTTATCCTGCTACTGTGTCAAGAAAGATGATGTTGCAAAACTGACACAACATTATCCCCATTTGTCTCAACTTCTCTTAATTGAGAGAACAGTTTGTAATTTATTATGGAAGATTGGACTTTTTCTTCTTGAAGGTTTAAGAAGATATAGCACTTTCCAAACATCCTTCATATTATCAGTCATGTAGTTGACCTAAAGGGATAACAAGACAGCCCTGACAACTTTCCATTATGCCTAAAATGATCCTTGGGCAACCTCACCACCTCCCACAGTCTGTTTTGATTTATAGTTGACTGAGGTTGAGTCAGCTCACTATATTTCTTGTGTGTTGTAGATACAGTAGGAAGAAAATCCAGCTCAGTTAAATACCTTTCATCTTACATATATAGAAATCAGGAATCAAACTCCTAAAACTGTGAAGCTGGATTTAAATGCAGGATGCATTTCTTTTGTTAAATGTTAGGACTCTGAATATTCTGGAACTTTGAGAGACTCGAAGTGTGACATTTGAGTGACACCTTTTCATCTGGGAAAATGAATTTTAAGATGTGCTCAGAAAAAAAATGAAAACTAATATTCTGTAATATTAACATGATTATAAAGGTTGGGATTTTACGGAAAACAGCAAATATTGCAAGTACTACAAGAAAATTCCATGAGGAAAACACACTGTCATTTTGCTACATTAGTCTTCTAACATTAATAAGGGTAAAAAGAAAAGATTATCTCTTTGTATTCAGCACCTCAAATTCTGATGTCACAAGCAACACAGTCCGAGAAGTACAGACATCCACCTTTTCCACAGCTATTTTCCAGAACAGAAATACAATTTCACAATCCTATATGAGCTGGAGAACACACTTGCTTTTATCAGCTATACCATCTCCTCCAGTGCTACTCTTGGCAGAAGAGACAGGAAGGGACTCCAGAACTGGAAATGACCTGGAGTGATTTTTTGCAGGGTTGCAGGATATTCAGTTTTTAGCATGCAGAATTCAATCCTACTCCACGTTACAACTCCCTCAAGCAGCCTCTCTTCCACCAGCTTGCTCTGCAGCTGAAAGTCTGATGTTCGCAGAGAAGAGGTACCAGGGGAAACAAAAAATAGCAAACCAAATATGCAAGGCCTTTCACATCCTACTGATGAGCAGATATCACCAGCTAGAGCAATAAAAATGTTTTCTTTCCTGCATGCACATGGGAGAAGGAAGCAAAATTTAATTCTAAATGCAAATCTCAGGAAAAAAGAAATCTTGAAGAAGAGTAAGGGCAGTAGGGAAATCCTTGAAACAAAATAAAGCATATGAGAAAGCATATATAGAAAGCAGAGATGATAACTCAAGGATTTTTGGTTGTTTGTTTTTGTTATTGGCTTTAATGAAAGAGTTTTCATTTTTTTATTCACATGGCTCATTTTCCCCTTCCCATCCGTAAGAAACCTGGCCCTTAAATGTTACTTTTCAGTATTGTTAAGGTTCATCATCAGTTTTTCCATCTCTCAGTTCTGGTTGTGGGTTTCTAGTCTCCATCTCACTGGGAACATTGACTATGCTGGATAGGATCACACATACAATCAACACCAGATCCTTATCCATGATAATGCAGGCTTAACACAGTTCAGACAAAACACTGCATGCTAATAAAGTTGTTGTATGTGAGACCAAAAACCCAATAATTCCACAAGCTAAAGATACTGTTAATCAGGCTTAAGGGGTAATATAATTAAACAGATTTGCACGCAGATCTATTTTTAAAAATATTTTAAAAATCTATTTAAAATCTATTTTAATAAAAAAGAAAGGTCATTTTATGTACAGTGGAGATGTAAAGGAAAGCCAGAGACTTCTGGATTTGTCCAACATTCTCCAAAGGAAGGGGAAAGTGAGTTGTTGAAATGGCTGAACAAGACCAATAAAAAAAAAGAGTGACTGAGAATATTAGATCAGGCACCCTCTGTTCCTGTGGGCCACTGAGGCACTGAAAATGCATGATGCCTAGAAGGCCTCCCACGCTGTTGCCTAAGGCACTTCACAGATAATTTCCAGAAACACATGCTCAAAATCAGACTACCTTGGTGAAATTCCTCAAGGTGGGACATACGGGAGACCAAATGAGATGATCCACAGTTCATTTTTCATCAGTAGATATGAAGACATCAGCAATTCCTTCAAAGGAACCCCAAACAGTATGACATCCATCAAAAAGATAAGACATCAAATTCAAGTGATTTGCCCATAATAATGGGAAAGATTCTCATAGTATGGAGAATATTCTGCTTCTGTTGATTCTGTCGCACAGGTATAAGCTGCAAGAGCTTTCTCCTCCTCTCTTAACCACCTCTACGATTCTGTAAAATGCATGGGAAAAGAGTATATAGAATATGAAAATCATCCAAGCCCTTTTCTCAACTCTTCCATCCAATTAAAAAGTGATGGATGAAAAAGAACATTTTTCAGCAAATGAATAAATGAAGATATTGTGACATTTCCTACTGCCTTGTAGCCAGCTTGCTACTACTTGTTTATAACAGGGAATGATGAGAGCAAGAAAAGTCATTCTGTTCTCATTAGATTTTTAGATGTCTCAGACCAAGGTTTTCCATTGCATCATTCTTTTGGTAGTCATGTATTTACAGAATAAAAACAGAAATTAATTTGTTTGAGAGCGGTCAGCCACTGGAAGAGGTCCACAGAGAGACTGAGGAGTCTTCCATCCTTGAAGGTACTTAAACAAGTTCATGAACAACCTAATCTAGTAAGACCTGCTTTCAGCTCACCTTCATAATCGCCAGAGATCCTTCTGAACCCAACCGCAATTCTGTAATTGATTATTTTACATTGCTCTTCTGCAGTCCAAGGCAGCTGAGAGCACTTCTTCCTCAAGCAATCAGTTCCAGAGTGGCAATGCAACTACTTCAGAAGGGGAATGCAGCTGTCATTTGTGTTGATGAAAGCCCTGAGGTTGCCTCCATTCTTTAAGTTTGATTCTGCTGGAGTCATTCAATGCCTCACACAGAAGCTAGCTGGACACAGATCTGGCTTCCTGAATAGGAAAGACTGTGGTACTGAACACAAAAAAAAATTTTAAAAAATTGGGTGGACAACTAAAAAATAATAACACAAAAATGTCATAGGCATAAGATACAATGAAGTCCAACATGTGAAACAAAATAATTCATACACAGTGCCTGAATTATGACTCTGACTTAAAGTTTCTTACATATATTTTGTCCGACAAAGCAAAAAATGCAGGATTCTGAACCTTCTAGGTGTGCAAAAAACCTTATGATGAATATTATAAACTGGAAGAGTAAATGCAGAAACCATAAAGAATACGTGGTTAAGTCTCTTAGCTTGTTTCACAGTCATTTTGAACCACACTATACAAAGAATGTGGAACAACAGTTTATGTGAAGCAAAGTATCTGGTTTTAGTAGAAAATATTTATGCTTTTAGTAGAGTGACACTCCAAGACATTTTTCAGTGCATGAAAGTTCACCAGGACTCAGGATAAATGCAAGTGCTACTGTGATGTTTTTAGCTCAGCAGCAAGTACCTCTCTGGAATTTGTGGAGACCAAGAAGTACTCTCAGATTGGGACAGCACTAAAATGCATGTAATGGGCTAGGAGTTATTTTAAGTTACCAAATCTATAGAAGGTAGGTCACAGCATTCCAGAGTAGAAAATGATCTGCATTTATTTTTGCCTCTTCATGGAAAGGCAAGACCCAATGCCCTCTAGTCAAAGTCAGAAACAAAGACTCAATTTGGAACTAATTTTTATGTGTAGATGGCAAGGTACACACCTTGGATTTGTTTACTCTTCTCTGAGGCTAAACTACGGCCTTTATTTTGAACTTTGAAGTTAAACTGACTTTGCACAAGCTATTTAATTCACCCTAAGTGACTTCCCAGTCACTGCAGAATTGTTAAATACACTTTAACTACCAGTCATCCGGCTTTGTGTTACCATGCTGGCAACCATCAAGACTTCTGCAGATGAAAAGAAGATTTTTTGCCCCAGTAACACATTCTTTCTAAAACTCATTCATTTGATGTTAAAGAATTTCTTTTCCTCTTCTCTAATTTTATCCCTCATGTTATCATACTTCTTTTTCTCCCCTATATTCTACCAGATTCTTAAACCATGCTGCTCAGAACTACCACAATACTTTTTCTTACCCTCTCATTCCTCTCCTGTAATTTGCATACACTATATGAAACCGCAGACGTATCAGAGAGTTCTGAACCAGATTTGATAGATCTTATTTGAAAGGCAGGTAAAGGAGTTGTCACCTCTTTATTATGGGACATAATTTATGCAACAAAACCTGTCTGCACTCCTGCTTGTGCTTTCTATTGCCATACCATGCTGTAGACATGTACCATCTGATATACCCAGTTTACCACTTCTGAAATTACTTGTTTCCTTCCAACATCAGTGCAAATTGTTTTATCAGACATACTCACTTGAATTCTACCATGATGAATTTCATTTTCATTCCTACTCCTGTTTACCCTTCCAAGTTTCTTTAAAATATTTCCTTATCTTCCTTACTATTCAATGGGCCTCACAACTTCTTTCTTTCTTATCACTGCTTCCAAATACTTAATGGAACTAACAAATAATACTCTTCCAGATATCAAGTAATACAAATTATTTACTAAGAAAATAGGAAAACTTAATGGAAAAAAACAGACTGAAGTCATACCAAGCTTCTGCTTATTAGCACTTACCTGCATTTCTCTCAAAAATTTTTAATCCAACTAATAACAATGTAGCAATTGTTTTTGTCTGAAGTACTCTACCTACTTTTCCACAATAATGATATTTATCTTTTCTCCCCCCCTACCATCCAACATGCAAATACAGAGCTAAAAATATGATTTGTGCCATCACAGCCTCACTGAAATCAACCACGCTGTGGCAGTTTAACCAAGCTGAGAATATTGTCCTATTTATTTTCGTTAAAGATACACTTTTTCGTACAGTACATTGGTAGTCTAACCAACTGAATATTAGTCAATCTAACCAGAAAATCTGATCTTCGCTTCAGCTGAAATTGCCGGTCACAAGCACTACTAAATACTTGAGCACAGCCATACTAAAGCAAAGCAAGGCATTCTGTTAATTCTATCAGTGAATCCCACTCTCTTGGAAGTTTCAAGAAGCACTAACAGTCCAGGAAACTTCAGAGACTGAATCACAGAAACCACAATTTATCATGGCCAGTAAAAATTGCTATGGATCATCTAATAACTTCATACTTTAAAAAGTTCAGAAGAAACTCATCCCTCTGAAACAGAAATTAAATCCTGGGGGGGTGGGACAGGGGAGAGAAAAAATATTAAAAAATGTAAAGATCAGATTTAATTAAAAGCAAAAAGACAGCTCATGGCAAGAGGTGGAAGCAGGACACTGCCAAGGGACTCTGGTTCACTATAGTCTATTTTTAGCTGAGTGGTTTTTCATGAAGTCTCATCCAGAGGCAGCAACAACTGTGGCGTGTGTCAAATAAACTGGGGGGAAATACCAAGAGATAAGCACATGCATTCAGCCCGTTACCAACCAAATCAATGACCCACCTTGAACAGTTCAGTGCCCTGAGATCAAGTTGAGCATGACTCAGTGATGCTGCTCCCCTCCTCTAGAAGTAGCTCTCAAACTCTGCCCATAATTCATGTGCTCATCCTTTACCCATCCAAGCAGGCTTTGGCTGGTCCCGCTTAAGTATCTTGACATCCTTCTTCTTTAAGAGAGACCCAGAACTAGACCCAATGTACCAGGCAAAGCCTCACCACTCTCAAATGACAAGGGATAATAATTTTCCTTCAATCTGCTAGCCACAGTCCTCCAAATGCAGCCCAGCATTTAGTTCATCTTATTCACATACAGAGTGCAATGTTGGTCAACATTCAGCTTGACATCCCTCATAACTTGCAAGGCCCTCACAGCAGGATTACTACTCAGCCACTTGGTTCCCAACCTGTACAGATACCAGGGTTACCCTACAGCAAAAGTGGAATTTTGCACTTCTTGTTAAGAGGTCTCCCTTGGACTATCTTCAGGATTCTCAAGATGCCTTTGGATTAAAGCTCTTCCTTCTGGCATTCCATCAACAGAAGCACATAGTTTTCATCTCTAAGGCTTTGCAATAAGAACTGGTCACAGCTATAGCTTCTCCTTTTCTTTAAAAAACATTCCACAGTCCAAAGAAAATAATTGAGCTCCAGCAGTATAAATTCCACTCCCAAATATGAGGTGTGAAGTGCCTCAAGTATCCTTCTTAGGAGTAAATGTTTGAAAGTTATTTTCCAAACGGAAAGCAGTATTGTTGCTACGTAAAAGGCAAAAAAATATTCCCAGACATCTAGTCAAAGAGTCAGCATCCAACTGAAATGACACATGCTATAAAGTAGGAAAAGCCACACACAGCAGGTAGCATGTAAAATGTGGTTTGGGATGCCTCTGAAGCATAAAAGAAACTTTTCCAAAAGATACGGTATTTCTGCTGATAAACTCTAGTTTTCCTTTCAAAAAAAGCAGAGACCTGCCTATTAGATTCTGTACCACTGTAGCTCTCCACAAGTACAGGGTGTCTTGCACTTTGCAGAAGTGAATAGCACCTCCTTCTGAAACCACTCAAACCATGTTCTGTGCAAATAATTTTAACACAAATTTGTGTTTTAGAAACCGAAAGAACACCACTGTATAACCTTTTGTATTTTAGGATACTCGATCGTGCCTGAGGTAATCCACAAAAGGGTGCTGATTCCACTTTGGTTACCCATGATAGTCTGAGCTTGCCTGCCACCCTGAATTGGGTAATTTAAGCCCAACGGGCATGAAATGGTTAACCATTTAAAAGTATTGACTGATGATGAAAATTGGACCACAGTGGAATTATTCAGTTAAATCAGAATGATTTCCAGACCCTGAAGGAATAGGGACGGTGCAAGTACAGTTCTTATTCAGCATCATCCCTCTTTAACGGATGTTTTATTTTAAATTGTAGCTATGGATAGAGAAGGGTTTTTAGCCCTTTATTCCCAATGAATAGCTAAATTAGACTTGGAATAGAGATTCTTTTGACTAATGCAACCTGATCTGTGACTGTACCTGTAACAATGGCAAACATTATTCATTGTCAGGTTAAAGCTAAAGGTAGAGTTCATTACACACTTACTTTAACAAAAAAAAAAAATCTGTAAAACACAACATCTTTCAGATCCACCTGTGGATCCCTCCCAGTTTTCTTTTCCATCTCTGCAGTAGATATCAGGAGATGCTCATCTTTGGGTTCCCTCCCTCTCTGAATTCTTTTCAGAGGGAGAGTTATTCTCCGTTTTCCCACAGTTAGCATACCACCTGCTGTGCAGTAGCTATTGTATGAAATGAACTATTGGGTCAGGTCACATTTCTAGCTGACAAGACTCTACTTTTAAAAAAAAAAAAAAGGTGATTTGCTTTAGTAACTCTGAGGACAGATCCAGCAAATGCACTGAAGAGCAGTGGCTCACAGGCAATGGGTTGTCACTTTTCCTTAAGCTCCTCTATTTACCCACTGCCCCTTGAGTCACTTCCAAAAAAACACTGAAGAAAATGAGATTTGCTGGAGATCCCTGAAAGTATATCATTTTAAGAACAAAGAGTAGGGAATGCAGTCCAGCCACAGGCTTGTAGGTAGCACAGAAAAAAGGAAGTCACTGCTGACTGACTCTTTCAAGGTTATCTGACTGACTGTGGTTTGCTTCCGTTCATCTGAGACTCGTAAAACCTGTGCAGACAGCTCCTGAGCAATGCACAACAAAATGCAAGTTGGCACTTCACTCTTGAAAGAGGGCAATATGTCTCTGTGCTACAGAAACAGTGTGATATAGTCCCTGCCCCCTCATGCCCTCACAAGATTCTTTTTGAAAAATTATGCAAAAGCAGCTACTCTCTGAAAGGAAATCAAGCAATTTATAGCTGATTTATCTCTGCCACAGACCACTTATCTGGAGTGTGTGTTTTCTCTTTCTTGAGAGATTGAACAGGATGAGGATATTGAATGGTTCTAAAAAAAAAAAAAAATTCAGGCTAAAGCCATCAGCCTTCAGAGCCAGCCAAAGTAGTCATCAACATCTACAGCAGCATGAAACTACCGGAGATCCCCAACCAGGTAGCATCCACACACACACTTCCATTTGGCCTACCAACTTCCCCTGAATGAAACCATAGAAATGCTGCTTCAGTCGCTGGACAAATATTCCTACATTTGAGGAAAGGATGAATGGAAACAGAGGAACAACTCAAACTGGTGCTGCAGCAGCACATGAAGGCACTTCAAAGCTATGCTCAAACCCCAGCTGGCTGAGCACAAGCTCTCTCAGTCCTACTGTCCCAACTATGGCAAGATAAGAGACTGGAAGATGGTTTGTCTTTAGGAGATTTTTTTCATACCAAAGAAGCACCAGCTCACTTATGTAAATATCCAGTTGACATCTCAGACAGCAGAGCTCTTCCAATACTTTGACGTGGCCAGCCCATAGTCAATGTAGGGGAATGATTCCCTCCTCACTCCGAGAGTAGCATTTGCCTTTATCTACAGAACTGTGGCATTTGTACCAACTGCAAAGGCCCTACAGTTTGCTTTGAACCTTTTCTCTTCCTGACCGTGAAGCACAGAAAATGTGAAACTTGGCTATTCTAACACTAAGTGCTCCAATGCAAGTTCAAGGCCAAGGTCTGAGTCACCCTGACTCCCCTAGGGCCTCCCCCATCCCCTCTGCCCAAGAAGCTCAGCCCTGAGCCTTCCATCACTGCTCAACTATTGTAGAGCTGTGCTGGTCTCCAGCTCCAGCCGTGTCTGTGTCAGGCAATGGACTGTGTTTACCTGGACCCTGCTCTGCATATTAACTTCCCAATCTGACCTCAAACCTGCCTCACTCACCACTGTGGGCCTGCCTGGTGTCACTGGATGTGGTCCTGATCCTGACTTGTATTCTCAGCTTGACTTTGGACAAGTCTCATTGCCACAGGTGTGTCTAATGATCTGGACTCCCAGCTGACCTTGAGATTACCATCCCCAACCTGGCCCCACTTGCCTTGCTAGGGGGTAAAGTTGACATAAACCCTGACCAGTCAGACCCCTGCCCAGACCACTGTGTTATGGTACTCAGGTACTGGGGCACAGTCAGCCTTCATTGCAACCCAACACTCATGTCAGAGGTGACATATACTGAAATCATCTATTACCTGAACAAAACAAGCCCAGGTTGTGTGGTAAAAAAGAACTGGATAGAATAGATGTTCACATGGCAGAAGGTAAGAAAGAAAACCTCTAGTACGCTTCAGATGTGATTTTTGCAGCAGAAGGAAATTCTCAAATGACTCTGCCCTGTGAAGTTTCTGTGCTACATCTCTCATGGAGCTCTGGCTTGCAAGGGAGCTGGTAGGGAGGCAGTCACATACCTCAAGCTAAGACACAGTCTGCTGCCAGAGAAAAGAAAACTACTCATGCCTTGGAGACAATGGAGCTTTCTTAGCTAACTCCCGTTGTATCTATAACTTCGCTGAACCTCAGAAAACGTTCCTTTTGTGAAGAGCAGTAGCTTAGCAGCTGACAGGGATTCCAACTGTGTGGATCTCTGTTATAGTAACTGCACTGGCTGGGACTCATTAGCTAGATGCGCAAAAATATAACCAAAAATAGAGAGGATAACACCCTTCCTTCTTCTCGAAAAAAGGTGCTCTATCAGCACAGAGCTACTAACTGCACAGTTTGCATAACCATGGAAACTGGGAAGACACTAAACCAATGCAGGTCAACCTTACTTGGAAGGAACTCAGGTCAACTTAAAACCCGAATGCAGGAACTTGGGACTTCTGGAGTCAGGCTTTTCTTGGTCCACAGCAGAGCACACAGACGTAAGGACATTCATCCCATGACTATACATATCAAAGGGAGTATCAGTGCACTTTCATTTTCTTCTAAAAACATGTCCTCTAGTAGTACTACTATGCACTTCATACTCCCTGGAGCAAATGACAGAACTTGTCAGCCCTGGGAGAACCTGCTCTGATTATGCAAGTCTTCAAATGGGGGCTTTCCAACTTGTGGTTGATTGACACATTTAATGTGCTTCTCTCCACCAGAGACTATTACCTGATTTCATAAACTCCAGTGCCATCTGTCCTCCTGTCTGTGGAGTAAAGAGCTTGTTTTGATTGTAGTCGCTCACATGCCTGGCTTTATTTACTGGACAGACTTCCCTTCTTGGACCTGCTGCCTTCTGAGCAGAATGTCACTCTGGCAGATCACACTGCCAAATGTGACCACAAAAGGAGGGGTGCATTCAAAGTAGGTAGCATTTATCTCTGGATCACTCTAGGTATTTCTCTCCTCTCCCAATGGCAACAGATTCTTCATATGTGCACTAATACTGACATGTAAGTAGGCAAAATGTGCAAAGATTGAAACATACATTATATGTATGAAATTATACTGGGAACTGCCTTCCACACACTGAGAGCACCCACGGTTCTGGATACAGCTTCTATCAGAACGGGTATCTGGGAGCCCAAGGAAACGTTCAAGTATTGAAGCTCACACCGAAAAGTAGGAAGGGACTTTGAAAATACACTCCTGCACACAAACAACAGAGAACAGCAGGAAAGAATTCAATCACTTTCAAGCAGAAAATAAGATATTCACTGCCCATCAGTTTCTTACTTGTGTATAATTACTGAGCATTACAATAACCTCACTGCATTGCTTATTATGCTAATCTTAATTAGCTTGCTGTTTCTTTGGGCACCCTCACATCTGTCATTTTTGTTGGTTGTCTCTCCTCTGACACTTTGACTGCAAACTCTTTCGAGTTAAGGACTCATTTTCTGTTAAAGGTGTAGAACACCTGGTCTGAGGAGCTCTTGGTCTCTGACTGGGATTCTCAAATTAACTGATTAGTTGGCATCAAATATATCTCAGGTTATTTCTGTTTTGCTGTTGAATTAACTTTCACCTTGAATCAAGTGGTAGTAAACTGAAAAGGACTCTCTACAATTCTCAGCAAAAATATACCAGGGAATAGCAGTGACAGAATCAAATCTGTAATATCATTTGCCTTTCCTTTAACTCTTCCTCTCCCCTTGCTTTTAAGTATTTATTTAGTGTTAGGAGTGAAAATCCGTCTCTGAAAATCTGATTTCTCAAAAATCCAACACTTCCTAACAATCAAAGAACCTGTGAGCAGCAGATGTATAGGCTGTCATGGTCACAGCAAAATAAACACCTCAAATCAGAGGCTCCTTTAGAAAACAGTGGCTTTTGTTTTGGTCTTTGTCCTTTCGTAAGTTTGCTCCCTGAATACAGCTTAAATGAGTAAGGTAATTTCTCTGACATAGCACTGATTGCTACAAGGTGTCATCCAAATCCTGAGACCTGGAAACCTCCTCCCAGAAAAAGACTTCCAAATCCCTGCATCAGTACAGCCTGAGTCCCTAAAGACTAAATATCCATTAAATAATAAGTGTGTGTCTCAACTTGATGGACCTGTTTTTATAATGATCTGAAGCGGATTCATGTTCACAACTACACAGATGTAAGAGTATCAGGACAGTAGTGTCCATCTATTTCAGAAAGGTAGCAAAATTGCATGGGAGATTTCATCACTAGTTTCTATCTTAATACAGCAAAGCACTAAGCCACAGTCTAAACTAAACCTAAAAATTTCTTGTTTTAAGAAAAAAACCTTTCACCCACACCTTTTCCAAAAGAAAACCCTAGGAAAGAAAACATAAATGAGAACTCATTTGGCCTATATTGAGGCTGTTTGTGAGAACAAAAACCCATTCCTGACCAGCTATGGCCAACACTGCTTAAGAGGGAGTCCGGACGGTGCAAGAGGCATGGATCCTATCTGTATTATGTCCAAACATTGATGAACAAGATGCCAACCAGCTTCCGAATTCAGAGTCTAGGGGCAACACAGTAGGTAAAATTAAAACAAACAGTTCCTCTCCACATCTACCACACAGCATTTTGCCCCGATTTGCACCGTTACAGTGTGTTGAGTTGGTTCAATCCACACTAGGATTCACAGCCCTGCCTTTTCCCCAGCTCCTGCAAAACTTTCAGAAGCAACTTGCAGAGAAAAGCCATAAGCTTCTGTTACTAGAGACATATTGAATGCATGTTTATTATTAGTTTCAGGAAGTTCTGGATTCAAGTTTGCTGCCAACAAGACACAAGTGCCTCTCTGCTCACACAGAAGCAGAAGGGTCACTTCAAGACTCAGACCCAGAAGCCAGCTGGACATTACAGCTTTGTCACATCTGTGCTAGGACCTCAAACAAAACACTTCATATCAAGGGAGTCTAAAATTCATGGGGCTTGGAATCCAGGCTGAAATTGAGATTTTACATTTCAGCTCCATCTCGAATCAGCAACACAGCAGCTAAGCCTCATCATGCCTAAGCAGTTTGTGGTAGAAGTGAAAAAAGAGCACAGCATAGAGCCTCCTGCTCTGCTTACTGTCAGTTTAACCACTGGACACAGATGTTCACTCTCCAGAAGCACGAGACTTCATAAGGCACAGAATCATAGAATCAGCTGGGTTGGAAGGGACCTCTGAGAACATCAAGTCCAACCCTTGATCCACTACCGCCGTGGTTACTAGACCATGGCACTAAGTGCCACATCCAGTCTCATCTTAAAAACCTCCAGGGACGGAGAATCCACCACTTCCCTGGGCAGCCCATTCCAATGCCTGATTACCTTCTCTGTAAAGAATTTCTTCCTAATATCCAACCTAAACCTCCCCTGGCAGAGCTTAAGACCATGCCCTCTTGTCTTACTGATAGTTGCCTGGGAGAAGACACCAACCCTCACCTGGCTACAACCTCCTGTCAGTGAGTTGTAGAGAGTGATGAGGTCTCAGCCAGTGTGACAGGACTAAGAAGATGACACAGAAGAAGAAGCACATTGCTCACCACAGATGCATATTTTATGCTCTGCTCTGGTAAGACATACCCTTAATCCTTACCTTCTGAAGTGGGCCAATGCTAAATGCAGTGAGCACCAACGAGCCCACCACTGGAGCAATCAGTTTATAGAGAAGTGTCAGCAAAGAGCCTGCATTCATTCTGTTATTGCTCAGTTTACAACTCAGTGATGGGCTTTTTCTCCCCTGACAGTTCAGAAATATCATTTTGAGACTGGAAAAATCATGCTACATTTCTCCTATCTCTAACAGCAACACACACATAATAAAGACTCTGAATTGCATATTCAGGACTGTGCCTAGGAGTTAAGTATCAGATGCTCTAGGCAGAAAAGACTGTAGGGCATTCTTCCATAGTTTTATAAGGTCTGCAGGGAGAAGCAGCATAAAGATTTCTATTTGTCAAAATAATCAAATGTCTTGAAAATACACTAGGGAACCATTCTGGAATCAGAATGGAGTTATTTTTACTTTGTTGCTTCCCTGATCAAAACCGTACTTTAAAATATATATTCTCTGGCTCTAAAAATCTTTGAGATATAGCAAGTAACTCATCAGAGATAACAGCACTGAAGGGAGTCTGTACCAGTATCTAAATATCTGGACAGAAAGTCAGTAAATACAAATATTAACACAACCCTGCAATAACAGGAAGCAGTGGCAGGTGGGAAAACTGGCCAAAGCCAGTTTGGACACAGCATATTTCCCTCTAAGGTTGCTTTTTCAGCCAGGCTGCTCAGGCAGCAGATTGCTGTCACTGTCACCCACAGTGCAGCCCCGTGCCTTCGAATCCACTCTGATCCAGGTTGGAGACTAAAAGGTTGCCTCTGCCAGCATCACAGCAATTTCAAAGATAAATTGTTATTACTAATGACACTTACTGTAGTCTTTTATGGATAAAGAGATACTTTTTTCTTCTTTGCATATTTTTCTCCATGGGAATGAATGTAAGTGCCCTGCAAAGTTTGAGACCAAACACAGTGTTCATACAGGCAGAACACGGAGAAGTGTCTGTGCAGGTCTGTAAATACAACCCTGCTGACAACACTCAGTGCAGATTCACAACTCTTCCTGTGAGTCAGATCAACCTGTCAAATGACCTATGGAAAGTACAGAAAAATTATGCAAGGAGAGGTGCCAGGCCAAGCACTCCTTAGAGCCTTTGGGATCAATGTCAGTGCTCAGATCTCTAATGTAAGCAGTTCAGCTGTGCCGAGGTTACTTTGCCTACATCCAACAGCAAACATGAAACAAGCACTTCCCTTTTCATCGTGCTCAAATCCCATATGAAAGCTGTCCTTGGAACATGCTCCCTGTTTGATACTTAGGCAAGTTATTTAACCTCACAGGGCTCAGTGAGAGCCCAACTCCTTGAGCAAGACATCAGTCCAAGCATCAGTCATGATGGTAGTGCCTCTGGGATAACAGATTTAACAAGAGGGGAAAAAAACCCCTTTGTAATGGGAGCCAAGGAGAGAAGCGAGAGTATGTGACAGGAGCAGCCCTGAAGGCACCAAGGTCGGTTGCAAAAAGAGGGGGAAGAGGTGTTCCAGGCACCAGAGTTGCGGTTCCCCTGCAGCCTGTGGTGCAGACTGTGGTGAGGCAGCTGTGCCCCTGCAGCCTGTGAAGGTCCACAACAGAGTAGATATCCACCTGCAGCCCATAGAGGACACCACACCAGAGCAGGTGCCCAAAGAAGGTTGGGACCCCATAGGAAGCCTGCACTGGAGCAGGCTCCTGGCCTGTGGACATGAGGAGAGAGCAGCCCCCACCAGAGCAGGTTTGCTGGCAGGACTTGTGACCCCATGGGGGACCCACGCTGGAGCAGGGAAAGAGTGTGAGGAGTCCTCACCCTGAGGAGGAAGGAGCAGCAGAGACAACATTTGAGGAACAAACCACTGTCCCCATTCCCCATCCCCTTGTACCACTGAGGGGGAGGAGGCAGAGAAAATCGGGAGTAAAGTTAAGCCCAGGAAGAAGGGAAGGATGGAGGGAAGTGGATTTAAAGATTCGTTTTTATTTCTCATTACCCTACTCTGATTTGATTGGCAATAAATTAAACTAATTTCCCCAAGTCAAATCTCTTTTGCCTGTGACAGTAGCTGGCGAGTGATCTCTCCCCGTCCTTATCTCAACTCACCAGCCTTTTGTTGTATTTTCTCTGCCCTGTCCAGCTGTGGAGGGGAGTGATAGAGCAGCTTGGTCGGTCCCTGGCATCCAATCATGGTCAGCCCACCAGAGGTGTGAAGATAAACCAAGTTTGTTCCTTGAATATTCTAAAGGAATTGCTATCCTATTTCAGAAGATACTTCTGTCATCTAAGAGCACATACATATCACAGCTGGGAACAGCTCCTTCACATATAAGTCTTCAATCAGATTGTATAAATATGTATACTGTGGAGCTGAAAAAACTCAGACAGGTACATAGGAAGCGTGATAGGATAACCACTCCTCTGACTACATGCACTAAGCCATCAGGTAAATAACTCTTCAAGCTTGTGAGCTTTTTTCTTTCTGAATATATTCTATTTACTTGATCATCTGTAATGACTTCTCTCTGAAATCATTAAGCTCTATCACGTAGAACCATATTTAGATGGGATTACACTTGCACTCATAACAAGAAATAAGATGGCATCACTCACCTAACACTGTCACTTGGCATGAAGTATTCTCTTTTGCTCAAATAATAACTAAATTCCAATCCTTGTTCCTGCAGCAAATAATACCTTAATCTAAAAGCTATGCCATATTCCTGGGGTCAGGCACAGAGCAAAGTGATATCTGTTACATTATTTACAATTAATGCTCTGAAAACTGGCATTTTACGTCCTGAAGTGCAAAGAGAGATTTGAAAACATCTATTTTTTTGTGCCTAAACGGAGATGTTCTCACACAGCCTCTTCCTCAGGAGGTGAGAGGTCGGTATTTTACTCAGAAATGGCTGCATCAAGTCAGAA
This sequence comes from Corapipo altera, assembly GCF_003945725.1. Classification (NCBI taxonomy): domain Eukaryota; kingdom Metazoa; phylum Chordata; class Aves; order Passeriformes; family Pipridae; genus Corapipo; species Corapipo altera. The sequence continues at coordinate 16,164,384 of NW_020884885.1, read as the reverse complement.
CAAGATTCTATCAAGAACAAAAGCAAATCTCTAGCCATATATCCTACACCAGAGGAAAGAGAAAAGGCAAGGACAGAAAACAATTCCCCAGAGTCCTACCTCAGGCTCCAGCTCTTGGGCACTTTCTGAGTCTGAAGCACCTTCTTATTTCACAGATTTTCATAGGTTTTATTGCCTATTTTCTCATTTCTGAACTCATGCTGCCTACAGTGTATTCTGTGACAACAACATCCACAGGCTTAGCCATATATTCTTTAAGAAACTGTTCCTTACTTACCTTTTTCCAAGCAACTCCGAATTTTATACTTACAAAATCTGTCAAGTCCATCATCAAGTCACCCAGTTCGTAGATTGAAGAGATCTACTCTATTTAACTACCCCTCATGTACAAGTCATTCCCTATCTCTGATCATCCCATCTTCCTTCTCTACATGTTTTACAGTTGTTCCAGGCTTTTTTGAGAGGAGAGGACCAGAACTTTACACTACATTCAAGACACAAGTATCTTATATTTGAGACATCAATGCCCCTCACAGGAGGCTCACAGGTTAAGCACAACAGAAAAGAAACATCCAAAAATCACTTGTATTTTCAAAAGTCTTGGCCTTTAATTTAGTTGTATTTATAGAAAGACACTTTTTTTCTCACTGCTAGGCACTACTATCTTTTTAGATAGGGAAACTTTAAATTAGACCAGTAATTCACCCATTCTTATAACTTATCTCTGACAGGGGCAAATGCTTCAGAGAATGCGAAGTAAAATGTAGGGCACATAGTGATATAACACAATTTACATAGAAAACATCTTTCAAAACCCATAAGTGTTTTAATTCTTAACACATTAATATTACTTTTATTATGTGCAGAAAATTCAGGAGTTGAAGACATTCAAGAAACCCAAGTATTCTCAATGCCAGAGAAATTTGGAAAAAGAGCCTTTGGAAAAAGAAAAGGAACACAAGATCCCAAATTGCTTTTCTATCTTCATTGAGATAACAAGCACAAGTAGGTTAATTTCCAAGTATTTTCCTTTGTCATTGAAAAAGTGATTTTCTACGTTTGCTACTCATCATCTGTTCTTACTTTATGGGAAATGGAAAACAGGAGCCTGTGATATTGCATTCATCATTCTGCCCTACATTTACAACACTTTCTTTGATTTAACTATGTTAAGTTCTTCCCACGTCAAAATGTGTTTTGATGTCAGTAATCTTCATTATTCCTCAATAAAACTCTTTTTGAGCGGGATGGAAATGTCAGTTGAACAGGACCAGTGATTCAGTCCCAGCCTCCGTACAGCCAAGTGTCCAGAGACAGCTTTCAGGGAAGATAAATTTCAGGCTTGCTCTGATCACTGTTCTCAGCAGCTCAATTACAAATGATGTTAATAGACATGAAATTATAAGCGTCTTTCAGGAATTTCAGCAACTTCTATGTAGTAGTGAATTTCTGAGACTATCTTGCCTCTGAAGTAGATTTCTGACTTTGATAATATTTTTTTTCTGACCTTTCATTGCCCCAGAATGTCCTTTTTTCTTATGTCTTGGAAGCTGATAGCAGAAAGTGCCTAATCACTGCATCATTACTGGCAGGACTAAAGGTATGTGAATACAAACATTAAGCAAAATTCACAAGGAACAGAAATACAGTAACAAAAATAAGAGTTATTTAAAATGAATAATAAGCAGAAGGACATTGGAAGACTTGCAATTTAAAAAGCAATGGCTTGTTAAGCTGGCTTTAATACCAGCTAAGTTCATTACTCATTACAGAGTGACAGGAAAAATAAAGCTGGAGGAATTGCTAATGATGCCAGAAGTCTGTAATATGCATTTTGTAGTTCTTAATCTCTTAAAACTAAACACACACCAAAAAAAAAAAAAAAAAAAAAGGCTAATCATCTGTTCCTAGTCCCCTGATTTCATATCAAATTGCCAGCAAACAAATCCATTTATGGGGAATTTTTTAGCTTTTTTTCTGCAGTAGTGTAATTAGATTCAAACGATAAGTCTCTGAAAGGAACATAATTTATTTTCTCAAAGCAGTTAGATGAGGCTTGTTCTCTTTATGTGAAAACAGTATTTGCTGTCCTACCTCCTTCTGCTGAAGTACTAGACATTGGTCCACACTGCCCTGGCACAACCTTTCTCTCAGTCAGTGCCTTCCAGGGTTGCAAATCAACATCACTTCCTACAAGGCAGTGCTGTTGAACCTGCTAATCCAAAAACTAAAAAGGCATTTTTCCCCCATTTCTCTTAGGGATGTTTTGTCTGCAGACACATAGGTGAAACAGATCTTGGGTGACCTAATAAATCCATTTCCACAGAATCCTGGTTTCATTCAGCTGTGTCTTGGTTTTGGCTGGGATAGAGTTACTTTTCTTCCTAGTAGCTGATACAGTGTTGTGTTTGGGATTTAGTATGAGAACAGTTGTGCATAACATGCTGATATTTTAGTTGTTGCTAAGTACTGCTCACTCTAAATCAAGGATTTTTCAGTTTCCCACGCTCTCCCAGTGAGGTGATGCTCAAGAAGCTGGGAGGGAGCATGGCCAGGACAGCTGATCCAAACTGGCCAGAGGGACGTTCCATACCACAGAATGTCAGGCTCAGTATAGAAACTGGGGAGACTTGGCCTGCAAACACCAATCACTGCTGAGGGACGAGCTGGGCATTGGTCAGTGGGTGGTAAGTAATTATACTGTGCATCATGTGTTTCTTGAGTTTTATCCTTCCCTTCATTATTATTTATATTATTAGTAGTTAAATTATTATATTTTACTTAGTTTCAATTATTAAACTGTTCTTATCTCAGACCACAAGTTTTACCTTTTTCCAGTTCTCCTTTCCATCTCACTACAGGGATTGGGTAGAGGAAGGGAGAGAGTGAGCAGCTGTGTGGTACACAGTTGCTGGCTGGGGTTAAACCATGACAAGCTGTTTCCCAAATCATCTATGACAGTGCTTTACTCAGCCTGATTAATTTCAAGTGTTGGAAATGGTGAGTGAGAGCTGCAAGTAGAAAACTCTTCTTACGTTATCGCATAATAACTAGTTCATGCAGCCAAAGACACTGCAAGAGGCAGCCCAAAGGACTGTAAAGTACATTCCCTCTTATGAATGTCAAGCAAATGCTTTCCCATATGCTTTTTTCTAAAGATCCAGTCAGTGATAACAGTTAAAACAACACACAGAGACCGCATATACATCCAATATGAGGCCAGAATATGAAATACTGGAAATGTATTTTTCCTCTGATAAAGACAAAATATTGACGAGAAGAGTCAATTTGCTATCAGAAATAGAAACTTTCAAGTCCGTAGTTTTGTGTGGAGGATGGTTACTTGGAGCTTTGTTTATCCACTCTCACATCTAGAAAGACATTCAGCATGCTTTTGGAGGATCAAAAAAAATCTGCTTTACAATGTCAGCTAATTTATTGGATGAGCCTCGTTGAAAATAACAGGACTTAACTCTTGACAAGCAATTCTGTCTGCTTGCTCCATGCATGTCTTTGAAGCATCTCCGCTTACTTCATGGATGCAAACAAGTCTTCATTCATTACATGCATTAATGCACAGCTAAATATAGTGTTCTCAAGAGAAACTGGATCTTCTTTCTCCCTTAAAAATTTCTGACAATTTCTTTGCTGAATTTTGATGACAAAGGCATTAGGAACACAATTCTGTAAGCAAAACTGTCACAGCAGACAAAAATGTCATCCCACTGGAATCATCAAAATGTGTACCTCCATTAAATAATCCTACTCCTGTAATAATCCTACTCAAATAAATGCCTGGTATTAAAATGTAATCTGTCTCATTTAAAATGAGATCATAAGGTCTTAAAGAGTTGGTGAAGAACCCCAAATAACCACTCATATCCTTTTTCACTATTCAGAAGGAGACTGTACTGTCAAAACATAAGACACTAAAAGGTGTAAGTGATTTCTAAAGTGCAGGAAAACAGAATCCAAAGATGATGCATAATGGTGTATCCACTGAAGCACTGGAAAAAAGATCCTTGAAATCAGTGGTGCAACACTAGACCCCAAAATAAATTCCTTGAGACTCCAGTGCAAGAAACAGGATCCTTCCTTTCTGCAGGCAAAGATGCTCTCTCACAGTTCTAGGGTCTACAGAAGCGTGCAAACACACAACCAGTTTTATTGAATTGCAAGATCAAAACCTTTATGTACTTGTTCCAGGAGTTCTAGAATATATGAAAATTCCATCTAATGAAGTAAAACAACTGCCTTTGAAGTATTCACTGTGCACTTGGGAAGGGCCATGTAAAGGAAGGAGGATATAGTGGTTTACATTACCTTTACTTGCACAGTTTCAGCAGGAGAGAAAAGAAAAGCAGGACACCACCTGCAAGTTTGTGTGCAGTTTGTAAATCTTACCGAAAGGAAGTGGCAATGCCAAAACACACAGTTGGGACAGGCATGCATTTGCAAATGGTTGGGGGGGGGGAGAAGAGAGAAAAGAACAAAATTACCTATAAGTGCTTTTCCCTACCACTTCTTATTTAGTAGATGGGCAGACTTGGAGAAGGGCCTGCTGTAAAGCCAATTAAGTCAGCTTCTTTCCAATTGTTTTAACTGGCTTTTGATGAGGCTTAGCTTTTAGATCTTCCTATTCCTAATTATCAGGACCATTACAGTGTTGCTTGAGGAACAACCAAAAATAAACCCCCACTGCTTTAAACACAATGCAAACAAACCCAAAGACATTCCTGACAAAGCTTTGTATATAATTAAAAAAAGGAAAAAGATAGGAGGATAATCTGCAATAACCTGTACCATATCTGCTGGTTTGCCACCTGAAAGCCAGGCATGGCCAATGGAAGAAGAAACACATTTCTGCTCTAGCTGTCTTATGTTACTGGAGAGCTGCTCAGGGAAGTTCTGCAATGAACTGTGTGGGACATTAAGTACAATACAGTCATTGTGATCTTCCCCATTCCCTTTAACTGCACAGCCAGGTAAAGGATAAAACTATGCAACACAGTCTTTAAAGACCCTGTGTCATCTGACAGAGTAGTCCCGACTGCTCCCAGTTACTGCAAGTTAATATAAAGTATATTCTTTGGTAAAATCACAGAGCAAAAGTGCTTTCAAAGGAGTTGAAAATATTTACATGTCAATCTCTCTAACCAACAAGAACAAAAATATCTAAGATAGAGCTGGTGAAATTTTAGTGAATTCCTGATATATCATGAGACCTTGTGTTGATTAAAATATGCATTAATATGCATTAAAGAAGCTCCAGGGTATTCTTATTTTCACCAGAATTATTGGCTCACAGCATGGCAACCACTTGCAAAGACCTCATAGAAAATTATGTGGTATCTTGGGAGGGGAAAAAAATAAAAAACAATAAAAAGGGAGTATGAAATTACAGTGTGTCACTGTAGAACAATACCCCAGTCAGATCTAATCAGAGAACTGAAGAAAAACTGAACAGAGTACAAGAAAAGTTAGAGATTAGATTGATCCCCAAGTCAAGAAAAAAATCTAGGAGACAAGAACAAAATCAATTCACACTGCACAGAACAAAGAAATAGTTTGCTAGAGTCCACAAGAAAGCACACAAGATCTTATCTGTAGTGGATAATATGTACTGGCACTACTATTTATTTTTGTACAATAGAATAGGTTAGAAGGTGGAAGAAGAATGGAAAGTTGGAACTAAACCAAAGAAAACCCCACCCAACCCAAACCATAGAACGGAACACAATTGATTTTTATATAACACGCTCATTGTGAAGGGGTGTAAATCACCTTGCTGCAAGACAGTCAATCACAACCTAAGGGAACAATAAAGTTTTACAGCAGGGTAAGTAAAGAGGAAACTGCTTACAGAAAGAGAGAAAAAATATACTGGGAAAAGAAAGTCCAGCCATGTCAAACATGATAGGATCAGTTTGGAGGGAAAAGGGCATTAGTGTATGAGCTAAAAAAGCAGTGGCCTTGAACGCACCTTTATGTGAAGATTGAAAGATTTTTTTCCTCCACAACAATAACAAGTATTCAACCAGATGGAAATAATCCAACGGCACCAAAACATCAATAACGACAATTCTATCAGAGGGGAACACTGCTTTCTATCTCCCCTCCCTTCTACAGTAGCTGACCAGTATCTTTAACAGTTATTTCAGTGAGTGTGCAGAGATTTATTTTTAAAGGTCAGAATGGATCATTACAACCACCAAGGAACACCTAGGAAAACCAGGAACATGTAGTATTGTACTCTCCAAGGTTCACATCCATAGACACTGCGCCAAGAAAGCAACTCTTGAACACATTCCAGAATCCTTATCCAAACTCACACCCTTACAAACATCTATATCCTAGCAGACCGATTCCAATTTATCTGTAACAATTTCTTAAATAAAACATTGAGGTGGTTACACATCCAAATCTACACTGCCTTATTTGTTTAGCCCTTACACCTACTGACACATCCACAATCCCCTCTTCTCATCCCAAATACCACCCTTTCCTGAGTGCTTTCTTTCCTAGCCACATGAATATAGCCTGTAAATCCTTTTCTTAGCAAGGACTTTCTCTCCTCATCTGTATTCACTGCTGCCGTCACCTGAAGAGGGCTCTGCTGTAGGCAGTTTCCTGCCATCAGCACTAAGTGATTACTTGCTAGATGGACAGGGGAAACTGGAGCATGTGAGTAACTTTATTTACCATAGAAACCAAGAGCTTTGCAATGAGAGGTGAAGCTGGAGAGAGAAGAGGACAAGGAGAAGGTTGTCAGGGTTGAAGGATGCCCTTGCCCGGGCAAAGCCCATGCTTCTGGAAGAGCAAGTGAAATCGATTATTTGCAATGGCTGGATTTCCAAAGAAATCATCTTTAAGCTCAGTCTTTAACCTGAGAGTGAACATGGCCTTCATGATTAGTGGGGAACGGCAAAGATAAAGAATTGTTGGATTAAGTATCTCTTCCCTTTTTGGATTAGGTCAGTGGTACCGCAGAGTGCACTACAGCTCAGAAAATTACTCTGGTAGAGGAAATGGAGAGCAGTATTGATTCCCTAGCATTCCTGCAGACACTTAAGGTCTGTAATGAAGTTTAATGAATGTAATGAAGCAGAGAACAGTGCCTTTTCTCTAGAGAGCTGAGCAGCTCCACACCTTTGAGGTACATGCAAAACTGCAGTACAAGCAATTTTCTTTCTCCCATCCCTGAACAGCTTCCAACGGGCAGAAAATACCAGGGTGTCTACTGCTGTTCACTGGTTAATTATGTACTTTGAAGGCATCCTACTCCTACATCCTAAACACCCGGAAGAGTCATTTGAGGGTCTGTCACCTTTACATAAGATTTTCTGTCCTGGAAGTTAGATCAACTTCCCAGAACAGCAGTCTGTAGAGAATGGTGTCACAGAAAACTTAAGAGCTATGGTCAGATCACATTCCTATAGCCTACAACATTTTTGATCCTAACAGCATCCAGATGAGTAGCATAACAGCATAGCTTTAACAAAACATAGTGAAGGATGGGCAACGGTTAAATAAACAACATTTGGAGATATTTGGAGAAACCTCCTTAGTAAGACGCTTCCCATCCCCCCAGGCTGCCTCTCCTCTTTTTTATACACTACCCTATCAAGGGGAATAAATTGGTTCAGATTACTTGCTAAAAATAGAATACATCAATAGAAGTCACTTCCAACCTTTTAAATCACTTCATACTACAGAAAATCTGCTATTAAAGGAAGAAGGTTTGAGCATGCAGGTCCATTTCCATCTCTTAGTCATGTGCAGTCTCACATATAAACACTGAACACAGAGGTGGTGTGCTCCTACAAGAAACCATTTTAAATAGTATCGTTTCCCTCACACTGTGCACAAGAGCCTTCACAACTAATTGGGAACAGAGCATCACTGCTTTCAAGACCATTACAGCTGTGCATATTGCTAGGAATTTAGCTCCTCACACTCTGTGTCCAGATCTGAGGATTTTCTGTCTATTTTTCAATAGCTGAGATTTTTTATTGCTGATTCCTCATCATAAAAAAAGGAACAGAAGTCTTTGAAGTCAGAAGTATTACTTAACTCTGTAATAACTGTAGGATAATAAGCATCTTTCAAGAATAAAAAAGGGTTGGCAATTTGAAAATAATTATGCACCTAAAGATACTCACAGACATGAAGACATCTACTTTGTGTTTTGGTTCCTCAACAAGTTTAAAAACCTGACTCCTTTGGGTAACCAGCAGAAAACTAGCCTCAATTTTTTCTTTTTTTCTTTTTTTTTTTTTTTTAAATCTCTTTTACAGCAGCAATCTGACATCCTGGTGCTATTATTCATTGAAACACTCCTCTGTTCTCCCAGTTTCTCTTAACCTGAGAATCTATTATGTAAAAAGAGCAGTTGACAAAACACAGTTCTTACAGGTGCACAAATGTCAGGCTGAAATGCTGCTACAACCTATTCCCTTTGCTGGCCCCTCCACCCTGCCAAAGAAAAAAAGGATAATAAGCGCAAGGCAATTGGGAAAAAGTGTATCTGCCTGGCAGTAGGAGTGCAATTTGTGAACACAATACCACAACAGTGACGATTTTCCTGAAGCTCTGTAAGGGATGGAATCATGCAGCGTGTCACTGAGCTTCCAAGCCATGCCTGCTTACTGTTATGAGTTTCTTGAAGATTTCTGTCCATCACTGAGTGTGTTCAGAGGCAAAGTTTTCACTAAGAATGTGTATTAAGCAAGCGGCTTAGGACTTCAAGGTTAACAAGACCAAGCACTTTGAGCAAGTAATCTCTGAATCAATTTGAGAACTGCGATCTTAAACAGGGCAAATACTTTATTTTCAGAGGAAAGTACCATCAGTCTTGACTCAAGGGTGGCAGGGGGTGGGGGGAGAAGGGAAGCCACTACTGCTGCCTTCTCTGTTTGTCAGACCAGGTTCTGATGCCTTTTCACATAGATGAGTAAATCACACTAGAAACTAAATCACAAAAATCAATAGGGCCACCAAGTGAACACAGTAGTATTCAATGCCAATGAGAAACATAGTATCTATCCATAGAAATCCCATTGTTAAAAGCATGACCCTGCTCAATTCAGAACACATAACCTAGTACCTCTAAGATCTCAATCCCCAATAAAATTAGCTTGGTTTAAAGGGTTACTTCTTGTCAAATCATCTGTTGTGATATTGCCTGTGTACTTCCAGCAACAGTAACTTCAAGAGTGAAGCTAAGCAGGGTTACTTCAAATATATCATGGATTACAAGTGGAGACGTAGAGTATCATCAGCACTCAGCTGAAATGATAACTGGATCACGCATCGAAGGCCTAAATTTTAACCAGAGACATATAAAACCCACTATGATTTAAAGACTGATGCATAGTATCAAATTAACACTATTGTTGTTAAACCATAACGGCACCTAGGTACAAGACAAATTTCCCAGTTTGGGGAGTTTTGTCTTTTAATAAGACCAGTATGCAGTGACATGAAAAGTTGGGTATTTCCAAACAGAAGAATTATGATTAGCAATGCTGGTTGTGGACTCTGCAATTTAAAGGATGTTTTGCAGTGAACAGTATGATACAGGCTGTCACCAGTTCCAACTCCCTGCTCAAAGCAGGACCAGCTTACATACAAAGTAGAAAACTGGATGCAAAAGAAAGATTGGCATAAAAAAAGCAAGAAACTAATGAAGAAGAAGTAGCAAGATGAAGGAAGGTGGGGAAGTACAGAACAGCACTTGATTGATCTGATTTTTCATCATAATACTATACAGACTTCAGAGACCACAAGTGCTACTAAAAAGATACCAAACGTAGGCAGGAGAATAGATGGATGATTGTGAAGCAGTCAGATCAATGGCAGGACACACACACACACTGAAAAAAAAATAAATTCAAAGTGGCAGAGAAGAGAGAGCTTTGAACTGGCCTTCATTTTATCCTATGGGTAAACAGGAGCATCTCTGGTAGTAATTCCTACCTATCAGGTAGTGCCTAGACCTGTCAATTATAGCCAAGGTCAGATAAGCTCTCTTCCAGATGGGTGATAACGGAAAGGAATTTCAAGGGAAAGGAATCTCAGAAAGTCAACAAGGAGCTCTATATCACACCTTTTACACTGCCCTCCCATTTCTTTGCTCCTGCTTACTCTGAAATAGAATGTGCTTACATCTCTGGAATAAGTGTCCATTTGGCACCTCTTCTAAAAAGAAATAGCAAGGTATGATAGCTTCCAATACCATAATGGCTCTGTCACACTTTCTCTGTCGGAGAAGTAAAAGAAAATATTTCATTAATAGAAGCTTTGTGATAATTTGCTGTAGCAGGTAAAAGCTCAATATTACCTACAGCTGAAATGGAGTCCTGCCTGCACATATCCCATGGAACAAACAACACAGCAACACAAAACAAATGGAAAATTCTATATGCAATTGAAGGATAGAAGGATACTGAAGTGGTCAAGCTATATCACATACTGAAATACATCAAGGATCAAAATGATTCTTTTACTAAAAGACTATCACTTAAGTACCTTTGAAATGTTATAAGTTCGTCTTATATTTTGGCCAGAGCCTTCACTTCTAATGACATATTTGTCTCCCGGCTGCTGAAGTGGACACTTTATAGTGTCTGTCTCATAATGATGCCTCTGCTTATGGTATTTGATGTTTCCTGATGTCCCCCCTAGCTACTCTAAAGTGGATTTAGTTTGCTGGCCTGAGTAGCAGCAGACATGATGCTGCTATTAAGTGAGATTTGGTGAATGTTTCTGCTAACATTGTTTTCACATAAAGCTCTGGGAGCAAGGTCAAGAAAAGTGAGTGCAACTTTTCTCTGAATTCAGGTTAGGCACCAGGCATTGGGGGTTATTCAATACACTTCACTTAAAACCAAGGGTTTGCCATCTGTTCTGCACTCTAATTACAAAATAAAAAGCAAATGTAACTCACTATTGAATCACAGAAAGTAAGCTGTGGGAGATTTAAATTCATAGGGAAAGCTCTTTATTTAATGCAGAAAGCATCTGCAGAGTTTTTGTTATGTTATCTTATACGCAGTAATCTAGGGAAAATGAGAGTACTTCTCCAGGATCCTGACAAACACATTTCTGGCAAACCTGGATGAGTCCCTGGGGTGGGATGTTCAGTTTAAGAAAAATACATTGCAGAGCAACTTCTGCATCATTATATCTATCTAACTAGAAGTAGAGGTGTTACTATAATAAAATGGGTAATACAACCATGATAACCCAAGGAGGTAACCAGGGCAAGAATGTAAGAAAAAATTTGCCTTTATTCAAGTGATTGATAAAGTTTGCTATAAACATAAAAATAACTTTTAAAAAAGGAAACAAAAACCTTCACGGATTAGTTTCTGGCCATGCAATTTATTGTTAATTCTTTTCTCCAACTATATACAATTATAAGACTATAGTTTTTCAGTTTGCTGAGTGACACAGAGTCTCACTATAATGGGAATACAGATATAAGGAACAGCTGAAGACAACAGCATGGTTTCTTAGCAGCTGGAATCACTTTTGTGAAAGAGCAGCAAGAAGAGGAGGAATCTGGGGCTTCCCTTTTATTCAGTCTGTTGTGTCTACAGTCAGCTCTGCCACCTGGGGTTGTCCATACTGCAAAATTTTGGAGAACCTTTGCAACACTCCATGCACTCTGACATACAGCTTCATTACAGACTGACACATAATGAGGACTGGCAGTCACCACCAGAAAGCAGTCCTGTGCATCCTCCCCCACAAACAGGCAGTAAACAGCACTATGGAAGCAGCCTGACAAAATGGGCTGTTCCTGCTGGGCTGGTGGTCCTTGCACAACCTGGTATTTCATAGACTTGCAGCATTTTGCTTAATCAGGAGCTCTCTGCCTTACCAGATGAATGTGCCTAATTGCTATTTAGTGAAGAGACACCTATAAGTGATATACTTAATGAAAGCAGAGATGTGGGAAAGGAAGAGGCAAATGTAAGGAACAGCCATTGGATTTTGCAGAGTCAAAACGTAACCATTGCTTCAATACATTTTAATACCCAGCATCTTTCCCTAAAACTGAGCACATTTATTGAAACCAAATCGGGTGACAGTAGGGAAAGTCTGACAATAATAGCCTTCACAGGCAAATGCCAGTATGGACTAGCTCTCTTACACATAAGGAACTACAATATATCAATCACAACCTCCATTATAAAACAGGGAGTGCAGGCCAAGCTAAAATGAATGTGCTAATCAGATCCACTGTGGACAATCTTCCCCAACCTACCTCTCATGTGCATCCTGGATTTAGGTTCCATACACATGGGGTTTATGTCAATGAGGTCTGATTAGTTTGAAGGTGAGGAATGTAGCAACTGATTACATCAACTGAAAGATACTTCTATGAGATAAGTCAGTCACTAGTTCCTGCATATACCAGGAAAACAGGTTCTATTAAGGGGCTGATAAAACTCCTCATTTGAATGAGTAGAGCATCCTGTTTGCTAAAACATTCCCTACTGCACAATGTTAAAGACAAGACAATTTCTAGAATTGGAAGAAGGTTGGAATAATTGCCAGTAAAAGAGGGTTTGGACAAGAGTTCACTTCCTGAGCATGGCAGAGCAACAAAAATCAATGGAATGCCATTCAGGAAGCACAGATAAGGGCATAACCACTGGGAAGGTTACTCTACTGAAAGATCCCTGTTATCTACCAGGATAATATTATTTGAGTGAACAGAGAAAATTGTATCTTCAAAACTACAGCTATAGGAGTATATGTCTTCTAGAAAAATTACTATCTTAACCTTTAGAGGGGGCAGAAATTGTCAACGAAACCCAGATCTTACTGGAGCCTGTAGAACTTCTCGCACTGGTGTCAACAGAACTGAAACACAATTCTGGGCTTTATATACATGGTCTTGACATCCCCAGATAAGACAACCATCAACAATTTGGAATAATTGTCTATTTTAGGTTTTCTGCACCTTCTTCTGAGGTGTTTGGCACAGGCTTCAGATTAGAAAACACTTGTCTAATCAAGTACAGCAATGCTTGTGTGATGAAAAACAAATGCCACATAAATAAAAGGGAAAAGGCTGAGGATCCAGCTTACATAGATTCATAACAATCATAATAACAATAATAAAAGTCAGTTGTAATTAAACCATCCAAAGGAAATGTTTAAATCGACTCCTGCAGACAAAGAGAAAGGAAACATTCAGTTGAGTAACCACCTCTGCAAAGGCACTGTCAGTAGCAAACTTTCCTTAGGATCTTTTCCCTAAAGAAGATAAGGAGAAGCTGAAGTCAATAGGGAAAATGCTGGGTAAAACACACAGAATCCAGGCAATTCAGAGCAGTAAGCAGACTGCAGCAGCATCACTAGTTCTCCTCAAAGGTGTGCTGAGAGGAAATCACTGTGCAGACAAGAGCTGTGATAAGTGCTGTTGATGAAAGGTTTGGGAATGATAAATAATAAGTGCTTTGTAAGACACAAAAATGAAAACTACACAAAAATGAAACTTGGACTTTTCAGTTCTGAATGATACATGCAAATTCCCAATCAGGCTCTCAGCACTCCTGTCCTCCCTCACTGCCTCAACACCTAAGTCTATACATGCCTAAGATCTTCCTGCTACTCACAAGTTTCTTCAGACAATGAGTGATGGCAAAAGGTTCTGACTCCAACAGCCCTAGCTAGTAACAATTTCTCAATAGTCAAAAGTTGCATCATACGTGCAACTAAAGGAGCATGGTTTGGTATCACAATCTGTAGCACTTCCATCGAAGATGACATGGTTAAAGGAAGCGTGAAGAATGCTCCACAGGAACTGGCATGTTTAACCCTTTGAAGATAAATGACTTTTGCAATCGAGTGACCCAGGGCTTCTAAAAATTATACAAATTACATAGGAGAGGGCACATCACTAGCCACTTTCACTTGAAGAAAAATAAAAAGCACCTTGATGTCTATTCACACAAAATGCTGCCAAAATATCAAAATTAAGGATTTGTTAGGTACTCGCTCCAAATACAGCAGCGCTGCTGCCTCTGTCCCTCTGACTCTGGTATGCTATTTAACAGGCATGTGCTCCTCTAAAACACTCAATTTGAAGTGGAGGCAGCAAGTGCTGAGGGTTTCACATTTATGCTATATTTTACATTGTTTCTGTAAAGCTGCCTTCACATTTTATGAATCTGGTCAAGTAACTCATGAGTAAACATTTTTAATAGCTTATTCTGCTCTGCTTGATAGCAGAATTAAACTCTCCCAGTTGTATGATCTGTCTGTCAGGCTTACAGGTAGTAGATCAGAAGGAACAGTTAAAAACTTAGGATCAAAGGTAATTAAAAAAGACTGCCATGTATAAACAATATCCAGATCACTGCACAAACTCTCTAGAGTGCCAAGGACAACTATAAAGTTGAAGCCAATTATACAATTTCCTCCTCAATTAATAATTACATTTTCAAAAGAAGCAAACAGCAATTTTAAGGCTTCCTAGAGGAGAGCACCTACCAAATGGAGGCAAACAACCAGGGCAGAGGGGAAAACTTAAGAGACAGTTCATTAATAATATTTCCTTGGGGATAAAATCTTCTTGGGGATACACAGGTCCTCCAGTTCAATGGCCCCAGGTGCCTCTTCTCAAAACTCAGGCAAGTACAGTCTACACAGCTGAGGTAAGAAAACACTATCTAAAGAACAAACCCACCACTGTGTACCTGCAGAGACAAAGTAAATTGCCAACAAAGACAAAAGAGTAAAAACTGAGGCCAGAAAAGGAAAATCCCAAAGCAGGGAGCTGTGGAGGGGTAAGAGGATGCCTGCCAGCCCAGCAGCATCTACAGAAGCAGTGCAACAGTGGCATGTCTCCACTGTACGTTGCTTGTAAAATTGCAGATAGATTCTTCTCAGATTATAAAAGTTACTCAAATTATTCAACACACAAGAAGTCCAAACCCTCTGCAGCTGTTTTTTAAGCAGATCTTTTTTTTCTAGTTTTCAAAAAAACATATCCAATACAGCAACAGGAGCAGAGGTAGGATGTGAAAATTAAATGCAATCTGACAAAAGGTTATCACAACGTTACAAGAAAACTCAGTCTTGCTGTGCCATTCTCAGGGCTTTTCTCACTTGAAAAAAGGGACTTAATCAGACAACTAGAAGTAGAGCATCTAAGACTACTGGAACTACTTCAGCCTTCTGCCTTTCCCATAAATCCTGGATTATATGACACCACACACAAGATGGTTAACTCTTCTGCTCAGACTTGATATTTGCTAAGAGAATCGTGAGTCTGGAATGAGAGGTGAGGACCACTTTCTCAAATTCATGTCACAGATGCCTTGTTCAAGGGCAAGGCTCCTCCTGTCTTGTGCAGGTAGAGGAAGAGACTTGGCATAGAACTTCAAAGAACTTAAAACATGTCCAGCTGTAAGGGAAATTCAACAGGACATGGATATTTAAGTCATATTAGTCCCTTTGAACATGCCAGGCTCAAAACTGTCACCATAAGAAAAATCTCCCTAGTATGGATGACTCAGTCATTTCCAATCACAGAAATTATACAGTAATTAATAACCAAGTAGTGGAAAAATCTTAAAGAAGTTAAACACACAGGTTCTTCAGAAGTTAAGAAACACGCAGGCTCTTGAAACATGCTCCTTTTTTCTTTTCCTCCTACCTACATATATAACTGTACACTCAAAATGTCATAGACCCAAAAGACAACTCTTTCGGAATCCCCTCACTTCCAGCTATAACATCTGACAACTTTTTTTCTCTTCTGGCACACCTATTAACCACATAATAGCCTGGAATGGCTGTTGTTAGATAAGCTAAATGGTAATGGTGGCTGTGCAGAGGCCAAGACTAAGCTCACCATATTGATTTTAAAACAACTATATAGAAACTAGGATTTTCTTTGATGATACTGCTCATGTGGTTTTCTGATCACAAAAGTATTTATCTTCATGCCTCAGGTACTGTTTTTAATTGGATGGAAAGGGAAATTGTTTGTTTTGAATCTTTTGAGATTTCCCCAGTAATGTTAGTGATAATCTTCTGTTTTATCAAAAAGAGCTTCAAATAAGTAACAGTAGATAAATAGCCTGGTTTGTGAATTCCTTCCCTAACACATAACCTGCAAAAAAAGTCTACTGGTATTTTCTATTCCATGACCTATGGGTCTTGATAAGTAATTACTTTGTATTATATTCCTCTTACAACTCTCATCTCTTAACGTATACCATTTATCTCACAAAAATGTACACGATTTTCTCCTAATATCCCTAAATATTCATATAACTTGATGTATATTTTTTCCCCTAGAACAAAATACACCTGTGCAATATATACATCTACTGTTCTGGTGTAATCATTATAGCTTCCAAACCTGGCAGATCTTTTAAGTCTCAGAGCTGTCACTTGTTTTTCCAAATCCTAAGTGAAATAAGGTTTTGTTAGCCAAAACTGAACACCCACTCACAAAAGCTCAGTTATCTCACTCTCTCATGCACATGCACACACACATGTACGCAGTGATGAAACCATCCAGATAAAACAAAATTATTCTACATCCTGCACAAAATGAGAGTATGTCTGGGGTGAACATCCAGCTGTTGTTTCCTATAGCTCTTCATAGTTTTTTTTTAAGCATCTGCTTGTCCAGTTCAAGACAAAGTCAGCAGCAGCACTGAACTGTCACAATGAAGTATTTTTAAACTTTTTGGAAGACTCTGGAGAACTCAGAACATGTATCTAAGACTTTGATAAACTCGTAAAATCTTTTTACTGTCCCTTTTATAAAGCTCAGCTTTATCTTATGATTCCTATTTCTTTGTATACTGGAAAATAGCCTCATTCCATGATACTTGCATATAACAGAACACACCACTACATCCCTACTAAACTGTGGCAAATGCCATTGGTAGCACTACTGCCAAGATGAGCAAGGCTGTACTTGACACTGTAATTGCAATACCACAGACAGGCTCTGTTCCCTCTCCTTCTTGCCACTGCCTAGGCAGAGGTAGAGGTACAAGTATTGACTGGCACAAGGACATGGCACCAGCCTGAAAGCCAAAACACGTACACCACTTTAGCACATCCCTGCTCCCCGTGACAACTCCTGCAGTAGGAATCGGAAGGCACCTGTGCCTGTGGTTCAGGAGCCACAGGCTGGACAGCCCAGTGCAGCACAGTGACAGGCTTTTAAGCACCATCTGAGCCCTCTCACACTGTCTGCCCTGTCTTCTGCAGCAGAAGTCACATAAACTTTGAAGTAGAGTCCATGGGTAACTGAGGCTTAGAGGGTTGGAGCCAGCTAAAACATCAGAGTTATAAGGAAACCAGCTGTTTCCCCACTGTTTAGAAAGAAAGGATAAAGCATTTGGCAATAGGGGCAAGTGCCTAATTCAGGAACATAACAAAGCAGGTGTAGCTGCAGAGACAAAACCAAAAACCAAATTAAACCTATTGTGTGCAGCACTGGATCATGGGCAACCTGCCGCGCAGTCAGAAAAAAGGGTTAAACTGGACTGATATTTGGGGAAATGGACCTGTTTGGTAATTCAGTGGAAGATTTGACACCTCCACTGAGCGACTGAAACAGTACATAATAGCTAATGATATCTGTAAGGAGAAAAAGATGGCTGTTTTACTGAATGTAATTGGGACTTAAGCCTGTAACTTGCTGTGCAACCTAACAGCTTCCATTATACCAGCAGACAGGAAAGCATGTGCCAACACTATGAAAATCCTACGGAGTCCCCAGCCCACAGACACCGTATGGTCACAGAGCCTTTCCACTTTTATAGACATGAAAAGATCCCCAAACCTCAACATGTGGTTGAAATAAAAAAATTAGCAGAGTTCTGCCAGTTATGACAAAACCAGATGGTACACAAAGAGGATTAACTCACAAGTGGTAAGCAAAGGGAAGTAATCCACAATCAGGTATTGATGGGATCAAATGTGACTCTGAAGCACCAAGGTCTGGCTCAGATCTCACCAGCAGTATGGGGTATTTGTGCAGTTGCTTGGCCACGTGATGGAGGACAAGTGCACTTGCTGCACCAAAGAGTACGGAGTATCACTCCTCTTATTGCTTTCAATTTTCTTTCTTATGCTTAAGAACTTTTCATTCTATATATATGCCAGGGAGTTGTACTATTATCACCCACATGCACGTTTCCTGAACAAAAGTATGCCATGAACGAAACAATGTGAGGGTGTGCTTTTGATGTGCCAGTTTCATAATCCAAATGAACCTTGGGTCAAAGGCAAATCCCATAGGGACTGTAAAAAATGGCAACGTATACAGAAGTTGTAAAAAACACATGACAAGAAAATCATCTTCTTTCAGAAAGAAAGAGAGTGACATGAGAAAGTACAGCCAACTGAAGAAGAATGTCCCAGGGAACTTCATATTTCTTAGTTGGTCAGTTACATCTGGAGTCCATGGAAAATAGGGAACAAGTGCCAAGCACAGGGGACAACAAAGTACTACATATATACAGATATATACACTCCTCCAGCTAGTAGGGGTGAGATTTAAAACGAAGAGCCTTCTGTCATTTTCCTAATTTCACATCAGAATTATCAAGTTACTAAAATGGATTAGGTCTCAAAAGGGAGTGCTCCTAACACATGCACAAGGAAATCCACGCTACTATCAAGAGTAAGTCAACATGTAACTGCAAGCAGCTTGTGCTAAAAATACTAAGCCAGGAATTGAATGGGTTGGATATTATTTTGGAGAGAGAAATTTCAACTGCAGTAACAAAGCATGAAGTGTTTCTAAGCTCCAGCCTCAAAATAATAGCTGTACTGCAACTTCTGGATAGAGCAAGTGTAACCTTAGAGGAAGGGACTAGTAGTTAAGAAATCAAAGGAAAACAAAACCTGTGTTTGATGAAGGACCAGTGCCTTAATCTTGAATAGCCCTTGGAGTATTTGTTGAGAAATAAAGGTAGAAAGAAATTCAGTACATAGAAAATGCAAGAATTTCATCTAAGGCTTTACTAGAGTATTGAAACAACCCTTTAGTGTCAGCAGTGGAAAAAAATGGGACTGTCCAGTCTGTGTTTTTTCAGGATAACAATATAACCAGTACCATAAGTGGAGACACACGCTCTCCTTAGCTACAGGACATTTTTCTCAGTGACTGTTAGTCGATTTTTCTCCAAGAATTATCTACCTGAAACCTATTTACAAAGGGAAATTGGAGAGCGAGAAGGGATAAATGTTGTAAGTAACACACAGGAGCATATTCAAGAAGACAGACTGGTGAGAGTATGGTAAAAATGTTTCAGGTCCTGTGTGAATTTACCCAAGTATTATAAATGGAAGTTGTCATAAATTACACACAGGATTTCAGTGATGCTTATTTCAAATAAATAGATCTTAACCCACTATGCTGTTTCTTTGCCTCTGACTTGAACCTGAGACCTCCCTGTGGCACTGGAGCAATAATTCTACAAGCCATATGATCCCCCTGAAAGACATATTGTTTTGCTGCCATGTTATCATGCCTTTGCAGAATGCAACAATACTAACACGGAAAAGGGATGCAAGAGTTTAGCCTGAAGCATTACAGACGTGTCCCAGTTTGGCTACCAAAACCACTATGATCATATTTACCTCTAATTTCAGCTTTCTGCAGTAAGGAGCACCAGGAAGCCTGACTACGAAGAGAAGCAGTATACCTGTGCACTGCAGCTGTGACACCGAGCTCTAGCACACCAACCAAGAGACAAATGGAGATCCCTTAGCACATCTGCCACTGGGAAAGGAGGGCAGGGGCATCAAAGCAGTGCAAGACACAATCAGCATCTTCTCCATGGTATAGACTGAATCCCACCACTGACAAAAGACATGGAACCGCGAAAACCTGTAAATTATACATATGGCTACAACGATCATGCACACTCAAACTGCTCCTGGTTTTCTATGCACTGAAAGACCAGTCAAAAAGTTCTTAAGGTTACCTCCTTTTTTGCACTAAATTTCTATTACTACACAGTTTGGGGCTTGCAAACATCAGAAAAGTACTAATACACTTACAAAAGTGAAAAAGTCTCATGGTTGGAGGTCATGAAGTGACTCACGAAAAAACAACAAAACAATGCCTGCTTTTTCATGTCCAAAGATGCTTCTTTGTATTCTTGGTAGTGGCTGCACATGTATATAGGATGCATTAGACCATTTCTGTGCTCTCTAATTTGCAGAGTCCTTCTAAAACAACGAATAGCATTAATATAGTAAGTACAAAGCAGATGGATGTGTTGAAAACTCTGGCCTTCAAGGATTGAAACTCATAACAGATTGCAAGTGGCAGTGGAACTCGATTCATATTAGGAGTTCCAATTGTTTTGTTCAAGAAAATGGTATTAAACGTGTCACCCTCAGCTCCTTCCCGTGCTGCTATAAATGGATTAGTGAAAAGATTTATTCAGACATAAATAACCAATTTGTTCTACAACCTTGGATGAATGTCACTAGCAAAGCAGGAGTACAAATGTTCAATCGGCCAGTGTGAAGGCAGTTTGTTTACAAACATTTGCAAACTTGTCAGGAGCAATGTGGTGGATAGCACACAACTTAAGGTTAATTTGTAGGGGGATTTTAGAAAAAAAGTAAAGTAATAAAATGACCACGAATAACCACATCTAAAGTTCTAGTTTCAACTGGGAGGAAACAGGATTTTAAAAAATCATTATTGAAAGACAACCAAGAAGGGTTTTGGAATGCTTGAGTAGTTCAGGACAAACTGGAGCTCTGTTTTATGTTTTACAGAAGAGTTGTAAGTCCATCTCACCCAGAATATACCTTCATAATAGCCACTGGTGAATACTGAGGGAGTAAAGACCGTCAGCAATGTCAAAGAAATGCTCTACAGCAAGACGACCTAGAGAAAAATCCAGTGTTCAACAGAACCAAATGCACTCATGTATGGTGTTTCCCAAGTACCACTAATGAGAGACAACAGCATAGGAGAGGGGAAAAACCCTTAGAAGTTCCGAAGCCCACAACTGCCTCCTATGGAGGAAGCCATCGGTTGAGCCTTTCCGAGCATAGCAGCACCAAGAGGTACTTGGTCTTGGTGCTTGGAAAGTAGGGAATGAATGTATTTACTGAGAATGTAACTTCTTTGTGCTCTCCCTTCTAAATATTGTAAACACAACAAGGGCAAAACAACTGGCAACAGAAGAAGGAAGGAGGAGGTACAAAGTAAGTTGGAACTATTATCTAATTTTGCCACAGAAGCTGCTGGCTACTATCTTTACCTGGAGATTAAGCTCTTACCCCTTTCCTTTCTGCTGCTAGGGAAAGCACCTTGCTCACAACTCAGAGGGTAGTGCCTCCTCATGCTGTTGCATAGGTTAAGCACATGGCCACTGAGCCACAACAAAATCTCGTTTCCTACAGGTAACATTCACCTTCCCTTTACCCAGCTCCATTCTGCCTTTTGGGTCCCACGCTGTCCAACAGCTGCACAGAGAGAGTATCACCATTCTTATACTCTGTGGGCTAAAAACCCAATTGTCTGCATGTTAAACCAGCAAAGCCCCTACTGGGGGAACAGCTAACACTAGGAAAAGCACTTTTTTGCCATTACAGCCTACACCAGTTCTCTGAACAAAACAAGCCTTCTTGACATGAGCACAGTTTTGCTGGTGTAGCTGCAGGTTACGTGAAGGCTTTATAATCCCACCACAGGCCTGCCACACAGTCACTTATTAAGTCAATAAGATTTTTGTTTCTAAGTGCTAAGCCTTTTTAAAATAAGAGACTTCAATTGTTTAATTCCAAGTATTGTACTTTGTGCTGGCTGTTTCATCATTAAAGTTGGTCACTGCGACAAAGGAAAGCCACTTAGGAAAAAAGAAAATGAACTTCACATGAAAAAATAAATTGCAAACTGACAAATGCATGAAGGCAGGTCATTGGTTGGGTTTCCCTCCCTCACAGCAGAGTTTTCCTTGTTCTCCAGGTCTCAAACTAAATCCTGTTACACACAGGGGTAAGACGACTGTCTGTCTAAATGGAGTAGGAGCAGACACTTCGTAGTTTTATAAACAAAGCATGACTACAAAGGAAGGCCATGTAAGTCCGTTCCCACTGTAAGTTATATCCAGAGGCCTCTACATTATCAAAGTCACCATTGATAGAGCCAGGAATGATACACAGAAAAAACTAAAAGTACATGCAATGGACATGGGCGATAAACAACATCAGCACTAGTAAATCACTATCATTTCACGGTCATCACATGCAGCGTTCACAGGCATCACAACACATGATTTCTCAAGAAGGAGTTTACACAATACAGCTGGAGGGGAAAATGAAGCGTTCATAAATCAGGATTTTCCTGTAAAGGATGAACTGGGGAGAAAACACGAAGATGCTTGTGAGATGAGCAGATAATCAAGTACCACATAATGTGCAGAGCAGAAACAAAAGCAGACAAAGTAATAATATAATAAGCCAGTATGGATTAAACTGATCCGGATTTAGAGCCACCCCTAAACCATACAGCTCAGAAGGACTCCAGCAATAAGATGACATAAATCAATAGCTGCTGCTGCACTACTTTCAAAGTACCTGAGAACAAACAAAGTTGTTATGGCCAAGGAAATGAGCAATCTGGAAAAACAAGCAGGGGAAAAACCACAACCAACCAACCAACCAACCAATTAAAACAAAACAAAACAAAACAAATAAAAACCAAAACAAACATCCCAAAGTCTTGAAAGCCTGTGCATAAAAACTTAAAATACCAAGTCATTCTGGTCCTTTGTCCTTGTGTATCAAGTCTTCTGTCTCATTCAAACTACTATTTCAAATGCATGGCATCTTTAGAACAAGCCTCAGTTGAAACATATTAAATTATAAGGCTCTGCATGCATTCACACTTGAATCAGATTGGGAGGGTTTTTTGGAGGGTGTTAGTTTTTCTGTTGAAGACAGATTTAAGACATGTTACAGTATGACAGTCTAATTACAGACTGCAATTTCAATTTCATTTACTTCTGTTGCATCTTGTGATGGTTTAACATTTCCTGGAGAAACAATTACAGGACAGTATTAAGAAATACAATTTACTGCCTCTAATCTGTATGAGTATACAGAATTCATTCCATTCAACTCCACATTTCATTTTTGACCTCGCACTGCTCACTTTGCACTACAAATACCAGAGAGAAGTGTCTTTATATGTTTTATATAGAGATTGTATATTATTCCAACTTGTACAGATTTGCAACCTTAGCTAAAAGTTATGTTCTAAATAAATAAACCACATTGCAGTATTAATAGCTACCATGTTTTAAACAGTAGCATCTGGAGACAAACTGAGATTTTACTCTTCTAGGTACTCTGTGGGTACAGAATTGCAACCACTCCCCTGACCAAAAGGTTATTCTTCTAAAATAAAGTCTCAAAGGGGGTGAAAAGGATGTAATACCTGGGCAGAATAAAATGTGAGGTGACAGCATATATTGTAGCAGTAACTCTCACTTTGATCATGGCCCCAATGATGAGAAATCCTGTGTAAGAAAAAAGCACTGGCAAGCCTTCAAAATTCTTCAAGCCAAGAGACAGAGGAAGAGGAATAGATAGAAATTATCTCACCTGCCTGTTTCTTCCTCTGTGTAGTTCAAAGTATTGGCTGCAACAAATTTAGTATCTGTCACTGTCCAGAAAAGGGAATTATGTTTGCAGCCTTTTCACTCTTTGCTTTAAAAAGGCCAGTTTGTCCAAAACTGCAACATGCCCTATCCTGTGGGTCTGCTCACTGATGGATTTCCTCAGTTTTTTGTACTACCAGTAAGTCTGAGTTAGGTACAGTGGATATACTTGACAGTAAAACTTATAAGTGAGGTGCTTAGTCCTTGCCAATACTCGTGGTCAAAATCACATCAATATGACAGTAAACATACATAACACTATGATACCACTCCTTGTCATCAGCAACAGAAGCATAATCTAGCATACAGTGAGCAACCTGAAGATAGCATCTATTATATGGTCAACTTTAGGGTAATTTTTTTCTTCTCTATGAAGAGTCCTCTGAAACTGGTTTCCTAAGGAAAAAAAGATTATTATGCAAAAGAACTGTATTGGCTGAGTATCCCATGAATAACTTGTGAGCACATTGATCACTGTTAGCCTGATTTGTCAGATATGTATTCTTTCAAAGTCATTAACTTCTTAAAAGTTTTCAGAAAGTATGCATTTAGATAGCAAATGTAGTCCTTAGCAATGCCTTCACTGGGAGATAAGACTCCAGCATGATCCCAAATCCCTATTAGACATCAGAATCCACACAGCAAAGAGACTGCATGAATGGTGCCACTATGGGAAAAGCTCTAATTGGTGCCCGTACAAATCAGACATCAGGTAACACAATCATCTCTCTCTCACACTTGATATCAGCTCTCAATAGTTCTGCTTCTCATGGAAATGCCATTTTTGAAGTCTGTAATTCCCATATCAAATGACTCTCCTTTCTTTAAAAGCAATGCTCCTTAAAAATACATCCTCAGAGAGCCCTCAGAAAGTCAGAAGCAGAGATAAGATGTCAATCAGACTGAGCAGTTTCTGGAAGGGCTAAGTAACAAAGGAGAATCAGAGACTCAGAGGCAGTTAGAGAAAATGACATTCTAGCATGTCATTTCACGTTTTAATTACACAGAAGCGAAGTCTGTTTTGCTGATAATTCAAGTTTTTGTTTGCCACATATTTTCCACCTCTTATACATTGGAAAGTACACAACCTGTCTTATTTCTAATCAAACTTTCTTCTCAGAGCACCATCCAACTGGTACACACATGACTGTCTACCCTGCATAACAACCTGCAGCAGCTCCACGGATAAGTGGCAGCCCTTGCCCATCAGAGCTGAACATGTACACATAATGATGATGAAATGGGGGGCCTGCTTTTAAAATTACTTACTGCTCTATTGGTAATTTTTTTTCCACAAATTTAAGATTGCAGCCAAGTATAACCACAAAATGATTGCTGTCTCAGCCACTAACAATCTGCAGAGCTTCTGGCTGTTTCAGCCATCAATCTCATTCAGCTGACTGATGGAAGAAGCAAATGAAGGACAAGAAATCCACTTCAATAAAATCAGCTGCTTCTCTTACAAAATTCTCCAGCTTCCAGCTAATAGCTCTTCTCAAGCTAATAATGCCAGTTGGTTTCCCAAGGCACAAAGAAACGAAGAGACACCCCTCTGCTTCCACCCTCTGGCCAAATTTGGCCAGAATCACTCAAACATAACCCATCGCCCCACGGTGCATTTTCAGATCAAGCTGTTCCTTTTTTCAGAAGTCCTGTCTGGTCTTCCACATATTATAACTTCTTGTACAGTTCTTGTAAGAACTTCTGTGGCACTAAGTTGAAGTACGAGGAAGGAAGAATATCCCAGTAATAAGGGACTTCTGATTTTCATTATTTCCCCTCCTTCTTTCCAATTACATACAAATAATAAAGACCGACTGCTGGCAGTATTACTTCTGCACCAGGCCAGCAGGACTCATTAGTATGGAGCTTCCCAAACTGTGGTCCATGAACCATCAACAGCAGCAAAGCCAGAGCAAGAGACCCATAGCTGGACCCTGGAATAAGATTCAATAGGTTCTTTGGTTTTCTCCACACAGATCCTAGTGCATTCACTAGTGCCACCTGCCACTTCCTTGGCTCTGTTTCCATACATTTTAGATTTGCACTTTGTGTCTCACAAGCCAAGATAAAGCATTCCCAGGAATTTAATACTGAACAAATAGCAAAAGAAAGCAAAGTGACTTGCCTCATCTCGCCATCCAGAAAGGTGGAAAGCAGAGCTCCAGTTGCTCATCCCAGCCACAGAGTGTCCAGCAGATGGCAACTCCCAAGTTTTCAAGCTATCAGAGAATTCCCCTGTGTCTTTGGGTGCCTACCCAATGGAATCAGAGCCTTTATATAACTTTTTGAAGGTTTTGACTGCTTTGTAATGCATACAAATTTAGTATGTTTTAACAACAGAAAGGAGACATAGGCACAGAAGTGATTAATGGTAAGTTTGATAAAAAATAAACCTCTTTGCCTCCTTTCTTTTTGTTGCTGTCTCCCCTATATAACTTCTAACAAAAGCATTCTGCAAACTCTGTGCTTTACTGAATTTCTCCATTGGTTAAAGCACTACCTGAAGAGTCAGACAAAGGTACTCAATTATTTGAGGGGCAAATGGCTACCAATCTAGCCAGTTTTCCCCAGCACGGGATCTAAGGAAAGCACAAGCCACTGGCAACACGAGTCTTTGAGTCTTGGAGGTTTGGGAGTTAGAAGTCGAAGCAAGTGGGAATGCTGCATAAGCCAAGGGGATTAAGGGGATGACCTTTTTCTTTCTATAGCACTCTCTCAGCCTTTAGGATATATCCCACCTTTTCCTAACAACAACAACAACAACAACAAAAAAAGAAGGCAAGCAGAGCCTTGGATTAAAAGCACAGAAAGAAAACAGTTCGTTTTACTGACTGTAAAGAAACGCTGGATGTCCGGAGGACAGAGTGAGGAAAACAAATGTTCTTCCCTGGGTATTTCACAGTGAAATACAAATATTTCCTTATGAAATAAAAATAGTCTGCTCTGCAATCATCTGAGGTGATCTTCAGTCTCGAGGGTTCAGCAATTCAACAAATGAAAATCAAAGTCCATAAAAATGAATGAAATCAGACAAGGATGATGTATCAGGTGACAAAAGTTATTTTGGGAGCTTACAAACCAGCGCAGTGATACAATGATGGCTCCTATACATCTGGCAATATTCCAGGAAATGGCCTCTGAATGGCAATTCCCATTAGAGTGGCAGTGCTGCTCTCTAATGTTTTGCCTGCGTTTCAATATCTTAATACCCCAGAGTAGTTGCAAATGCATCAGGAGCAATTTGCACAGGACTCTTCATGAAGAAATGAGCTATTCTAGGAGTATCCACTTTTTTTCTCTACATGTAATAGCTCCTAGTCTGCTGTACCAATGGACTGATTCAGCACCAACACTGACAGGGCATTTCAGCCTCTGACACTTGTGAAGGAGCTTTGTTCTCCCTTTAACCATCAGAAAGGGGAGGAGAAATTCGCTCTGTTTTCACAGTTATATGACAGCTCTTAAAAATTTTACAGCATGAGCGCTGCACCTAATGCAACAAAGCCTGCCAGGAACATTTAAAATCAAGGTCTCAGAGATTTTGTTTCCTATAAATTCACCAGTATTCTAAGAAAAGGATCTTTTCCTCAGAAATGCAGTACCAATCCCACTGGAATTGCACAGGACTGAGGACTGTTTTTCTGTCATACTGTGGAAAAGATAGCTGAAAGTACTGGGAAATAGGCTGTAGGGATGCACAAGATGTACTAGAGTTAATGAACAGGAAGAGGAAGAAGAAAATATGATTTCTGAAGGAAATCAAAGCATTTGCTCGAAACAATAAAAAGCAAGAACAACCTATAATAGGCATTTAATTCACTTAATGTAATGACTGCTCTCAATACATGAAAATAACTGCAGTTTTTATTTGGAGGTCAAAGCATGAAAAAAAAAGTCCTCTTCCTACTTAAACTCTTGTTTGTCACTAACCAACCACCTAAAGAAGGGTGGAGGGGAAAGGTGGAGCCAGCAAAACTTCTGTGAGCATGTATGCAAAGAAAAATCCTGTTTTCTTGCAGAGATGCTTTTCCTTTAATTTTACAAAGTAAAACATGACAGATAACTGACAGCACGATGGAAAACAAAACAACAGCATCATCAACATGTAATCACTCTAAGATTTTTTATCACTAGAAATGGAAATTTTTTTCTGCTTTTACTAAGGATAGGTCAGCTTAAGCCAGTGCTTTTAAAAATCATCCATTTTAGTTACTTTCTACACTGTGAGAAGGTGAAGAGCTGCATCTATTATAACTACATGCTGTGCAAACTTCATTTGGACATGATCATCATCAATCACTCCTGCTGTGCAGGTAGCATGTGAAAGGGAAACAAAACAGAAATTGTGCTGCAGTATTTGACACCACCCACTCCCCTGCTCGTATGCTTTAGTTCATGAAGAGCCCCGTTGACACAGTTATTCTCTTTTTGGGACCCCTATCTTTTCACTCCCTCCAAGCATAGCTTGGAATAGCTCTGATGGCTTCAGGGGGAAAACAAAAACCTTCCCTTCTCTCTCAAAGTATTAAAGCTTTCCTACTGAAAAGCATGCCAAAGATATACTACTATGTGCCACCTTGCCTTTGTAAATACACACACATTACTTGCAGCAGTACCTCTTCTTATCACATGTATATGCTTCAGTGGAAAATGAATATTGTAATAGGATTCAGAATGCCTGTATCCTTTGTGGCAGTGCCGTGCCCAGTCCTGAAAAGAGCTATTAATGCCAGCACCCAATTGCTTTTCTCTAGCAGACACTTCAACTAGCTGTCAGTGTTATAATCTTGACCAGGGACAGTCAGTAGAGG
Organism: Corapipo altera; assembly: GCF_003945725.1. Classification (NCBI taxonomy): domain Eukaryota; kingdom Metazoa; phylum Chordata; class Aves; order Passeriformes; family Pipridae; genus Corapipo; species Corapipo altera. The sequence continues at coordinate 16,135,883 of NW_020884885.1, read as the reverse complement.
CACAAAGCTTAAAAGAACAAGGAAGATAATGTTCATCTTTTTCAGAAAGGTTCAGAGAAGGTTGCAATAAACATTAGAAAATTTTTAGGAAAGCAGAAGCAACCAGAGTCAGCCTTGAAAGACACACTGCAGTCTTACCAATACACTTTCTACCAGCTTACTTAGGATGAAAAGATAGCACCCTCATTGTGTTTCGTAGCTCTGGTTAGTACTCTGCCAATTCAGTGCACTCAAACTAGTTTATCACACCCCAACTCCCTGGTATGACTCAGGTCAGCAGAAGTTGCCTGCACTTTGTATTTTCTGATGCACTGCAGCATGCCTGGCTTTAAACAGCTGTACAGCAGTGCACACTAGAGAACAGCTCTTTGCATCTCACTCACAGCCCTCCATGTACTCCACCAATTCATTAGAGCACAGGCAATCAGTAATACAGACACGGTAACATACAATTGCAAACATATACCCTCTCCTTAAGTGCCAGGACAGAAGTGGTGTCACTTTATAATATGCCTTATTTGCCTCAGCATGTTAATAAACCACTCAGGAAGAACGAGCCATTTAAAGGCACCTCCTGATGATCTCGCAACAGACTCTCCCACATACGATTCTGGACAGGAGACACTGAACTACAAACCACTTCCTGCCCCAGCAATCATGCTACTCCCTTTTTAACAGGACGAACAGCATTTGTGACTCAAACCCCCACAGTGAGCTTCTTCGGTCTCCAGCTACAGCCTACACTCCATGTCATGGGAGTGAAATGCCCAACCAGTGTGTTGTTGACAGCCACCTCATTTATTAAAAACGCGATACAGAGATGCACATCCATGTGTCCTGCTGACACACTCATGCCTCACAGAGATTTGTAAGCTCCTCCACGGAGTAGCAGTCTCAGAAGCAGTGAGGAGGGCTCTGGTCTCCCTCCACCCTTCAGAGCCATGTCTTCAACTGGGAATGGCAATGCCAGGACCCATCACCAACTGGGACAGAGAATGATTACCTGGAGCTTCCTGACACAGGCTTTCATATTGTGGTGTACCAAGTGTGACATCTGCAATATAGCAATGGACATAAGCATGTGCTCAACTCTACAATCATGAATGGCCTCAGCAATTTCTGTAGGATTATGCATGACTTTTGAGGCAAGCACACATGAGAACGAAAGATCAGAGCACAAAAAAACAGTGTACTGCTCCCACTGGAAAAAAGTGATGAAGGTATTCATGCAACTGGTCTCTAAAACCACATTCTTCTGCCTTGTATCACAGTTTTCAAAAGCAGCTGAAGGCCAGGAAAAGAGAGGATGAAGAAAATCCTCAGAAGACTGTCTACACAAATTAAAGAGGCCAGACATCACTTTGTTCAACTTCCAAGTTTAAACTTTTAAGTTTAAAAGAAGCAACAAGTTCACCTTCCATCTTAGTAAGCAGACACAAAGGTAACCGTCTCGCAGTTTCAAATGTGTACTCACCCAGAAGAGAAGGTTGAAAACAAACATTAGGTACTTGATACACTGCAGGCAGTTGTGAGCCATGCTGCACCTCTTCAGTTCTAGGAGAAAAATAAATGAGAGATCCAGGTAAAAGACAACGTACTTGTTTCCCTTGGGGGACGTGTACTTAGCCTTGGTGGCCTTTGGGCCTGGGTTGGTGTGGAATCCAAAAAAAGAGTTGCTGGCAGCCCCAAACTGGCCACCATACATGCTGCTGTAGCGACGAAAGGTGCCATTTGGGAAACTGTAATCCTTGCTGTCCAGGGAAGGGCTCCTGTGATAGGTCGACTCATCGGTGCTAGACCTGCGCATGGTGGCTTCAGCTGTCCCTTCCACCGCTGCTCTGACAGCTGTCGGGCGTCGATGGCGCGGGTGAAAGGTCTGTGATCTTCTTTCCTCCTCCTTGCTACGAATCCCCTATTGCTTTGTGCCAGCTGTTCTTTTGTCTGCCATCCTGTCAAGGAGTTACGTCTGCTGTACGGCAGCAAAGTTGGTGAACTGAAGTCTGCTTAGCCAGGAGTTAGGGAGCAGCGTGCTTCCACATGAGAAAGACTTCTGCACAAGTAAACATTCCCGTCACTGTCACAATCGTCCCTCCCGGCCCACCCCGCTACCAGGGAAGAAAAAATCAGAGAGAGGTATACTGTACCCAAAGCAAAGAATTTTAAAAAAAGGAAGTGTGACCTCGCTCGGCTCTCAAATGCCATATAAAACCCCGGCTCCGCATGCCACACACAAACAAGAGAGTGCCGCCGCACGAGACCCGCGGCAGGGGCAGGTATTATCCAAAAGGCAAGCAGCTCCCGTGGCCCTTTCCTCCTCGCCACATCGCTCTGCCCCGAGACGCCGAGCTCACTTTCAGCATCCCCGCATCCCCTTCCTGCGGCGGGAGCCTGTGGCACGCCAGCCCCGGCGCTCCATTCCCGGCGCGGCCGCCCCTCCTCCGAGCGCCGCGCCAATGGCGCTCCCGGCCCGCCCGCGGCCGCGCCCCTCCCGCCCCCGGCCCGGCCCCGGCCCCCGGGCACACCCCGGCCCGCACCCCGCCGACCGACAACCTCCCCTCGGAGGGGGATGCGGCGGGAACCCCCGCCCGGGGCAGGTCTCGGGGCTGCGGGTCCCCCCCGCTCCGAAACTCTGAGCACGGAGAGCGAACCTGGTGCAGGTGGGGTCCAGAGGGGCGGCCCGGATACACCGACGGCGCTGCCCGAAAGGAACAGGAATAAGTAACCGCTGTAAAGATTTCGCACGCATAAGCGCTGGGGATGCTTTGGGGAGAGCAGGGTCAGGACAGGCCGTGCTCCCCTTGCCGGAAGGCTTGTTTGTTCCACTGCAGATCCATCACCGGGATTTTCCTAATTCGCTCAGTCCCACAGAATCATCACTCAGCACAATGTATAGCCAGCTCATTTGTCCCCCTGTCAGGTAACGTACTGATCGGCATCATGCTCAGTACGCTGGGGAGCACTTCCCTAAAATCTGACAGCTCCCACCGGCAGTAAAGAGTTGAAAATATGCCACACACAACTTTTTCAGAAAGGAAAAATCTTGCTGAAACTGTGGGAGTTACAGTATTAACACTCAGGAAAGTAAGACTCATTTACCATCTTTGTCCCAAATTCCCTGTGAAAGTAACTCACTTGTCTCTGTAGTGCCACTTCTGATCTGTGAAATGAGCTGGCTTGTCTCTGCCTTCCTCCTCTCCTCCTCTGTCTGCCCTTTGATTCTGACTGTAAGCTACTGGAGCCAAGTGAAAAGATGGCTGGCTAATATTTTTTAAAAGGCTTGCCCCAGCAGAGAATTAATCAAGATGAAAACAGGTTTCTTGCATGAAGCATCTTGCAAGTCTCAGCACAAACTGAGAGACACAGGCACCAATTAATTAAAGAACAAATTAGTAAAAGTAAAATGAGCTGGTTATGCACATACCCTGAGCAGTTCACCCTTGCAAACCACCCTCTAATTCTGTTAATTTACAAACTGCAAACCTAGAGTCTAATTATTTCTCTTCATTTCCTCCACAAACTATAAATACACTGACCATACCTGGTGCAAACTTTAGAGAGAAAGAACTTGAGCACAAAACATGAGGGTAGTAACTCCTGTGCCATCTATTTCAACAACTTTGATAACTTACAACTTTTCCACTTTTTAATTTCCCTACCCTTAAAATTAGAGAAACTTCATAGCCCTGATGGAAGTCAGTTTTCTACTCTTCCTCCCTCCCTTTCTTGCACAGTATAAACTCTGTCCCCATAAAGGAGTCCTCCTTTCCTAGCACATAAAGATGGTCCCATGGAAGCAGATCTGTTCTCACTCTGAGTTTCCAATATACCATTAATTTTTCCTGTGGCACCAGACAGTTCTGCCTCCAACCTTCCTCCTCGTCTCTATTGCAAATAGACCAGTTTGGCAACAGAAACCAAAGGTGATTCAAATATTTTCTGCATTGCCTATGCAAAGAGCTTCATATTAAATGTTTCTTCTCAGCACACAAATTATGCTGAAACAGTGACAAGTCAGATAACTGTTATTTAACAAGAGTGTCCATGGTATTGCATGTAAGGGAGGAGAATTTAGCATATTTACCATAAACTAGACATCTGAAGCCCTAAAGGCAGCTCATTTGCTATCTGGATAAGAAGAGACTTAGAAATCACTTGATATCACCTTCCCTTGAGGCAAGAAATCATCAATTCTTAAGAAATTAAGTTCTTAATATGGGTGGAATAATTTATAAAGCCAAGATCTGAGGTACAAGGGAGAGTTTCTAAATGTTGCTTTTAAATAAAAAGTAATAAACATTGACACACTGTGGATATATTTTGGACAGCTACAGAAGGATGCATGAGGAAGGCAGAGGTCCTGCATGACCGATAAAATAAGGGTACTTTTACTCCAGCCTCCTTTCAGCATCATCACTTAGCACACCTCTTGGAAATGACAACTTTTTAAAGGCACTTTAGTGTAAAATTTAGTTCTCAAGTCATTGCTGTTGTTCTTTCTCATGCCAACACCAACAACTAATTAAAAACAGATTAACTGGGGATACAGACATTATACAGATCCAGAATCATTTTTTATTACATCTTCCATGTCAGGAAACCCAGTCAGAATCACTAACCTAAATGGGAAATCCTTGAGATAGCAATGTTGTTCCAGCAAGCTAACCATAGCTTGGATGACATGCTTATGTGATGGAGTAAGATCCTGCATGGGAATTGGGGAAAAACAAAAAGAGAAGGGCTGATGTACTCTACTCTTGCCCATCCCTGGTGTAAAGTGGATGAAAGGCACATGCTGGGACCCACATTGACATTTAAGCTGCTTAACAATAAAGTTATATATGAACAAAGAAGAATACACTTTGGAAGCATTGCCATTATGGCCATTATGCCTATAAGGGTGACTCAAGGAGCAGGTGAATCGAAGATTTCACAAAACTTTTTTTAATGACTGAGCCTAAAATCACAGCCACATCACTGGACTTAGTGACCTCTGTTCACCTCTGCTTAACATCTACGTTTTCTCTCCCTAACTACATCTGTATATTCCCATCCTGTGGCCAATTCATATTGATTCCTCTACACAAGAAAGCAGGCACTGTGCAATCTCGCCGGCAGAGGTTCAATTTGTATTGATTGTGGTGGCACGCTACCATTTAGGTTATAACAACTCTGTCCCTGCTGCTCTGAGTAGAGGTCTGGTAACCCTTCAACATCTCCAGCCAAAACCCTGCCCCTGAAAGAGGAGAGGCAGCACTCTGACTCTACCGACATCAGATGAACTCCAGGCAATAAAGGTTTGGGCATCAGCAGCAAATCTGTTAACTCTGTTATCCCTCACACCCTTTCTCTGAGCAGCCTCACCTGAAGACAAACACCTACATGTTCAGCCCACACTTCCCACCTCACCCTAAGCTTGCAGCCACTGCAGACCCCACTCCCTTAGCCAAAACTACTTCCAGTTTCCTAAGCTGTTCTTGTTGCTGTGCTCAGTGCCTCTGCTGCCAGCCCCTACTCCATTGCCTCCACTCGTCATGGCAACATTCCTCCTTTAAAGGGGTCACAGGCACCTGGGCCAGTCAGGATGGAGTACATGCAGTGCACATGCAACAGGTACATGTGAGAGCACAGGCAGCAGTCCCAAGTCCCAGGTGGGCTGCAGCTGAGGAGTGCTGCTGGACCCTGACCCCAGGACAGGGGTATCACCACTGCCAAGGCTTGAGCAGGCTTTGTGTGTGGACTCTGAGCTCAAATGATGGTTAATACATCAAAACCGTCTACCAGGGATGCCAAAAAAACCTGCTTGTCCGCATAATTTTGGTGAGAGCTGCTTTCTGGCCCACTTCGGCCCTCAGCTCATCCTTGGCTCCTCTTTTGGTGCACCATGTTTTTCCAGACCCAGCTTCTTTGCCTGTTCCATGTTCAGGGCTTTCCCTCCTCATGCCTCACTGCGTGTGATTCCTCTGGACCCAAAGGAACCATCAACTGAAACCAACCAGTATTTCAATATCATGTTGAATCAGGCCTCCCTTTTACCCATTTTGAATCCTCCTTTCTCTTCCTCCTCCATGATTTAACTCTCATAATCACAATACACCAGTGCCTTCAGGTCACACAAAATGCAGCCACTAACTCACCTCTTCATTAATTTAGTCTCATAAGTCCTTTAACGGTTGCAAAGGCTTTTTCCCTACTAATGCCTCGTCACTGTCTTCAAAACTTTACATACCTGCTCCATCCTTCTAATGAAACAACCCACTTGGCATTAACATCAGTAGACTGTTTGTTAAGAAGTGATCTGTGAAATAAATTTTAAAGAATCCTGTAGAAACTAATACTGAAATAGTTGTATAAATACAGTACGTGACAACCGCCCCTGTTCTGCAACAGGGGGGTGTACAAAGCCATGCATGTGACAGGTGACAGTCATTCCCAGTAGTTTCAATGAACAAAATGTCTAAGATCAAAAATGACTAAAAGAGTGGTCCTTTTGTGAGTTATTAGCTTTGCTTCACACCACAACATTGAAATCAGCTAAGGGTGATCAATCGATAAATACACTCCAAGTGCTGAACTTCATAATTTCATGTACAGAGATCACCACACAAGAATGTTGTGTGTAATATGCCTGGAGAGCAATCCCTTCTTTCTTCCCCCAGTGTACTCTTTGCAGCTACTGTGTGGTTACATTTGATTCAGTGATGCAGGCTTTGTAAAAATTGTGCCTCTTCCAAAGACTAAGGGAAACATTACCTCTTCTGACTGGAGGGTGAACCAAAGTTCAGGGGGAAGTTGGCTGTTTCAGCTGGGAGGAAAAAGCCTTGTGATGGAGTCTTTGATTTGTTTGCTTTTGTATATTCATTTTGCATGAATATAAATGACTAAAAGCGCAAGGCAAAGGGAGTGAGAATATGATTTTTAACCTGACAGCCTCACACTGCCACAGGCCTTCAGTCTCTGCTCAGCCCTGGCCAGTACTGTTTAATGTCTTTATCAGACATCAAATTAATGTCTTTATCAGATTGAGTTCACCCTCACTGAGGCCACAGAAGACACTAAGCTGAGTGGTGCAGCTGACACACCTGAGGGATGGGATGCTGTTCAGAGGAACCTGGATAAGCTCAAGAAGTGGGTACATGGGAATCTCATGGGGTTCAACAAGACCAAGTGCAAGGTCATGCACCTGGGTTGGGGCAAACTCCAGTATCAGTACAGGCTGGGGGATGAAGGGATTGAGAGCAACCCTTTGAAGATGGACTTGCAGGTACTGGCAGATGAAAAATGACATGAGCCTGCAGTGTCTCCCTGCAGCCCCGAAAGCCAACCACATCCTGGGCTGCATCTAAAGTAGCATGGCAAACAGGTCAAGGGAGATGGTTCTGCTTCTGTATTCTGATGAGAGCCCATGTGGAATAGTGCATTCAGCTCTGGAGTCCTCAGTTCAAGACACGGACCTCTTGGGAATGTGTCTAGAGGAGGGCAACAAAAGCAATCAGAGGGCTGGAACACTTTCCCTATCAGGAAAGGTTGAGAGAGCTGGGGTTGTTCAGCCTGGAGAAGAGAAGGCTCTGAGTAGATCTCATTGTGGCCTTTCAGAACCTGCATGAGCTTAAAAGAAAGATGGGGACAGCTTTTTTAATAGGGCCTGTAGTGACAGGAGTAGGGGTAATGGTTTTAAACTAAAAGAGGGTAGGTTCAGACTAGATATAAGGAAGAAATTTTTTACAGTGAACTGATAAAATACTGGAAGAAGTTGCCCAAAAAGGTTGTAGATGCCCCATCCCTGGAAACATTCAAGTTCAATTAAAGCAGCAACCAAAGGATTTCATCCCTAAATCCTGCTCTCTCCTTAAAATTCTCATGGTGCAATAAGCCTGTGCTGTCATGTGCTGCCAAAGGCTTTAAGAGAGGCTCAAGTGGGTCAGAAGTGGCTCAAGTGGGAGCCATACAACCAGTTCCTGAACCAAAAGCAAGACATGTTAAAGCAGCCCAAGAAATAGGTAAGTCAAGCAACATCAGTCCTACGCTGGGCAGCAGGTCCTCCAGCTCAAAGAGTATTACCATGCTCAGAATCTCTTGGGAACCTTTTATTTTAGAAAGAAATATGAATGTTTTTTAGTAAGTGAAGCAGAAGAGAGCATGTTTCACTGAAACCTCAAACTTACTGCATACATAAGAAGATCCCACACCTTCCCTTTTATTTCCATGGTCCTTGCTCCATTAACAATTTCAGTATCTGTAAAATGCTATAGTTGCTGGAAAGAGGTTAAACCCTGGATTGGACAGGCAAGAGGTAAGACGTTCTAGAGGTTTCCTCAGCTAATACAAAGATCTTTTGATATTCACAGTTGTACTTCCAACTCCTTAAAAGATTTACTGATGCCTCCAACAAAACTTTGAAAATACATTCCAGTCAGAAGCAATTTCACTTACATAGCAGAACTCAGGGTTGGTTCATTTGGTTTTTGTTTGTTTGGTTTTTTTTTTATTTTCATTCTTCCTTTTCCTTTATAAATAAGGAAATTTGCATAAAAAAAATCTTCAATACTTAATAACTCATCTCCTTCTGCTCACATGTCACCTGAAGTCATGATCTTTGGTTTATGGCATAATTAGTTGCTATGGAAATAACGTAATCAGAGACACAGAGAAAATATTTTGGGTATGATTTGCAACACTCTTTATTTAAGCCTGTGAACAAGTTACTTTTGCAGAAACCTTACTGCTTTTTATGTGCCCTCATCTGCATAACTGCTGCCATCACCTCTGCCTGTGCACTCACACATACCAGTATTGGTACGTGCATGACTCACACTGAGGGCTTTTTCTTCACCCATATTTGAGCATCTGTATGTTCAAACAGTGATGAGACTGTACACGCATGCAGGATAGCTGGTGCCAAGTCAGATTAAACAAATAAAATCTCTGAAAAAGTTACCTGGTATTGGTCCCCAGAACCCTGTGCACCACAGACCTCCTTTGCCATTTGTGCTTTCTGAGCTTTTGTCATCCTATTTGCTAACAATTTCTCTTGTCCAAAAATGAAAATTTTAAGTAAGGAGATTTCCTGTTTCCCCAGTAAATTCTACATATTTCAGCCCTGGACAGAGAGGATTACTGCTGCAGATGAAAGACAAGCAGGGCCAGTCACTGAACTCCTGAAGAAGCAGAAGGCCCTGTTTCCCTACTAATGTCCTCAGTAATAAAGAACATAAGAACAGAAATAAAGAACCCATCTGACACCCTGTACAAGAAGAGTTGTAGCTCAAATAAAATCTTTGTCAAGACCTATCTTTGCAGTGTCAGCAGGTCTTAGCAGCACAAATGCAATTTATGTGCTAGTTTTCTTAAAATCAGGTTACTTTATCTAACCTGAGAGATCAGCTGACATTCAAAGAAATACCACTTCAAACACACACGTGGTACTCAGGATCTTTCTGTCAAGTATAAAGTAATCAGACATGAAAATCCTTAAACTGCACAGTTCTGCGGGCTTGTGAAAGCAAAAGCAAACAAAACAAAACAATGACTTAGAAAAATTCAAAGATTCAATAATGTTCCCTAACCAGTGTTTGCCTTTTAACATCTTTATGGATTTTTCCCTTGGAGATTCAAAATGGATTCTTTTCTTGTCTTGCATCCTTAAAAACAGGACTAAGGTTTTGCACGCTCATGAGCATGAAGCAGAGTTCATATAACCATATTTCAGCTCCAGCTCCAAAGCAATGAAGGCCCAGAAGCATTCACTGACCTCACAGGCATCCAAGCACTCAGCACATTTCAGAATCAGGTCACAGAGAGCCCATTTCAACTAAGTACTCAACCACAGTTTTCACTGCATTGAGATATTCATGTACCTAAACAGTAAGTACACACTTAAATGCTTTCACGAGTGGGATTGTACGTAAGTATGAGAAATGCAGCGTTCAAAAGGCTTCACATCAAGCTGGGATCTCCATACAGCCGCCGTAGCAGAAGGAGTTACTCCCTGAGCACATACCTTTGAGGCTACTGCTTTGCAGATCTACTTGCGTGCCTTCGGCCAAAAGAACAGAGTTTGAAATGGGGAAAGGAGCTCTCCTACCATCAACTCAGTCAACAGATGTGAGCAAGCATGCCAAGACCCCAGGGCTGGCTCAAGAAATGATCTCTGCTGCTGCACTGCTGGGTCTGTCTTTCTGTTCATAGCCAAAAGTCCTCAATTTGCTCCTAGTTCCCTTAGGTTCCTTCCAAAATCCTAGTTAAAAGAAAAAATACAGGGAGCAATAGATGTACTTTTTTTCATCTTGAAAGGCAACTTCTTAGAGTAAGAAAAAGGCATTATTTTTTATTATATGGAAGGTTTGTGACACCAACTCAATGCATTTCTTGGAATGCAAGATGTGTTGGAGAGAGCTTAAAATTAAGACTGAAGTATTAAAGAGCCTGCAGCAAATTAAGAGTATTTGAAAGCAAATAGTAAACAAAACCACTAGGTGATAATTAAATATTGATATTAAAATGCAATGGACCTGTACAAAGAAAATGCAAGTGGTCATATATCTTCTTATATATTAGGTTATCATCTGTTGTTTCTGTTCTTAATGTCATATGGAATCACAGCACTTACATCATCCCACATAATAAAAGTAAACAGCAATGGATCTCTTATCCTTGACATCTCTATAACCATTCAAGCAAAAAGAAAGGAGCTTCTGCTATCAAAAAGTTTATTAAAAAAAAAATTCTGGGTAGTACCACAAGCTTTGGCTTTTTGCTTTGCTATTCTGAGCATTCATAACAGTGAACAGTCAAAAATAACTTCAGGAATGCTACCAGCAGACATACTGTCAAACACATTTTTTGAACAGATAACACATACAGGTAAACAATTTAAAATGATAACCTAGGATTTACACTCCTAAAAGGCATATTAGTGAGTACAATAGCTATAATGCTTGAAAAAAAAGTGTTCTTTTGGAATAAAAAGTATCACCTGAACTGGAAACCACATATCTGTATTTACTTGTTCCCATCACCACAATCCAGCTTTTTATATTTCACTGTCAAAATCTGTAAATAGGCTCATGTCCCTAAGGAAGAGTACATCAACACAAAGAGAAGAGGCACCTGTATTTTAAGGTAGCGGGATACTGTTTTTGCAAAACATACGCAAACTCAGTTACCAAAACATAATACATGAGCTCTAATTCAGCAAATTCGAGATGTCTAAAAAAATGAGAAACTCCTCTCTATTTATTAAGGGACTTAATGTTATTTAATTTAAATCATGGAGGCTTTGTTTGGACAGAAATAAGGATGTAACTTAGAGCTTTAATGGTAAAAAATGTAAGAGAATCAGTGCCTGAATTTAGATGCTCATTGAAAAGGTACTGCCAAAATGTCTGTTTAATCCTTAAAGTCACTGCCCATTTTGCACACTGGTTAAGATTCTGGATTTAATCAAAACCAAATTTGTGCCTAAACTTCACTTGAGCATTTGTGCTCAGTGTTTCCTATTAGTTTGCACTAGGCTTTCAGACATTTCTACTCTGTAAGAAACACCTGGCACCGGACTTTTGCAAAATTTAATCCTGCTAAATCTAAGCCTCAGCCTACATTAAACTGCTAAAACTGCAAGCTCAACCTCTTCTGTATTCTGACCTCCAAGCAGTTTTTTTTGCTGTGTTATATTTATGAGGATGTTTATGAAGGCAGATTTATATACTAAAAAAATATTTCTGCATCGAATCACCAAGAAGCCATGTGAAAAATTATTAGGAGCATTTCCACAGAAAAATGGTATTTATTCCATGATGGTTTTCAGAAATGGCAGGGAATGTACAAAGAAAAACCCAGCCTCATAATTTCTGTATTCTGCATTTCTGTCTTCAGACAAGATTTCTTATTTGATGGGGAAGGAAGACCTTCTTAGAAATATATTTATTTTACACATATTTCCAGGTATATAAAGACCATATTAAGTTTCTGCATTACTCTGGTATTGCTAAGGGTATTTATCTCAAAAACCGCATGATTATAAGCCTAAAAAACTTTAATTAAAATGCTTTATAGCCTTTTGTAAATGTCATCCAAACCTATGCTGTAGGGCAAACTGTACTTTTAATTTCTATTTGTTATGTTTACACTGTACAAAGAGATTCATGCAGTTAAAGCTAGCCACTATTTCTTAGAAGGCTACATAAATTCCTTGGTCAAAGTCTGTCTGGATAGAGCACACAATCATTTTTGTTTGCTTCCATTTTGCTTGGAATTCCTAGGTAGTCAATCACTACCAAAAAAAAAAAAATTCCTATCGGGGTCAAACACTATAAAGCTAAAACTATTCCTCTTAATCAAGCCAATAATCAGTATGCTTGATGTATTTGCAAGAGTAAAGAACTGAAAATACCTAGAAGATAATTATACTCACTGCCTGGCTCAAACACCATACTGTGTTTGGAGCCTGATTCAAAACTGACTGAATTCATGGCAAGGTGTTTTTCTAATCTCAACGCCTCAAAAGTCTGACTACTTTTAGTCCAGACAAGTCTTGGAGCAAGCTTCTGCCCCCACTGATGCCTGGATATTGTGGTGAGCAGGATTCATCATATTTAGATGAGCTGGCATTCAATTTTTTAATGTGAGACAGAGGGGCAGAAGGATTGAATACAGGATTCCCTTTACCACTGTGGAATGGAATTTCTTTATTGATCTAAGACAGGATAGGTATGACAAGTATGACAGGACAGATGTAACAGGACATTAAAGCTCCAAAAAATGGGAAGGAGAAGGGCTGACACTCTCACCAGAGCCTGTGAGGACTCCCTGCTGGCCTGCCAGCTCTGTGGGGCAGACAAGTGGTCCCAAAGGCATTCTGGACACTTGTTCCTTCAGACAGGTCTCAGATCCGGTTCTACAGTGAAATGTGTAGCACCTTTTGCACCTAAAAAAATAATCACGGGCAGAATTTCAACAGAACACAGCCCTTACAGACAAATTTGTAAAAATGCAACCCAAAAGAAACCAAAAAACATCAGCTCCTCAATCACCAACTAAAACGAGAAAACCATGAGCCTTCACAATGTGGAACTCCCCTGCCTTCACCCAGCCACGGAGCACATTCTCCGTTCCCTGTGAAACAAGGACTCAAAGCACTGCATCTGGCAGTCTGATGGCAGCTATTAGCCCTGCTACAAGTCCCGGCATAATCTTGGCCTGGCCTTAGCTGCTCCTCCAACAGAAAACTCTGCTAGAAAGGGAACCAAGCCAAGCTGGCTTTGGCAAGACAGAGATGCAAATCTGATTTTCCTTCATGGGGTAAGTTATAGATTCTGCAGACTTGTGCCTCTTGCAGCTGGAAGCTGACAGGTTCAGATGAGAGGAATTTATCATTATTATTTTAGTATGAGAGCAGTTCACTGATTGCAGCTTGACAACTCAAGTTAATTAGTTGATGAAGGGTCTGATACACACTGGCTGGCTCCACATCTGTGGACGATGACACGATCAGCAGAATGAAACCCATACTTAAAAGGTCTTTCGTCTTTTTAATCCTAAACTACAAATCCACATAACAAAACCTGCAGATCAGAGGAATTACACAAGAGGTTCCCCTACCCCTGGCCCTTGGGACAATCTGGTCTCTGCTACTTATTGAAGCTCATAAACAGACAGACTTGACTTCAAAAGCATCCTCTTTTCTTCCTGGACTCCCAGTGGTTCTCAACAAGAAGATAACTGGTTTGAGCATAACCTGGCAGTGTTCCCTTACGGCTGCTTTCCCCAGCAGGGAAATACCAACCTGCAGGTTTTCCTCTGCTCCTGCCAAACAGCAGGTGGGATTTACCCACCCTGTCAAAGCGATTATGTCAAGATCATCTGGCCCCACCTAGCAGACCAATGCACAGAGCCCACGTTGCTATTTTGCATCCAGGCTTTCAATATGTTTTGGTTCCCACTAAACTGACAGTTAAATAGTACATGAGGCCATAATGTCCCAAGCTCCTAAGAAGCACTGGAGAAGCACAAATGGCAGGGAAAGCTGGCTGGGAAGTGATCTACATGGGACTGGAGCCACTGAAAGCCACTAAGCAGTGAGGGACAGTTCTTCCCTGTTGGGAACAGGGACAGGCTGTTGCTGGTAGACCTGGAGCCTCACATCAGTGGGAGCTACTGCAGAAATTCAGACAGCCCTCTGCCAGACTACACACATAACTATACAGCAGAGCTGTAAACCTCTCTGTGGCCCTAGTTTTTAACAACGAGAAAAGCATTCCTTTTGTCCGCCTTCCACATCCACATTTCACACTTTTCAGGGTGCAGCCTGTTTCCATCTCCCTTTTCACTTATCACCTAGAAAGATGAACCGCACTTGAAAGCAAAAAAGGCAATTCCAAGCATCACTGAACATGTCTGAAATGTGGTTAATCAGAGGTTGCTGGAGAGCAATCAAGAGAAAGGAGGCCGCTTCCTTTAGATGAAGACAATGAAATTCCAAGACAAGCAGCTCTTGTTCCCGAAACAATGAGCAGAGTATATAACCCACAGCCATCTCACCTGGGCCTCCCAAGTCCTGAAAGGGGCAGCACAGAAATGCACACAGCTACGGGCACAGGAGCCAGTATTTAGTAAGAGATGTGCACAACAAAATGAAATGGATGGGTTGAGAACCCACTTACGAAGTTTTCCTAGTTTCATCCTGGCATGCTTTAATCTCATTTTAATCATCCACACAAGGATTCTCTTGATGGAGCCTGCATTCCTCCAAAAGAAACATTTCAGTCCTGGATCCCTGCTTGTCTACACTTCTTGAAGTACCATAAAAGCAGATGAAGATTTTTTTGTGTGTGTGTGCTATAGGACTGTTTCTTCCCAGTTTGAGAGCAGCTCAAAGGAATTGGCTTCAACAGCTTCCCATGATTTAAGTTTCTTTTTGACCATGTTGAGTTCTGAAGGAAGAGAGGTTCCAGTGAGAGCCACGCTTTATTCTGCCTCCACTAGGATGCTATTGAAAATCTTAGGATGAATCAGGAAAGCACAGATGCTGCACACATAATTTAGAAGCAAAACATTGTGCTGCAATAATGTTGAGCATTTAGGGGACCTCAAAAATGATTTTTTGTTATTATGCTCTAAACAAACAAAACTAAACAAATAAACCCCAAAACCCAAAAAAAATCCAACATTTTCCCTGTTCACATTAATTTCTGTAAAACAGCTTTAAAAACAAAACAATCCCAAAATTCAATAGTGCATCCAGGATGTAAATGCCTCAAAATTTGAAGCACGATGTTGGCATTTTTCCCAGGAAAAAACTATATATACATGTGTGTATACATACAGACACTTTTTATTTTTTTGCAAGATCAATGAAGCTCTGGGACTTATTGCTACCTCAGCCAGCCAGAGGCAGAGACGGGTTGGTCTGTGCAGTGCATGAACACTTAGGCATGAGAAAGAGTTTGATTACCTGAACAACTGTGTGTCTGTGCATCAGAAGCAGTGAACAGCAAGGCTCTCTCAAATCCATTATGCTGAAGCCTTATCCTTCCTACCGAAGACAGAGGTCTCAATTTGAGGGCTGCCTGCACTTCCAGGACAAAATTATTAGGCTATAGTAAGCAAGCTCCTCACACAGGCTGATGAGATTTAAAGAATCCCCTTGGTTATACCCAGTCAGTTGCAAACAAATCCCTGCACTAGCAGCAAGGCTAGCTAGGGTTTTTCTGTGGGAGCACATTACAGAAGCTCCTAATCTTCAATCCTCTACCAAACCTACTGCAATGATGTCTGCAGCTCTGTTTGAACCAGCAAGAAGTGTGAGTAATTTCTTGTGGTAACAAGCAGAAGAGATGCAGTTCCACACATACTCTTACGCATTCTTGAAGAGGCATCTGAATGCTGTCCAAAAATTAATTACATAGCATGACAAGCTCTGACAATTAGCTAAGTAGACTGCTTGATGGCTAGGATTTAAATAAGGATCTTTCAAGGGGGAAACTCTGGAACAGGCACTGTTACTGTCACAACATTCTGAGCTGTCATGAAAGCATAGCATCAACAAGACAACCCTAGGGGCTTCACAACTGTGACTGCCAAGGAAAGACAAGATCCTGTGGGAAAAGGACCTATTTAACTGCACCTATACCTCACATCTATCATCAGGATGTGAGGATGTGCCCCCAAAAGGGCAGGAACGCAAGAGGATTTGGGTCTTCTCCAGAATACAGCTGGCCCCCATGAAGCAGCAAGAGAAGCCAGGACCACCACCTACTCTCACTGGAGCTGGAAGAGAGGCTCTGTGTCACACAACATCAGGCAGAGGCCACAGGCAGCCCTGCCAATACAGCCACACCCTGTACGGTGGTCAACAGGCCCAGCACCCTTGACCCCTGCTAGACCCAAAAGCGCACTGCCTCCAAAATCCCTCATGTGTCAACTCCAAGCAACCCTAAAGGCTCCTGCTCCTCTACCTCGTCACTGAAGAGGAGTTTTGACAAAAGGCTTTTGCTGCCGCACACCATTTGTGCAGATTCTTCTGATGGCTGCTTGTGGAAATCAGTGTTTCACTCGCATAGCTCTCAGCCCCTTTGGGTAAGGAAACAATGCTCCCACTTCTCAATTTTCTCCATTTGTGTGCAAAGGGGAGGGGCAGAGAGGCAAAGATTTCAGGACAGTAAATACCCAGTGACCTGACAGCAAGCAAATCATCACTCTGGAGTGTTCATGGCAAGAGCTTTTGGCATTGCAGGAGAAGAAACAATTCATTACACAACAAATAAACTACAATTTTTTACAAGGCAGATTTTCTGTGTACATGTAGTAGTGACTAAAAGTCTTACATTACCATTTACAGATTATCTATGAGATGACTCGGTTTTATCAGTCTATCTTCTTTACGAAAAAAATAATCAGGGAATGTATTAAATAAATAGGGAAGATGAGTTTCACTGGAAACTAGGTGCCTGTTTCCCTTCTATACATGTGACAACCTGTCTCTCACAACTCTGTTACAAACATATTTTAGTCACAAAAAATATTGTTTCAATAGTGCATTCTTCACAATTTGCTATTCTTCTGTGATACATTAATTGGCAGTTTCTTTTCCCTTAATGGATTACTCCCTGGGCCTTTAGAAGGTTTCAGGTTGGTTCTGTACGTATACTTATAATGAATATATATTAATAAGCATGCGTCAGTGTATACACTTTCACAGAAAATTAGAATCTTAAGAACTTTACTGATACTCCTGGAAAATGGATAATTCAAGGTTTTTTATGTTTATATTAAAACGTTTTATTTTTGGGTTGGACTTAGTCACAGTTGAGCCACAACTTGCCAGCTCATCTTTTTTCTTTAGAATCAATATCTAGATATGTGCACTGAAGCACCGTTCACTTAAACTAAATCTGCTTTTAACAACATATGCTAATTAACCTTTGGGTTTTGATACGAATCCCTCAGCAGCTCATGCTCCTCAGTCATGATTCCGATGTGTAAGCAAGATTCTCAGCCACTGCAAAACAACTTAACTACAAGTAAATCAAAAGCACTGAGTGTTTACACCAATTGAGAACCCAGCCAACCGTCTTAAAATTGCAGAGGCTTCCACTCAGGTAAGCACCACCACTGAAGTATTTCTCCCCCATGTATATGCTGCCTTTTTCGTTCCTGTTGATGCAGTGAAAATATCTGCAGCAGCGTTTCTGAACTGCACCCTAGGATTTGCTTAGAATTCTCCCTTTCTTTGAATAGGGGCTCTGTTTTCCTGATTCAGCTGAGCTGTGCATGCCAAGACTTGACTCACGTAGTTTATACTGCTGGGGCACAGGTGAGATGCCCTTCCCTCAAGCTGTCACCAACCTCAGTGGAGAATCAGCTGCCAGCCGGGCTTCAGCATCTACAGAGGACCCTCACATGTCACAGTGTTAGACTCCCTCTTGCTCCTCCATCTGGGAGCACAGCCGTCTCCTTCCTCTCTCAAGGAAAGCAGCCAGTAAGGGCCAGAAGTCACTTCACACTGTTATTTGCTACCTGCCAATCCATATACCCAAGCCAGCTTTGTTTGAGAATCTGTCTTTTAGATTTAATTTTCTTTCCAGGCAAAGGTGTAGCAGGACACTGCTGCCAAATACATGTTTTGTTATAGCCTCCCATTGCTGCCGAATGCCATAATTTATTCTGTTTCAGGCTGTACATTGTAGCTCCATTTTATGCTTTTCAAAGTGTTTTTGGAGGATGCATGGTCAGAATGAAGACTTCCCAGGACAGTGGCACAGGGCAATACTGCATGGAAATTTCCCTAAGGCAGATGAGAGAAGACGAGGAGGCAGAATGGCTCCCTGGGGTAGGGACCAATGCAGGCATGGCAATGAGAAAGCTATTGGGATTTATCGGCTCAGCTAGTGTTTATTCCAAAATTCAAATGTTCTTTTCTTTCTCCCTGTGTGGGCTAATCCAGTGCACACTGAAGTCAGTGGGAGCTCTGCCTATGAGTCTGAAGAGCACAGAGGCAAACTTTTGAGAAATTTTTTCATTTAGAGAATAACTTAAAGTCATCTCTCTGGAGATGCGAAAGAGCTAAATATCAGACACCTGTAACTACTTTACTGGCAGCTGCCCTTCTATATTGAGCCTGTAGAATTCAAAAAACTTGATGTGCCTCCCCATGTGCTGAACAAGAGGATTAGATCTGACCTTTTGCGAAGAAGCAAGAGAAAGATGGGGGTCAGTCTACTTTGCAGATGAAACAACAAAAAGGACTAAGACTTTGTCCTCAAAAATTAAGTAAGCTTTCAGACTGAAGCCAGAAACAAAAGTTTCCATTCCACCTCTTACACAATCCTCCAGCGCTGGGTACGTGATTCAGTCCTTGTGCTTCATTTTGCCCTCCAGTCCTTTTTTTTCCTACTATCTCTTACCGAGTTATTGAGGTTTCTAGATATCAGTTCAATACAATAGCGATGGATGTGCTCTATGATAGTATCAAGAACAGCATAATAATGATAATAACAAGGAGGAGGTACCCAGCACAAACCTGAAATATGATTATGAGCACAGAAACACAAGCAAGAACTCATTAACACATAATGTATGCTGAGATGCTCTTTAAATTGTGTTAGTGGGTACCAAGAAAAAGCTTTTCTAACTTTAGTGTTAATTACCATTATAACAACTACTAGTCTTAACTAAAGTGTTTTTTGCTTTTACTTGCAGAGCAATTACATACAGTTAGTTATTCCAGTGTTACTTACTCTATTCTCAATCATTACACTGTCTGGATGAAAACTCACTTCAACCAGAACAAGTATTACAACCTCTGAGACAGGTCTGAAAATAGAAGTGGAGGTCTCCCACATTTCTATTAATCTTTGCATTGTCCTGAAGTAGTTCACTAACAGATAGCACTCAGTATAAGTGAGAGAAAACAATACAGAAATGGGGGAATACAGAATGGACAGGTGGTGATAGTGAAAACGAGACATCCTGTCATCACACAGGGAGTATTTTAGCTTTGCTTTAAAAAACATCACATCTTACAAACCAAAAGGAGCTGCTAGCCACACAGCTGGAGCCAAGAATTTAATTGGATTTGGGCAAGCAGTATAGAACAGCTTCATATTTCCAAAACATACAGCTCTTCCAGAGTGGTAGCTACTGCATTCCCACCAAGCTGATGCAAAAGTACAGCATTGGACCCACCTGTCCAAGGTCTGAGTAAATTGCAGAGTCTACTCCAAGCCCTGCTTTCCCTTTCCTCTCTCTACAGCCTCTCTCTCAGCATATTCAAGCATGTTTGCAAGAAGGGAACAAGTTGTTGTTCAGCCACAATGACAAGTCTCCACAAAGGAAGAGTTCACTTTTTATTGCTGATAGATATGTATGTTGAAAAGGTGCAAGCAAACACCTTTGAAACCTATTACTCAAATGCTAATAATCAAGTTTAGGGGCTTGGCAAGTTATTTGAGATAAAGTCAAAGAATTCCTCTATAATGTGTGCATGTGGAAGCACAATTCAGTGTAGGTAGTTCATGCTAACATTCGCTAAATTTCAAAAGGCCAAAGAAAAGCTCTGCCACAGGGATACAACAAAATATAAAAATGTGTCAGGTGGATTTTAGCAGATGTTATAGCAAGTAAAGTATATATGAAATATATATCAATAAATGCACCATTCAGCTCTCCTGTTTTTACTCTGCTACTGACACTTACAGTATAAAACAGTATCTTTTTGGCTCACAGAAAGATTCTGTGCCATCCACTTTTTCAAGACCTACATACTAAATCATATCTGCAGTATAAATCATACTTTACAAGAGATTATATTTAAAAGAAATAATCTCCAAATGTAGTAATCTCCAAATGTAATAAGGCCACCCCTTACATTAAAATTCACATCTGTAATATTTTAGCATGCATGTTAACCAACAAAAGACCCACAAACAGGTCCACTTAATGTATCTTTACAAAGCTTTAAAAATACCTTTCCCCTATTTTTATTAACATTTTTCCAAAGAGATGAAAAAGCTGAAAACCTTAGCAGCCTCACAGTGCTGGAGCCATTTATCATATTGCAAAGCTGAGAAATGCACTTCAGTTGGTTTTATCAGCACCCCCCACATAAGACTTGTCTTTTTAAAAAGTCCAGTAAAAGTCTCTACTAGAAAGATGCTGCCAGAGCCTGAATCAAAGGCTGATGGATAGGAATCACTTGATCAAAGCCTGAGAACAGAAAAGCATTTTTTATTAAATGCTCTTATGCTTTAATGCTTTTGCTCATTTACTCAAGGGCATGGGCTCTAGCAACAGCTCATTTTGTGTACTGCACCACGTCACATACTCAGTGCAAATAACAAAAGCCCTCATCAACAGAAATGCAACTGGATTTTTGGTCATGAATACGAAGAGTCACTATTTGGTCTTTTTTTATTACGCCTGCATGTGCAATTTTTTTGGTACCAAAGATAAGAGTATTGGGCTAAAATGGTCACTGCTGAGAGGCTTATGCTGATGACATTAGAGTAGTGGAGGTGTAATTAATATCTAAATATGGTAATTCATATCAAGCAATGAGGTTCCACTTTAGATTGATACTTTACAAATAGAAAACACCGCTGGAAAAAAAAACCCAGAGAATATGCTGTTTCTTCACTTCCTTTCTCTTGGCCTTTTATCCACCTCACATCCAAATACTCCCTTCTGATAGAAGCAAGAGCTTTCTGGCTTTCTGTCTCAATACTTCTTCTAACTTGGAAATTACTTTGAAATACATTTTTTATTAATGACATTCTGTACGTTAATTGAAACCAAACCAGAACAAACAATAACCCCCGAAATTCTGCTTTCACCATAGGCCTGTACCAACACAGAAGGCCCCAGCACTGTGGGACATCAGTCTCACACAGAAATTGCACAGGGGCCCTAATCTGTCAGAAGATAAATGAGCAGGAAAGCCAAGTTTCCAAATGCCCTCTGCTGGCACCTGTCAGTATGACTAACAATTCAACCCTGTTCCTAAACTAGAAAACTAATTCTGAAGGTTTATCATCTGAAGATATCATTAACAGGCTGCAGGAACTCAGCCATCCTCCTGCTGCAGGCTCCAGGAGCAGAGTGGCTTGGCCAAGTTCTTACCCCCATGACGTGCTGGCTCACAACGCGCAGCACAGCTGCCACAGCATCACAGCCACCACCAGCCACAGCAACCAAGGCCACCCCTTCCCACGGGTACCCCAGCTCTCGGTGCACTACAGGCTTACAGCTGTAACAGCATGAACAAAGTGATAGGCATTTTTTGAGTTATTTTGCCCCAGATAAGTGGATTTCCAAGCATGATGGTGTGACCACCTTATTTCCGATATCCCCCTTAATCATCCACTAAGAATTTGAAAAAGTCACGAGGAACTGGTAGAGAAGAAAGCCAGGTTACAGTTCCTTAATATTCTGGCTTTGAATTACTATTCCTTTACTATTAACTTTGAGTTAATTGAAGACATTTTGTCGGATGATATTTAAAGTTATGTTTCAATACCATGTTAACAACAAAGCCATTGAATCAGAATAGACCAACAATTAATAATACAGATTGGAAATACATATCCTGGAAGAACCACTAACTTCGTGAAAGAGTTGATTATGTGTTTGCATGGCAGAACTCACAGAAATAGCTGTTGAAGACATTGGCCTGACAAAGCAACCTATTTTCCATGAAGCACTCTAAGGGATGAAAGCATTTCAAGCATGTTTGTTAAGAAGTGCTGCTGGGAGAAGAAAAGGAACACTCCTGCCTCTCATGGTGTGCAAAGAAAGGGACCATGTAATAAAACACTACCTAAAAATGTCTAATCTCACCCCATGAAGAAATAGTTATTGCACTAATGAACTGAAGATGATGGACCAGTCTGGTTTAGGTCTTGCAGTTGATTCGTGGGGTAGGGAAATTCAGCCTAGTGTTTACTGTTAGTTGTATGGAATAGATACAGTGACTACTGACTTACCTTTTTGATTTAGTGCTAGTTTAGCCTGTATATATGACAGAATTAAATTTTGTCCTCTTTTGCCATATTTGCATTTGAGTGCTTTTTGGATGGGATAGGGAAATAATTCTGTTTGATGTAGAAACCTGCAGGGTGCCTTGCTTCCAGCAGGAAAATCAACTTGATCTTCACATGCTAGCCAAGCAGAACCCACAATCATTAGCATGACACTAGAAAGATATTTGGGCTTTTACATGGAAAATGTCAGGATGCAAGGGATGGTATGAGAGGAAGAGCTGTCACTCCAACACAAGAACAGCAGCATACCTTCGTTTTGACACTGACAAAGTACATTCAAGGAAATACACCAGTGGTAAAGCAGAATAATAGCATCCTCTAAGAAAGCCCACAAAATTTTCTACTCAGAGACAAAGATGCATTGCCATCTTCCTCACAGCATGGTGATACCTGGGGCTTTCCAAGCTTTACATCTCTACAAGCAACACAGGGAGTGGCTTCTAAAGCAGTACCATGGTATTCTCTTGCTGATGCTCTTCATGGAATTTCAAATCAAATAGACTCAATTTGCTAGAAAGAATATCTTACTCCCCAAAGCCAGTAAATTTACTGTGGAAGTCCCAAAACTCCAGCTGGGTTCTTTCTTTGTCGCTAGCAGATTTCAAGGGACTTGCACAGAAATAGCAGATTAGAATTTACGAAATAAACATAGAAATGAACCACAAGTTATATCAAAATGCAGCTGACTCCTCTAGTTCCATTTTTTCTGCAGTGGTAACAAAACAAGGAGAAAAAACACTCCGATAAAACCTGACACTAAGATTCAATGCTGTCTTCATGATATTTTTACATATTCTGAAAAATAGGCCATGGTAAGTTATTTCACACTGGACTCCAAATACTGAAAAGCATTAGTTAGATATGTCCTGATAATGTGCTTTGTAGAATGATTACTAGTGCCTGGAAAATAAAAACTCTAAAATAATTCATAAGAAAATAACAACTGTTCTGGATACTACAAGTATTTACTAAGCCTTGGGTTAAAAGGGCAGCTATACAGAAGATGGAGCCAGAGTCTCTCCCGAGCTGCACAGAACTCCATCGGAGGGGAGGCAATGGCCACAATTAGTAATTATGGAAATTCTCACTAAGTATCAGGGAGAGGGGAAAGGAACAATCACTGTGAGATTGTTCAACATTGGAAAAGGGTCTCTGAGATATGGGGAATCTCCGTCTTTGGAGATGAAGATAAAATTTAAGATTAGAAAGGTCCTGAGTGGCCGACCCAATATAACTTCAAAGCTGGCCCTTCTTGGCACAACGGATCAGACCAGATGACTTCTAGATGTCTTCCAATATGAATTTTTCTCCAATTCCATGATCTGCAAGAAAGTAAGGGCTGTGTTGACAGAACTCAAACAAGCTGCATATTGAGAGCAAGGCAGGAGTTGAAACACCACAAGAATCACAGTGCTTTGGAAGAAGAGTATAAAATGACAACAGGATTCCTGAAATAAGGTGGATGGACCTACTGTGTCCCAGATTGCATTCCAAATATTAAATGAGGAGTATATTTTTACTGAGAGTAAGTCACCTGGCAGATAACAAGGGATACTTTGCCAGACTTAAGCAGTAGGGGTAAAGTACATGGAGACATTTTACAAAAGTTCTTGGAAACATGGTTACAAATTATAAGTGGCTTGTCACAGAAGGCACGTATGGAGTTTAAGTACGGCCACACAGGCACAGGCCATTTAC
This sequence comes from Corapipo altera, assembly GCF_003945725.1. Taxonomy (NCBI): domain Eukaryota; kingdom Metazoa; phylum Chordata; class Aves; order Passeriformes; family Pipridae; genus Corapipo; species Corapipo altera. The sequence goes on along the minus strand of NW_020884885.1, from coordinate 16,111,653 downwards.
ATGGTTATGTTAAAAAAATTAGATATATAATAAAAAAGCCAAACACACAGAATGCAGGATGAGGGGCCTGTCCCAAAGGACTATTGATAAGATTACAAATGGATGTACTTTAGTTGACCTGAGATGTATATAAAGTACAAAACTGACAAAGTTAGAAGTATGGTGCACTGATAGCTCTGCAGAAGTATGACCTATAAATAGCAGAGAAGTAATACTACCATAGATCAGAGAGAGTCATAAGGGAGAAGAACATACAAATATCACAGGATTTTTCAGTCGTTTTCACTCCCAAAACAGCTGCAAAAGACCAGACACAGTGACCACAAGAAATGGAAGAAAGGGAAGATTTCATCACAGATTTGCCTCTTCCACCTGATGAGAATAAAGTGATACAAAACACAAGAAAGGCCATCAAGATGTGACTGACCAGGCACAAAATCACAATGACAGTTGCTTGCAAAGCACTGAAATCTTCTGAAGTAGTATCACAGTAGCACAATACAAAGTGGTATTTTTTTTGACCTCAAGTCCTTGAAAAAGCGCCACGGACAGGGCAGCTCTAAAATACTTCAGAAGGCATTTAAAGTCCCTGATGCTCATCTTTCAGGTAAAAACTATGGGTTCCATTCCCTCACTCCTGGCCTGTGGTAAAGAAAACAAAAAAATGTTTGTGTCCAGATCCTCTGTATGCCCTTCATTGGTATAGCCCAACAAGCTTCAAAACAGATTTTATTATTGTTATTGCCATCTGACAGATAAAGGCACTGAAGCACAAAAAAGGAAAGATTACTCAGCAGAGCAGTGAGAAAAATAGCAAAGGAGTCAGTCCTTGTATCCCAGAAGCATTTCTTATTCATTAGGTCAACACATATTTTGTTGTTCGTCACTTTGTCATTAGTCTGGATCCAAGAAGGACACGGACTGAGGACAGTTCAACACCACCTTTACCTTTCTGGCTTGCTAAAGTTGCATTTGTATTTCATATTTCACCCAATGCGTACTGATCATATCTCCCATGTGACTAGGCTCTGTCCTCTACACTGATACTGAAAAGCTCCACAGTAGATAAACAATTCCTAATTTTTAGTATTTTTCATGGAACACGGGAACCGCTTCCACCACAGGATGCTCAATTCACATTAATCCATACACAGAACTTGAATATCCCTCTTGATTTGGCTTAGACTCTCAGAAATGGAAGGAGAAGGAGGGGAATTCACACGGCTATGTTTTTGGTGACTAGCTGGAATTACTAGCAGGAAATGCTTTCATGTGTAGAGAATAACAGAAAACAGCCCAAGTAAACACTACCACTGCGACAAGCAGGAGGCATTTTTACATACTTGTAATCTTATCTTTTAATTGCATTGAAAGCTGAGGGTTGCAGTGATTGCAATAAAGATCATCTTGTTAACAGTTCATGTACTCACTGCATCCTCCCTGATTAAACAATGTAAATCAAGGGAAATGTATGACTTCTGGAAATAAATGCTGAGCTACATATTGGTTTAAAGAGTCACATAGATTTCAAGCCCAAAAAGCCAAATGAATATGGTGCTATTTCTGACTTCTGTCTTTAAGTAAGGAAGCAAATTTTCCAGGAAAGGGTAAAATACTGTGCATCTCCTGCTTATGATAAGCGTTTGCTGGTGTTAATACTTGGTGCACAACTAATTCCATCTAAAAAGCCAAGCAGAGTCCTAGGATCTGCACAAATGTATGTTCCAAAGTATAATGCATCTGACTACATTTTAGAGCCACTATTGATCTAAAAATCCAGTAACTCGCAGTGTGCTTTGCTCCAGTGTTACCCTCGCAACAGACATTTCTGTGTGTGGCATGAAGAGAGGGTTTGCAGACATTTGCCCCCAGCCAGTGCTCCCACAGGGGACAAATCTTACTGGGAAGGTACTGCAGCCACACAACATACTCTCATTCCTTGGTAAGGACAAATAAAATGTTTTCAAACTCATCAGAAACAGTTTGCTTTCTCTTAAGTAATTTGCTATCTGGTCCTCTCTGCACTATTGCTATTGAAAGGCACTACATTGATAGTCCAGACTTTGATTTAACAATGTCCTGAGGCAGTTGCCCCAGACCAGCAGCACTAAGAGACACCAGCTAACAAGAAATTATTGATCCTACCACCTAACTCAGCACCACAGTGCCACTTGCACAAAGTCCTGCTATCCCTCTTGTATGTGTAAACACATACAAGTACAGGTAACCATGGAAGGAAGCTCCTACTCAACAATCCATCTGTTAACTTCCTACAACTTGGTTTATCAAAATTCCTGTCAGTAGAGGAAGCTATATCCAGTTTGATATAGCCACTGGCATACCTGCTAAACCTGCCATACACAAAGCTTGATTATATTGGAGCAGTTCATGAAGTGAACACCTGATTTCCTATAACCATCTAGAAGCCGCTAAATTAATTTCACATCCTTGAAGACACATCAAATCCAACAACTGATCTACAGTGGTTTCAAAGCAGCTGAAGTAAAAGACTGTATTTCAATTTAAGCTGCCTAAGCCCATGCATTTCCATCTCTGGCCACACAGCCTTCACTTTGAACTGCACAAATAGATTAAGGTCATTGTCAAAACAACAGGACAATGTCACTCTGGACAAGCTGAACAGTGACAGCAAGTAAGCAGTGGCTGCATAGGAGAGCAGACAGCAGCTAGTTACTAAAGGACAAAGAAAACTGTCTTTCACAAGGGTGAAAATGCCTGGGTTTTCAATGCTAAGAACCCCTGTGGTCTGGGATGTTTTAGGCAGACGTTAACCAAATGGCCAGCATTAAAACTACCTCATGTCTGCTGCAGTGAAACAGAACAGCACACTGCACAGGCCAGCCAGCACAGCTCTGAGAGGTCACCATTATATTAAAACATGCCAAATAGAGCCAATGCCTTATAAAAGAAATCTGGCTGGGTTTATGCATTTGGTTTTGCACCAAATTAGAAAATTATTGGCCAGAGCAGATTATAACGAGGAGAATTGCAACTGCTTATGATCCTTGTTCTGTGCTTGGGTTAGTGTCTCCTACATGATAATTTTGAGTGAAAATCCTGGCCCCTGTGCATCTGAGGATTCTTCTGCCACAGACACATGGAAATCATAACTCAGCCACAAACTGGTACAGAAAAACACAACAGCAACAAAATAAACCCCACTATTAGGCTACTAAAGCATGAAGAAGTACAGAAGCAAGATCTGCTTTGACACAGATCAATTAGCAATTTCATGCCTTCTTTAAGCCTGGTATTTGTATATAAATAAAGTGTTCGTGAACATGATGCCTTTCCAAAGTTCAGCAACAGCAAGACTTTGGAGTGCACAGAGAGATTTCCTCCCAGGCTTGAGTATCAGAAAGATGAAGCCAGCAGCTGTGATGCTATAAACCTCTTTCCTTGTGGAACCCTGCTGCTGTCGATCATGCCTCATGCAGCCATCATAACCACTCCACATTCCTTCCCATCCAGTTTTATCCTTTCATTTGCTGTTTTATACCTACAGCAGAGGGTGAGAGAAGGGTGACTTCTTCATAGCATCAAACCAATTAACTCATATATTAAATCAAAACACTGGAGAAAACATGGCTTTCAGAAGCTCTCTTAAGATGGCCAAAAAACAAAAATATGTGTTTTCTTCTGCACTTATTGCTTAGTAAACCCCAAATACATTAGTATTATGGTAAATTGGCCTTGCATCAAATGATGAATCCAGTGATTTCACAGCTAGACACATTGGCTAAAGAGTACAAATGCTTTGGGTGGATATACCCACATATGTGTGCATCAACTGTTATATTTGCTACAGAACAAGAAGGTAATTTAAGAAGTAATGGAGACATCAGGTCTGATCTGTCACAGGAAAATTAAAGAATTTGGTGGATGCAATGCTTGCAAGTATGTGCAGGAATCCTCACATTGTAAAGTGGGTGAAGAGATCTTTGTAGCTATACTAGAGTGAAATCCACAGACACCTCAGTCCTCAGATACAATGAAGTCTTAATACCTGTGTAGGGCACAGTAATACACTTTCTTGCATATTATACAATATGGTAGGAATCTGGACTGAAGGTTAATTAGCCAAGATCCTGTGAACACAAGTTTTATTTGTGACTTGGTTCTCAACCAATTATGCCCTCTGGATTAGGACTCACACTCAGCAAAAAGTCATTAGCAATAGCTAACAAGGTGGTAAAAAAAGAGAAGATAAAAATCAAAACAGGAAAAATATATCCTGTTTTTCAACAGAGAAAACAGGCAATTTGACAAATGAACATTACTCTGAAGCAATGATGTATGTATTTCTTTTGGGGGAGGTCAGGGGTTGGGAGGGATGGGTCCAGACTAGCAGGACTACCTGAAGTGTCCAGGAAATTCAGTAAGCCACAGAGAATGAGAGCAGAAACAAGTTTCCCAGTCTGCAGAGCTGGTGATGAGAGTGTGGGGGAAAAAGGAACAAACATGCTGCTGTTGGAGAGAGATGAGAGGCAGCAGCTTGGTTTGCAGGTAAAGAGCACGGAGGGGGACCATACAAGTTGTGAACAGGCCTGTAAGGGACAGAGGGAGATTCTCATGGAAGATTTCAGTCCTCTCTGCAGAAAGACAAACACAAAAATACTTGTACCAAAGAACCATACTCAAAAGGCTGATACTAAATTAGCTTAGCACATGGCTCTGTTAATTCTGCCCAAGTATTTTCTGTTTGATGACAGACTGAATTGCTGCTCACTGAACCAGGGTTATCTCTCCCATGCATTAACTAGCCTGGCAATCAGAAGGGAACCTGGCAAACTTGACTGAGAACAAGGACAAAGTAATCTCTCTGAGACCTGCTGCCAAGCAACAGAGCTGCCTGCCTGCCAGCAGCAGCACTTACACCAGGGACATGGTACAGGAGCTGCTCTCTCTTCCCTGCAGGTAAGCATGTGTCACCTCAGGGCAGCCCATCTGCTAATTTCACCACTTGATGGACACAGAACAGGATGCAGGAGGGGCACAGCAGGAGTCAAGGAAAAAGCCTTTTGGCTTTTCTCTGCCATTAGCACCCAGTGATGCACTCCCAAGTGCTGGTAACTTCAAGATACAAGGCACCGGGTGGTCTGATAACATGCTCTCCCTACCCTGCTACTCCAAGCAGCCATCCCATGTTGTAAATAAGACAGCACTAAGTTCCCAGGGAAACCACAGTTCCTTGGTACTGCTGACTGTGATTTTCCAGTTCATGCAAAGAGAGCAGACCAAGTTAGGTCAGACTCTGTAAGAGACCTCATGAAGCACAACCAATTACAAGAATTGCTCCCAGGACTCCTGAAGAGCTGACAGTATAAAGGCTTGGCCATTATGCTCCAGGCTCACGACTAATCACGTCATAAGATTTCATTGCTGTCCACCACCTCCCAAAAGTGGTTTATTCAAATACTGCTGTGTTATCTTCTAGTGGTGTTTTCCTTTGGGGCTGCACTGTGAGTCCCAGGAAAACATCTGGAGAGAGTGCGGTAGAGTAAAAAGCCAGTTGCAAGCACATAATAAACCACAGGTGAAGTTTCACACAGCAGCTCATTGATACCTGCTCTGTGGGCTTTGATGTTAGAACAACTAACTAGAGCTTTTCAGAGTCCTCACACCCAACCCGCCACAGGCTAAGGCCCAAACTGTTCCTCAGTACTTAAAAAACTTGCTGCTTTCCAGACAGTTGACACCCTACTACCAAATAAATTTCTTTCCAGACTGGGTTATATATTTAAGGATATTGTGCTAAAGAGCAGAAAGTTTTCTTCCAACAGTCATAACTGTTTTAGTTTCTTTCCCACTTGTATTTCCACAGCCTTTGGCTGCTGCTTCAGCTTGTGGAGAAAACGGAATCATGCACATGTTCCCCTCAATCAGGTGGCCTAGGGCAGCCCCCCAGCTCAAACTTGGTACCTCAAATACATATATAATGCTCTCCATGGTAGTTGTGTTACAGAGAGCTCCTCAACACTGGGTTTGCATGCAAAACCAACTTGCTTTATATATTCTCCCCTCTGGCATACCCCAGTGCCAAGTCTTTAAAAGGGAGTATTTTTTTATAGCCACCCACAGTAGCCTACCCCAGAAGCCTAAGTTGAGAGTTTTGGAAAAGATTGGGTTTAGCTTGGAAATTATACTGAATTTTAAATTGTAGTTTTAAGCGGTTGCAGAACATTTTATCAGCTGCTTTCTGCCCCTACCTTCATTCCCCATTTCTCCCTTCCCATTTCCACTTGTCTCAGTCCACTGGGGTGTTTTGGACTCTTTGCCAATATCTCAGATAGAGGAGTCAAATCAAGTTTTAATCAAGCATTCAAATCACTGCTGGTGGGCTCATTCGACAGCTTCCATAACCAAGCCCTCTTGTGACAAAAGCCACCGACGCATGAAACTCACATATGCTGTGCCAAAGCTGAAGTACTAATGCAACAATATCACCAGGGACTCTCCACACAAGACTACTAACTACAATGTGTAGATAAACTTAGTATTCATAGCGCTAATTCACCACGAGAGACACTAATTTGGGGAAGAAGAGGGGGGTGGTACAGAAAATGTCCCAGAAGCCCAAGGTTGGTGCCTCTTTTCCATATGCATGAGCAAATCACTGGACTGATTCCTGGAATCACAGTCCTCTCCTTGAGCTATGGGAGTAGCTCTCCTTGGCATAGCTGTCCTGCAAAGTACTCTCAGTTAGTCTCTGGATCTTCAGCCAAGTGATGTCACCTGCTGCAGTTAGCCAAGGGGTACAAAAGCTAAAGGTGAACAAGAGGCAGCAACTGCACTCAACAACTTGGATGAACAAGCAGTTTGGTGCTGAGCCCTGACAGCACAGTTATCCCAGAGAAAAATTCATTTTTCTGAAGGTCCAAATCTTTCTGCTAAGCATGAAGAAAGTTGTTCTCCTGTGACGAAAATCTAAAAAGCAGTTCCATGTAGAAACTGTCACACAAAAACTTATTTTCAGCTTCAGACAAAAACCTGACTGCTTCTGTGTACTCATGCAACATAGATTCCTAGAACTACAGAAGGGTTTAATAACAGTCTATCTAGTCCAACCTTGACTTGGGGATGTCTTCCCCACTTTGGGAAAGCTGGTATACAACAGCATTTCTAAGTACTTAATTTTCCAAAGTACTGAGCACTGACATAAATCACCGTCTCTCTTTGACATCCACACAAATTTCACTGCTAACCTCAATGCAAAGGGAGTTTGAACAACAGCAGGTACCTTTAAAAATTCCACCTGGAGAGATTTGTTACAGAAATATGAAGACGCAAAAATGCAGTCTGAACTGAAATATATAGGTACAAGCACCAGGAAAAAAATGGACAAAGGGTTAAAAAAAGGACCTGTATTGCTAATGAAGACCACACCAAGGTTGTAGAAGTGTCACACTCACACACTAAGGTTGTGGCAGTGCCACATCAACCACTCACATCTTCCTTATCCCATGAGGAAAACAGTTAATGGGTGATAACCTGGCCTAAGATTTACAGAAGATGATGTAAGCAAGGCTCTGCAGGAAAGTACTGCTCTGCAGCCACTGCTGAATCCTAAAGGGCACAAAAGATCTGTTGAAAAACACGCTTGTTTCATCAGATTACATCAGGAGGAACGCCAGAAACTTAATATCTGGCACCCTTTGGCCTCTACCTCACACACAACTGATCCTTGCCAGACACCCTAGACATACACCTCCTAGAGCTTGTAGACATGGGCATGTCTGTTAAAGCATGCAGATGAATGAATCTATGAGAGAATCATCATCAGCAGGCAAAATCAACTTACTTAAAGATTTTTTTTAAATAAATACTACTTTCCCCTTCTGTAAGATCTCCCACTGAATTTTTTTATGTTGATTTCCTTACCCACAATTTCTGTGATACTCAGCCCTTAACTGCAGCAGCAGATGAGCCCATTTAAGTTTCCTTCTACTTGTTCACTCCGTATTTAGAGTACCTCACCAGTATCAGAGTTGCTCAGACCACAGACTCTCTGTAGGTTATCTTGTGAGAGACTTCTCCATCAAAAGCTACTGTAACACTTTGTATGAATCCCTGTTTTTTTACAGTTCAGGTAGTAAGGACTGAACATTCAGTCAAAGGAGGTTAACAGGATAGACTATGTATAATAATTGACTAAAACTATTTATATTAACATCCTCATATTATCATCATGGTTGAAACTTTAATAAAAAGATTTTCTCCACTTACAGGAAAAGGACAATGCTTCCAAAGCTAATGGTACTTTCAGGCATCTTAAAGTAAATTTTCCATTTTATAGGAGTATTGTGGTGCCAACATGCCTCTCTTGTTCTTCATTTATGATAAAATAGAAATTACAGTTGTACAGTTAATGAGCCACTTACATATGCCACACAAAAGAGAGATGCTGCAGTACCAAACTTTTTAGTATCTGAGTCTGTTGAAGAAAATAGCTTTATAATTCATACATATTAAAAAAAAAACCAAAAACCCTACACTAAAAGTAAAACCAGACATTGAAATTCTTATCTGCTATAGGCTGTCTGTAAGATATAAAGCATCTCCCAGCCTCCACTAACATTGAGCAAAAGAATTGTATCCAGCTTGTGTTGGAATGATACATTTCCTCCTCCCACTTTCTTTTCTTGACAAGATTAGTTTCCCTAGGATGAAGGGGAAAGAGAAGCATGTGGCAGTGATGCATACAGTCCTGGTTCTGTGATAAGCAGAGACTGCAAACCCACCACGCTGAATCCTGCCAAACATACGCTCTCGTGAACTAGATTATGGGACTATCTGTTGGTTGAGTTGTTTATTTAAATTATACCAGGGAACTGAATTTACATCTCCTAACCCTATTTTGCTTCCTTGCATTTCAAATTGCTTATGCTACATTATTTGGCCAATAGATTCCATTTAGAAAGAAAAGAAAGCTCCCCAAACTCTGTCAGTATTCACATGCAATTTAATGTAGGAAAAAAATGAAACTCAATGAGAATCTCAGCAATAATTTGTAACATATATAACACTTGAAAAGATTAACTTCTTTAAAGGTCAGATTCTACCAGTGGATGGATAAAACCTGTCCTACCTTGTGGATGAACTTACCATTAAGAATGCTGTTACTTGCCTTAATGAGATACCCCTAACATTTGATACTCAGTGAAAAGACAAGAAAACATTGATCCTTTTTGAGTTCAATCTAGTCATTAATAAAACTTGGGGGCAGAATGGTATAGATGTGCACAAACAAAGGCTACTCAACACAAGACCAACATCCGAAGCTCTAAGCAACCTTCATAAATCACTTTCAGCAAATGGTGATTAGTCACTTCTTGGTCCTCTGCAAAAAAAAAAAAAAAAAAAAAAAGGTGTTCTCTCACTTATGTCCTCTATGGAAAAAATTTCAAATTTGGACTCCTGGGTCCAAAACCCCAGTTATAGGCCATTTCAGGAAACAAAACTTCCTCCTGATAAAACAACAAAGACTACTAACCACCTCATACTACTTAAAAGCACAAAAGCACAAAGAAATGAGGAGGTCAAGGTTTATTCTATAGGGAATTCTGTGCAAACGCAGTCAGAACTTGGCCACGAAAAGGAGAATATAGCTTTTCCAAAATATCGAACAAATTAGAATTCAAATCTTTATTTCATAAATTCAAGTTATTGTGTTGATAGCCCTTTCACTTTAGGGCATGAAAAGAAAAATCAATAAACTGAACAATTTCCATAGATATTACCCACACTTACCAATTTCAAATAGGACCAGGAAAGGTTATACAAAGGACAAAGAAAACAACATTGCACTGGCATTACTGCAGAATTTAGAAAAAGTTAGGTTATGAACAGCAACTAAACTGGGTTATAGAATTTAAATCTGGTGCCCTGAGACTAAGTTGTTTCCAAATGCAGCTATGGACTTGCACAGAGAATATGGCAGAATTGCAAGGTGATACTGTTTACATATTTTCTGTGAAGCCCAATGTAATTATCCTGTGGTTTACTAATACCATCATACTGCAAGTCCTGAGGTCTTACTTGTATTACTGTATACATGCCTGAACTTTTTGCCCCATGAATGCTTTTGAGATTTCACCATTCCATGGTCGTTTTTGTCCTACTATTCAGTTTACATTGTCCTCTGCTTGGCATCCTCTAAACAACCTAGCACTGCTATTCTGCCACCGCGTGTGATAACTCATGCTCAGCTTCTCAGATGTTTCATGGCTGTTTTTTTCTGTGTGTAGAAGTGTTGATGTGAGGGAAAAGGACTACAGCTGTCCTTCCCATAACACAGATGCTTCTTAGGTGGGTGGCTACACGGAGAAAGGGAAGGATACAGCCTCCCAGCTCCTAAAGTTGCATCCACCTTAGCATGAGGATTGACCTTAGCTTTGAGCATTGTATACTTCTAACCAAAGGGACTGTTTGTATATGTGCACACCTCCATTCATACATGCATGCTCATTCTTCATTTCCATGCCTGTTGAGCATATCTACTGCTAGCAACTTGTTGTCATTAATTCTATCACTGTCTGTTTTGTACAATTTTCTATTCCTGTAGATTAGCTCTCTGCTAATGTTTCTATCCTCTTTTGTCATAGAGCATCCTTTCTTAGTCATTTGTCATTTTAGCACTAGCACATGTGCTCCTGGAGTTTGTTTACTACAGCTCCAGGCTCCCCCCTCCCACATCTGGCTCCTTCCTACCCAGCTACACATACATAAACTCACGATTTCCACTGGTCTCCAGACTAGGTCTGTCAACATGGGGCAAAAGTTCAAACAGGCAAAATCTCAGCAAATCTTGCTGCTTACTGGTTAGTAGGCATCAGCAGCTGCAGGTAGTAAAGCCAAAAACTTGGTGAGGTAGGCGGATAAAAGGTTCCCAGTACAATCTGTGAAGCAGCGTGTGCTGCTTTTAAAGCTGCCTGCCAAGGGAAGAGTGCAAATGTCCAGCCTCTGCTCATGACATGACTTAATTGGCAACATTTCAACTGGAAAAAATCCCTGTTCACTTCTCAACCCTGTTCTTCCTGAAAGTGTATTCCAAATCACCTACCATATGGCCCCTTTTCATGCTGAACTTGTGCTCCCATCTCCTGCTATGACAAGGTGTCCCATATTTGCTCCCCATCACAAGCTGTGGAGAGGACACCCTTGTTTTCTTACACTTAATCTTCAACAAAGTGGAGTTGAAAAGTCCACCTTTCCAGCTCGTTTGTCAGCATAGCCTCTTCTTCCTCCCACAGAGAACACAGTTCTTTACACCACCTCCCACAGCAATAAAAAAGAAAGGCTTTAGCATTTCTCAGCAATCACATTAACTTTGATGAATTGTCTGGCAGTGGCACCTGCTGCTAAGGATACAGATGTACAAGATGAACTAAAAGGCATTTCTCCATGAACCAGATGATATTGCTGCAGATATGTCACTGTACAAATATGTATTTTTCCTCTCATTTGACCAATGATTTTAGCTTTGGCAAAGGCATCAATAAAATAGCTTTGAGGAACAAACAACTTCAAATAAACTTTGCAGAAATCCTAGTAGTAAAACAGAGTACATAAGGAAGAATTTCCTTATGTTTCACTGAGAGAAGCTGTTCTTCATTTTGAGTGGAAATTCGCTGTATTTAAAACATCATTAAATACAGCTCCGGGAATAAGGAAAACAAACAACCTGACATGTAATTCATAATAACAACTTGAGTATCATTACAACTGAGTTCTGCTCTGCGGCTACCAACATTTTCTAATGGAAACACATACACATTCATATTATCAGTTCATTATCAGGAAGGCAAGTTCTTCTGCAGGGAAATTCCACTTCAGCAAAGCAGATCAAAAGTTCAGATGGAATGAATTAGTGTGCACCAAGTACGACATCCTGCAGAAAAATCTCCCATTCTATTTAGGACTTTAGAAATAGCTACAGCAGAATAGCCACTAGAATATTCATTATAAGGTATATTCAATATATAATGCAAACCCCTGAGAGCATATTTGTCACTTCTACAAGGACTATCAAGGGATTGTTGTTGTTGTTATTAACTGTCAGGGTGATTTTTTTCTTTTTATGATGGACACATGAGAACAACATAAAAGGTTAGTTATTCAGTTCCTCAGCTGACTTCTTTGGCTGTTCATAAAACACAAAACAACTGCAAAGCTGCTATCAAAACAAATCAGTAATTTTTCAGCATCTGGCATTTTCTGTCGCAGACAGCACCATTCTGGTATAGATTGTTCAAAATGGATATAGGAGTTGCTGAGGGCAGGGATAAGGCAAGGAAACCAGATCAGGTACAGGAGGGTGTGCTGTTCAGGTGTGTTTAGTCAATTAGTCTATGATGAGATCCCATTACAGTTACTAAGTCAGAAGGCATTAATTTAAATTAGCTTGCAGTCTGCTCTAAGTTCTGCAAAGGATAAAAGTTTCTCTGTGCAACATCATTTCTGGCTATAGTTACACCAACTAGGGCCTTCCTTTCCAAGACCTCTGCAGGATGTACACTAGGACTGGACTTTATCTGGCTCATAAAAACATTCATGGTTATGTTAATTGAGATTTAAAATTTATTCCTAAAATATGAAAGAAACCAATCACTAAACGAAGGGCTTTTATTCTATTAGCCAATGTCCAGATTTGTTGGGTCAATGCTTTGGTAATTTTTTTTGTCATGCCTACAAAGTACAGTCCTTTTGAAAATAACACACTTTTTAATTCAGAAGACTTAGAAAATTATTTGGGATGCAACTGCAGTGAAATTTGCTTAAGAAATGTTCAAGTGATCCTTTCTTTTTTCAACTTTAATTTGAGGAATCTTTTTTCAGGGTCTCTAGGTTATGGGTATCTACATGAAATGCTTGGTATGCTTTTGCTTTGTCTTTTGACGTTAGAAAAACAGAACAGAGGATTATGACAATACCTAGGCATTAACAATGTTTTGAGGATTTGGTAAGTATACCATTTTTCAACTTGAAATAATGATTTCCAACGATTACTCTAGGACAAGTACAACTGCCCAAAATGGAGCCAACCCTCAAAGGACTTTTGCCTCCTATAGCTTTGTTCTAGATTTGTAAAGGTATTTTTAGCCTCCTAATAAAAGCGTTAGGTACCACAGCACCTTTTCAAATCTCAACACCAGTCTTTTGCACACTGATCAAGGCATTGTGCTCTAAAACTAGAAGACACTCTTCCATATTGGTGTATGCCTCATTGTGTACAAAATTGCTCGGATTTAGTTGGTCTAAGCACTTCTCATGAGGACATTATTCTGCCTGATTGCCATTTTGTTATCAATCTGCACACTGTCTGCCAGCAGTACTCCCTCTAGCAATGTGCTCCAGCAGGTTGACCCATCAGACCCTACTCTGTAACAAGCTGAACATGACCAGAGGTGCTTAGCACTTGTTATGGCCTTTCCTGGCCTTGTGCTCTTTTATCAGACAGTCTCCGCCATAGTACTCAATCCTCTTTGGTCAACACTTTGGACTGTTTTCCCCATGGGTAAAATTCATAGCTTACTCCTGTCAACATACAACATCTCAGCCTTGGCCATACTGATCAACATAACTGGTCTACTCTGGCCTCCAACCGGGAGGTCTGGAGACACACTATCAATAATGCTGCTGATGCTTTTGAGAACGCACGCAGGATCACCCTTGAGGAGAAATGACAATGCAAAAAGAATCGTGCCTTGCAGAATATACCACCTAAGGTATGGTCATGGAGTCTCCTTCTCTGGAGACATTCAAAACCCACCTGGACAAGTTCCTGTGTAACCTGCTGTAGGTGACCCTGCCTTGGCAGAGGGGTTGGGCTGGATGATCTCCCAACGTCCTTACCAACCCTAACGATTCTGTGAAATTATTTTAGGATAATTCATAATATCATCCTGCTAAAGACAGGGCAATTTTGTGTGAGAAAAGAATTGACACATAGCATTTATGTAGTTTTTATCTGACCTTGTTCATATACTTCTTGGCTATTTGCAGTTCCTTCTGTAAGCCATGACAAGCTTTGTACTCAGAAATGTCTCTCATGATGGGGCTTCCTAAGCTATTCTTAAAAGCAAAGACTTGACACTTCTCGGTACAGTTCTGGCTGGAAATAATTTAGGAAGCAAATGCCATGAAATTCCCAGAGAAGACATGAGAATGCCCAATGAGTAGAAATGAATTTTTACTGCCCCTTCCCATTCCATCTCAGCTGTTTCACTGCACTTCTCAGACTGAAGTGGGAGTGCTTGACAGAATACTTCTCAGATGGGAACAGAAGTTGTCCCGGTCAGGGCTCTTCTCAGATCCTGACAGGCAAAAGGCTATTTTAAATGTGCTGATTATCAGGCATGCACATCACAGGCTGTGTACTGCAGACTGGAGAAAGAGAAAACCCTTCTTCAATAAATTTTGGACCCAGCTCTCCCTTCAAACTCTTGACAGACACCACTTGCAAGTGCCAAGAGTGTAAGAACAGGGCACAAATATAGCAATAGTCTCCATAGTATCCAAGCCCAGCCTCCGGCAACATGTGTCTTGGGAAATTCTCAAGCTAGAACTGGTTTAAATGCTTTTGACAGATCTGCTGGTATAATATAGCCTAATTGCTTTTGGCACCCAACACATCTAACAGCAGTAAGTTCCTCAGGTTAACCAAACACAGTGGGGGAAAAGTCCTTACCTGTTCTGCATTTACCACCTGACAGTCCGAGTGGTTGTTGTACAGCTTTTGTACCATAAGAAACTGAGAACAGCCAATCATTCCTGACTCATATCTCCATGTTGTTTATGACTGCCAAAAGGTTATGTGTCCACTCAACCCATTCCCTCTGCCCAGTTACTATTATCTATAACAGCATCAGCCACAGTTGCAGGAACAGGTTTCTCTGGGAGACACTGAGTACAATGTCTGCTGCAGAGGATTAAGGACATTAGTTTCCAACTCAAAGCATATAATCATGCAGGATTATAGAATCACAGAGTTGGGACAGACTTGAAAAGATCACACAGATGACAGCAGAACAGGCCATATCTATGTCACTCCAGAGAGACAGTTACTTCATCTATTAACAAACCTGAATCTTCTATTCTGTGACTGAAGCGTATTACTTCTTACCCTAGGCCTACAAAGAAGAGTTCTTCCCTTCCTCCTTCCAGTAGCCATTTACACATTTGCAAAAGGTTTTTAAATATCCTCAGGCATCTCTTTTTTTACCAAAGAACTCCAATTCATGCAATCTTCCCCCCAGATTTTATTTTTACCTCGATCATTTCCCCTGCACTCAGATCAAATTGTCTGGTTGATCCACATCTTCCAGCTGTAGCTCCCAAAATCTGAATTATGTCTCAGCTGAAACTATACTAAATGCCAAAGAGATGGATCATTTCACAGGTCTCACAGGTGATATCTTCTACTTTTGTATTGCAAGATGGCTTTGCCTTTTGAAGCAACACAGCATTCCTGACTTAAATTCACCTCATGAACCACAATAACCCCAGATCTTCTCTTATAGGCCTATTTGGATTATGCAGCTGATTATTTCTGAAGTGAAATATATTGCATTTATCCATTTATTTCAGGTTGTATCTCCAATTTGTCAGCATCATTTTGGCTACCAAATGCATCTTCTCTATTTCCTGCCCTCTCAAAAAATCAGATCAGGACTGAATACTAATTGTAACAAAATACATGGGGATGCAAAAACTTTCAGATTCTAAAAGGGTATTTTTTATATTGAGCCATGAATCAGGGTCTGAACTACCTTCAAAATAGTTCCTTCTTAGTATCACAGGTGCACATCATCTCTAATGAGGTTTCACAGGATAATTAAACCCAGACAGCTTGGGCTAACATCCAAATCTTCAGTTATTCACCTTATCTGACAACTCTAGCAAATAGTTTGAAGTGTTGTAATTCCTAACACAACGGGCGCATAATATCTGGGACCACTGACTGAATATTTGAGATACCTCTCATTGCTTGATCCACAGTAGGCAAAACCAGCGCTAAATAAAGTGCTGTAGTTAAAAAATACTTTCTCACGTTCTTGTTATTTTAGGCAGCTCTGCTATTGCTACAATTACACCAACAGTTTTGCCGTGTCACTTCTTTAAAATACCCATTCAACTATTTTCATGCAGAGCTGATGGCTCACCCAGGTCTTGCAACATATTTCTAACTCTTACCGAACCTCACAAAAGGGGAACATACAGTGAGGGGAGCATGCAGAACACGGGCAGGTAGCATTAAAGCACTTGTTCTTGTCCTCAGACATTACACAACTCTTGGAATGCACTTTTCACTATCCACAGTCCATATTCACCCTTTTCAAAATGGCTTTAGTGAGAAGAACACTAAACTCCTGTTTAAGAAATGGGATGGGCCTCCCAAGGGTGGTGTACTGGCAGTTAATCTGACAGCTCTGAAAGGGCAAAGATGGCCTTAGTACTTACTTTTGTAATAAATAAGATTTTATTTGCATAATACCTCTGTTGTAAAATCATTCTCATTATACAGACTGGGAACAGAAAAGCAAGAAAATTAGGTGACTCAATTCTGTCAGCAAGACTGAAATAGAATCTAGGTCCTGCACCCAAGCTCAGTGCTTTCCACACTAAGACATCTCAAGTAAAATAAAACAATATAGATTTAAAAATTCCTTGTGTTCACTAATCATCCCATAGCTGTACCTAACACCTCATTAACTCAGCTTACAGCATGGAACTACTTTGACTTCTACAGTTTTATTCCTCATCTTAGAGCAATATGCTTCTCACTTTACAGAGTTGTTATTCCAAGTGAGATTTCCCAAATTCACTTCGGTTATGTTACAGATCAGCCTCACAATGTGGGAGTCCATAAGAAAACAGTATCCTTTACTCTGAGTATCAGCAATGTTCAGGGAAGTAAAGCTGTGCCAGCACACTAGAAGGGAAACAAAAATGAGTCGCAAATAGCTTTGGCAGTTGGTTTGCTAAAGCAGGATCACCTGTATTCAGTGCTGTGCTAAGCTATCAAGCTCTTCCAGCAGAAGCCCATCCAGCAGTACCTGGGCAGAGCACAGCTGCAGGAGCCCGTGTGACATGTAAAGTGCCAGCACAGCAAAAGGCAGGTACGTGCAGCTGTGCCAGGCCCACAGGGGTAGCACAGAGCAGATCAGCACGAGGAGATACACTGAGAGTGTCAGACAAGTGTGTGTGGATGCACTCCAGGGCCTAGAAAGAAAACAGATGAATGTACTTGAACGCTGTGCCCAACTGCAAGGTTACCACGTGTGGATTTGCATAGCTTGGCCCTGGGCACTAATGGAACACACAATCTGCACACACGGCTGGCATGGGTACTTCTAGCAGCATGAAATCTAGCAACTCGCTCTGGAAGGAGGATCACACAGTTACTCAACTCACAGGGCATGCCAAAATCTGCATGAACATCAATTTCTCAAGGTCCTACTAGCAATAGCCTGGAGAACAGATTTTTGAAATATTTCAGGGACAAAAAAAAAAAGAAAAGGGGGAGGTTTTGTTTACCACTTTCAAAGGTAATGTTGGTCACAAAAACTTTGGTAGCATCCTAGTAACACTTTCAACACGAAGTCCTGACTGTAAGTACAAAATTCACTCCTTCATTAAGTACTGCTATATTTTCAACCACTGAGAATAATCATCTGAACTCTGTCAAAGCGGGATTTAAACCTGTATAGATCTCATGCCACAACACTTGAAGCTTTAGAGATCTCTAAGTTAAGCAGCCATGTTTTAGGTACAGTTTTAAAAAGCACTCTTGCAGGAGGGTTTCAAAGGACTACTATCTATGTATCTAAATTCCCAGGAATTTCCAGGCTAGAAAAACATGCAAAAGCAAGGACAAACACTCGCAGAAAACAGTGTTCAAGTGGGGATGAAAAGCATGCCCTTCCAATCACAATATATCATCCCAGGTCTCTGGAAGCTTGTAAGGTGTGAAGCTACAAGTCTCTGTGAAGCTGAATTCACACAGAACAAGACAGTTCTTAAAAGTCACCTCTGGCTGAGCAGGAAATTTTGCATGGTTCAGTAGATTTTTAATTATTCACACTCAAGTAACTAGACTCCTACTGGAAATCAAAATATTAATGTACAATACCTTGCTGAGAGTGTACAAGCAACACAGGTCCCTCCCAGAGTATCAGCGGTGCTGGGCTCGGACTCATCTCAGCCAGCTGCTCCCCTCCCGTGTGTCTGCAGAGCTCTCGCAGTTGGTCTCGCACAGACCGAGAGCTGAGCCCTGATTCATGATTTCAGGCTCCAGCCATGGAATGCAGCCATTGAAAACCCAGAACTATTTTTACCCCTCAGCAGCCACAGCATTTCTGCCCCATGAAGGCTGCTAAAGCTAATGCCTTACCCTGAACACACACACACACACACCCACCCCCCGACTCTCACCAGCTAAGATGCATTTTAGTGTGGTTTTTAAACTGTGCAGTTGCTATCAACAGGACAAAGCAGCTCAGCCCCTGGCATTATTGTCAGCCCTCAGAAGTCAGACATTTGATCCCAGTTGTCAAAATTAGAAATTCCTCAGAAATGCTTTGCTCCAGGAGATAAGATTAGCTCAGAGCAATGACTGTCTATGTGATTTGTCCTGTACACCACCACCCCCAGCCTGCATTTAACAAATATGTGATAACATCTTCAGCTTACAGGCTACAGACACATATAAAAATCAGTACACATCGAACAAAATCATGACATGTTTTAAGGAAAACCACAAGGTCAGGCAATCCCAAAGAATTCAGGAAACACACCAAAATGCCACTTTGTATAGAACATTCAGAAATACGGAATTGTCTTAAATAAATAATTAGCTATAAACCAGAGGTAGACACCTATATTAACTTTTCAGGATTATACAGAGAGTACTGACCACTTGAAACTTTACAACTGCGCTGTCTTGAACCTACAGGATTCCTCAAGTGTACTTCAGAAATAAAAAATACTGGAGGTATAAATAAACAATAAAAAACAACTAATTGTATTTTAACATAATCAACTATTATCAACTATAATCATTTTTGCAGAGAACAGTCCACAAGTGCATAGCTGGGCATACATGAGGGGTCCAAATACCTGAGAACCAGCAGACTCATTCACTTTACTTGCTCAAATGTTGCTTTAGACCACTGAAAATAACTGTAGGCATTTCTCAGAAATATGTAGTTAAAACACAAGAGGAAAAATGCAAAACTGACAACAGTCAATTATTAGTTCTTAACCTGTAGAATGATGTGGAGGTTTAGATAAAAATCAACAGTATCACATCTTATATTCAAAAATGGTCCCTGCCATCTAGAGTTTTAAGGATGATGAAAAAAAATAGGCATGCAAAAGGTGAGGCTGCCAACTTCATAGGAAGACAGTTAGAGCCACCATTAAGCAGCAAATGCCATAATCAGCCAAGCTTCCTACTGAGTTTTGGGGCAGAAACCCCTGTAAGGTCCCTCTGAAAAGCAGCTGCAATGGAAGTTATAACACACACATAGATCTAGAGTGACCTTCATGCTAGGTGTAACTTAAAGACAAATACTTGACCAGATACAAGCTGTGGCACGTGGTGTTTTGGATGATACTCCATTTATGAAAACATAATGCAATAATTACAGGATTATTTCAGATCACTCATAATTAAGTACCTCTAGCATCAGGCAGACTGATTCTGCATCTCTGAAGGATCTGTCCCTTTTAAGTAAGACCTCATACTGGGAATCTATTCTTTTGTTGTTTCATACTCACAAACTCCGAAGAAAGTGTAGGTGGGGAGTGCGAGAAAAACAGCAAGGAAGGAGACCACTTGGGGAACAAGAAAGCTACAGTTAGAGTGTGTAAAAGAACATGAAACACACTTTAAAGTGGGACAGATCTGACATCAATGACCTAAAGCTCAGAGAAGGTTAAAGGAGCAATACAAGCTTGTAATGTCCAGAAGGCTGAGCCACTTTAGCTCAGTGCTGGGGGAAATAAAGCAGAAGAAATGCTGTTGCTGTGAATTCATGTCTCTGTGAGAGATTATTCTCAGTGAACAGCCTTCTGCTATTTCTGCAATGAGCTGACTCTCCAGAAGTCCCTTTCATTTGCAGTGAGACACCAGAAACTCCATCAGCTACAAAAAGCCAGGAGAGAGTATGTCTAGCTAAAAAAACCCCTATGCAAGTAGCTTCACAGTTTTTATTGCTTTTCACCTAAGAATTAGGAAGTACATTTTTCCCACCTGCTAAATTATTACCAGTTCAAGGACAGTGCCTCAAATTATTTGCTCTCACAAATGAGAGGAAGTGAAAAAGACTGGTATAAAACCCATTTCGCTCCAGCAGAATATTTAGTTCTCCCTTCATACCACCATATAGAATTCAAAGGGGAGAAAAAAGGTACACTAGTACAAACCTGAGGCTGTCCGATAATACCTTCTGCTTTTAATACCTTATTCAGCAAACTTCAAGCTTTTTGAAAACCTGAGAGTGAAGAGCCAAGATAACCTCCATGAACTTTTAACCAGGCCCCTTTGGAGACTGCCAACACCAGACAGTAAATTATTCACTATTTTTCCAGCTGAACTCACTGGTTCATATAGTGATGCTGAGGAACGGTCAGAGGAGTATCTAAAACAGGGAATAGTGATATGAGGCCACCTGTGGGAGCCTCAATATTTGCTGATTTGTTTCCAAATGAAGGTTTTAAAACAGTTATTTAAACATTCACCACTTTGAAAGCCAATCTTTTTCCCTGTCTTCAATTTTATACCTGACTTGGTATCAACGGTCAAAAAGAAAAAGGAAAAAACCCTACACAAAGCACACAAACAGTTCTTAAGTATCCAAAAAAGAAATCACAAAATGTAATGTAGCAGTCCCCATGACAATTACCAGAGAGGCTTTGATACATGAGAAAGAAGGATGGAGATGAAATGCATTTAAAAAGTAAATTTAGGATGTCAAATTCCAACGAGCTTTTCAAGTTTTTGTTCTTCTAGAAAAACCACACTACTCAACTCACTTTTCAGGATTAGCACCATGCAAGGCATCTTCTAAGACATTTTTAGGCATAATGAAGAAATCCTAAATCACTTTTTCATAAAGATCCTATATACTTATAGGAGAAGAGCTATAATGAAGCTATCCATCATTGATGTTAAACAGTCCATGCAACTGAAGACCAACAGAAAAAAGAATCTGAAACAATTCATCAACTTTATAGTTTCAATTTTCAGGGAGAATATCAAATTACTATAAATAGCAGTTATAATGCAGAAACTGAGAGGCATCTCCAAGTCTTTCTGCTACTCTTCAAGAAGTACATCCAGGCTGTGGATCCTGGTTAAAAAGAAAGTGAAGGGAATGACCTGACAGTTGATAAAACTGCTTCCACTTTCTAGCACCGCTCTGGTGAGACTGCATGAGAAGGAGGGGAAAGGAAGAGGTTCCTAAAGAGGAGACGTATTTCTAGCTTAGATCCCAAACTGCCTGATAAACCTTTTGCACTTGTATGCAAACAGAAACCAAACACAAAAAGACACCCACACACATGCATTTCTTTCCTGTTCTTCAGTAGCCTCAAGAACTAGTAATCATAAATAGTTATCATCACTATCCATCCAAAATGCACATGGCATGAGAGAGACAAACACCTGTACAGCCACCATGATCCAGGTTTGCAATCACAGCGCACGACAGCTGCGAACTTCGGGCTTACTTTGTGTTCACGTCATTGCAACTTTATGCCCAGCACATGAGAAGTCTTACCCACTTCACTTACAGAGTGAGATGTTTACAGAACCAGCCCCACTTGGGAGTCAGAGGCCTAGAACTGATCCACCTGCAATGATGCAAATCCAGATTGTTCATGTGGAAAAGCTACTAGTGTGATATTTGCACTTAATCCTGTTTCAAAGAGGAAAACCAAAAGTAGTATCTCTGAGCCTCTGCTTTGGGCTTGCACTGATGTAGTCATTTGGCTTGGTAGCTTCTAAGTACATTCAAGAATTGTTACTATATGTCTTATTTGTTTTACCACTTCCTAAGCATTTGCTCTGAGCTACTGCTGAAAAAGGATGCTGTGCTAGTGTTGCTCTGACTCACAACTGCCTTCCTTCATGAACTCAGGACCTTACAAAAGAGCTATTTAATATGTATATATATAGGAATGTACTGCCAAAAAGAGGTACAACTACTGAAACTGAATGTGCCTGTAATATTAAAGGGTACAAAACATTGTCCATCAATGAAGTCTGAGGGCATGTGGCAGTGTTGTATATGTTCACAGGAAAGCTTAATTCTACTCACAACAGAAACGCCAAATTCTCTGCAACGATCAAACGTCAAATCAACAACAGGAACTGTCAATGTTTTAAATTCAGTACCTCCCATGTATTTACCTCTAATTTGGGCTTCTTTTATTTTTATATGATTCTTGGCAGATAATGCAAAATGCATCAAATCAAGGGTTTCTTTCAGAAATTCTTGCAAATACTCTCCTTAAATTCTTTCTTAGGCCACAGCTTGAGGGGTTTTTTTCTACCTTTTCAATTCTTTGCCTATCCCCTCTTCTTATTTCACTTTCCTACATCAAGAGCTATAATGTCAGCAACCCCTATAAATATATATATATATATGTATAAAAATAAGGAATGCCATAGCACTTACTGAACAATATAATAATCTTCTGTATTACTATATTCATGCAACTGCTAATAGTTCAACAAATTACGAGGAAACAGAGGACCAAATATAATCATAACAACACAGTAAGGTAAATGTTCAGCTTTTAAACTTTTCTAAAAGGAATCACACATGCAGCATTCAACAGAAAATGAATTAAAAATTACTCTTCTTCTTCAGGTAATTTAATTTTGAACAGTGCATTTAAAAATGTTATTTAGCTTGTACGACTTGTAGCAGGTGCTTTTCTTACAATAAAGTCTTCTTTTATAAGTAGCAGTGGCTATGCTAAAATACTTTTCAGTACTTCCAGGCTTTCCAGAGAGGAAGACTAAAAAAGCAATACATTTTCTGTATTTGTGACAATCAGCCATTGATTCAATGTAGCAATTTCATACTTCAACTGTTCCCCAGGTAAATTCAGTAGAATAGTTCATATTTCCCCAAGGTCTGAGAGACATATCCAACATCCCACAGACTCTGCAAACATCTGACCACCTGGAGGTGGGATTCCAGACAGATCCAGTAGCAACCAGTTTAGCTGATCAGACAGGCAGCTGCTACCTGGTCCCTGAGAAAGGGCAGATAGTGGGAGAGGCAGATATTGAAAGGAACACCTAAAGGTTAATATCAGTGCCTACACACCACACGGTTATAGGGTATGAAGGCCTCACCCAGGCATGCACTGCAGCTACCAGCAAAACAGCAGTTTAAATGCTATTTATTCTGACATGAATGTAAGTGCATGTTCTTGTCTCCTAAGTGTTCGCCACCGACATAAAAGTGTTCTTAGGAGACAATTTCTGAAAGTGCTCATATCACAATTACTCTCCACCGCGTGGTTTTTTCCCTGAAGCTTATTCTGAAGAGGTTCTCTGTAGGTGTATCAGCTGATTTACTAAAACATAACACCCCTCCCTGTAAATCTTAAGACCACCAATGCTACCAAGATACAATGACTAAGGTGTTAGTAGTATACACTATTACTAACATAGGGATCCCCAAAGGCATTATTGTACCTAGCTTACTTACAAGCTTTGGAAAAGCCACTGACTAACAGGCAATAAAATACACATCCAAATCCTTTAGCTTGTGCAGACATACACCTTCTCTGCAAAAAATACGCAACTTTTACAGTAGTGCAGAGAATACTTTATTATGACAATTACTATTATTATTTCTTCATAAGTAATATACACAGGTGGTTATGGATTCAGAAAGGCACTTCAGGATATACTTAAGCAATCAAATAGTCCCATCTCATACAAAACCGTGCAAAACAAGAGGTGAGAATCAGCTCTCTACTGCTGTCTGATAAGGCTGCACTGCATTTTTTTGTCCACTATGATATCCAAAGATAAACAGCAGGATATTTCCTGGCACATTGACTAACTGCAAATGGGAATGCTCCTCTAGACCTAACCGGTTGCTTTAGTATGAAACAAACAAGAAACCCCAATCAAGTATTAGCAGTCCAGAATTTCTGGGGTGTCCTCCATACTCAGCAACACACTGTTTACAGTTACAAAGATCATAATGCCACATTAGGTTTTGTGCAGTTCTTGGCCTCAGGATAAATTAATTGTTCTTCTCCCTTTACTTCAGAATACACAAAAATGAGAAGAAAGCAGTATTTCTGTAGGCCGGTAGAAGAACTTGCAAACATGCATGTTTCTCCCTCCACTTAAAAATGTCATTAGGGATCAGTGCAAACATGATGAGGAATGTTCAGCCTCTGTTCTGGAGAAATAAGAAACAGAATTGACAATAAATGAAAGCTGAAGCCATGCAATGTTCAAGTTCCTGCTACCGAACCAAGTTTCTGCTACAAACTGAAATCAGAGCTACAGAGAGGCAAATTCACTTTCCTAGTGTTCATCATAAATGAACAGTATTAGTCACTTTACCATTTGGAATAAAATATTTTTGTACATTTTCTCAAGTAGTATTGTTCTATCATTATCACAGAGGCTGGTATTTAAATTTCCCCTGAGTTCCCTGGCATCTACAAAGATCTGTCAAGTGTAACTTCTGGCCCTGCTTCCCAATTCAGCATTAACCCATGTATATTTGATTCCTTCTAAACACTAGTTTTTCCTAAAAGTAGTAATTTGCATCAATGATGCATCATTGTGCTCAGTCTTCCAGCACTGTAGATTGGCCCAGCTCCAGTTACTTCTGTGGAATGCCATGGATTTACCCCTGCTGAAGGGTCAGCCTGTGTATTACAGGCTATGAGGACTCTTAGGCTCATGTAGGGTGCAACACACCAGCAACCAAATTTAGCAACCCATAGCCATAAACTGGTTCAAGTGTTTCTTGAAGGAGTTAAGACGCATGTAAAGATGACAAAAAATGAGCACAAGAAGCAATGTCAAGATAGTGAGAAAAGAACGTGAGTGGATTTCATAAACACTGCCTACCTTTTCCTCTGGCACTCAGATTTCCTATTAAATCTTTACAACTCTAAGATCTGAATGTTCTGGGAATAACCCACTGCAATGCATCAGATAATTGTTAAGCCATAATCATTTTAACTAAGAACATAGTATTTATGACAGCTCCACCATTTTCATTACAACTTTGGCAAACATGGAAAGCTTTTTACTCCTCATTTAACAGCTATTTTTGTCAAGGCCAGGATCGCTATTAATACTACAGTATTACAGCCTCTGGCTGAATTTTAATCAGAACTGTTCTCTCCTTCATTTCAGGCAGAAGAAAAGTGTTGTGACCTACCAGTTTGTCTGGCTGCTGCTGCTGTGAGTGTACAAAGGGCATCCATCTCTATCCAGAAAAGCAGCAAAAAGAAAGGGCATTCTGTCAGTGGCATTTAATTCCAGATTTTCTTTCAAGGCAGCAGGGTATCTAACCAGGTAAATGATCCTGGGGAAGCCAAAAGACAGAAAATATGGCAATCCCTGACTAATGTTATACATCTGCTGTTGCAAAAAAAGACCAGATGTGTTTATGTGGAATTCGAGGTGCTGCTGGAGCCCCTGTTGCTCTCTGTAATTTTCTATCTGCAACTGCCATTTGAACCATGTCTCTCAACCCAGAAATCCAGATGACAGGCAGAACACACAATTTCAAGATTTCCAGAATCTGAGCTTGTTAACCACAGTAAAAACTTTAGTGTCAAGATCAGCACCTCCAGTATCCCTGCTGGGGACCCATGACAACATATGCCTTTAGATCTATGCAGTACACAAAAGGATGCTCCTGCATAGTAAACAAAACTCAGAATTAAATATTTTTAAAGGAAGTAGGAAAGCCAGCTGGAACAGCAGTTGTTGATTTCTGCCTAGCTAGAAATTACTGGTGACATTCATGGTTAAGGCATCAGATGAGTCATCTTTGTTTCAATCTGCCTCTCTTAATTACCTCATTCCCCTTCTCATGTTCTTCAGCGGCTCCTAGAAGCAACCTTCTAATAATATATCCATGGCTGATGTGCATACGTCTTTTCAGCCAGCCTAAGACACATAATGCGATAATCATAGAATCACAGAATGGTTTGGTTTGGAAGGGACCTTAAAGATCATCTAATTCCAATCCCCTTGCCATGTGCAGGGACACCTTCCACTAGACCAGGTTGCTCCAAGTCCTGTCCAACCTGGCCTTGGACACTTCCAGGGATGGGGCATCCACAGCTTCTCTGGGCAACCTGTGCCAGTGCCTCACCACCCTCACAGCAAAGACTTCCTCCTGTCTAATCTAAACTTACTCTGTTTCAGTTTGAAACCATTCACACTTGTCCTGTCACTACATGCTCTTGTAAAAAGTCCCTCTCCATTTTTCTTGTAGGTTCCCTTCAAGCACTGGAAGGCCACAATTAAGTCGCCTGAAGCCGCCTCTTCTCCAGGCTGAAAAAACCCAGTTCTCTCAGCCTTTCATTGTAGGAGAGGTGTTCCATCCCTCTAATCATCTTGGTACCCCTCCTCTGGACTCACTCCAACAGGTCCATGTCCTTCCTGTGCAGAGGACCCCAGAGCTGGATGTAGTACTTGTAAGATCCCAAGTCTTGAGTTACGATATTGCCAAGGGAGTTTTACTCTAATAAATATACAGGGCTCCAAAAATTCACCCTCTGAATTATTAGAAGAGTACTCAGTTCTTTTAACACCTTTAAGAGAGAGTCCAAAGGAGAAAAGCCACACATGTTTTGTCAGAGGGTACTTTTACTGGTAAATGTTAGGAAGTAAGTGATCTTTGCAAAAGGTTAAAGGGTAACATACGATCAAAACAAAGCAGTCCACAAACCACTGACTCAGCACATGCTAACACAAACAACTTAGCAAAATGCAGCCCATTCAGTCCCAAGTTACCCAAAATATTAAGAAAGGAGATTACAAGAAGAAGAAGTAGAGAAAGAGAGAGAAAAAGAGAAAATTACATACCTACCACTAGAGACCTGTGAGAGTGCAGCTTCCACATGGCCATGTGGTAGGTCTTGAATGGCCTGGAAAGTACATGTTCCTGCTTTTATTGCTTTGGCCCCCAGCTGCTCCAGGGCTGCCCCAGGAGTCTCACAGGGGCTGAGATATGGGATAGGGCATCACCTCACCTCTGTGAAGTTCAACCTTCTCCTTCCCCCTCACCACCCCCCCACCCCAACTTGAGCTGGTTCGACCCGATAATTAATGTTATAATCCAGCATTATAATGTTATAATCACACCACTCCGGGTGGGGTCTCAGAGGGGCAGAATCACCTCCCTCGATCTGCTGGCCACGCTGCTTTGGACACAGCCCAGGATACGATTGGCTTTTTGGGCTGCAAGTGCACATTGCCAGCTCATGTCCATCCACCATCAATAATACTCTGTGCACCTTCAACTCCCACTAAGCTGGTCCAGGTTAAGCACAATTTAGCTAACAGATTTCCATTCCAGCCTACTGCCAGCTCACATCCACCTCCAAACATGGAACACAAATCTTCTCTAACTCGTGGAGGTGACCAGGCTTCTTGCTCCGCAAACGTCACAGCAGCAGGGGCTGGCTAATAGGAACATGTGAAGAACCAGCTCCCTCAGGAGACAAGCTTCCCATTTCTTTATTCCCACAAACAATAAAAACCACTGATAAAGCAGAGAAAGATGGTCAGAGTTCTGTATGAAATACAACCTGGTATGTAATTAGCAATGTAAGAGAAAGCATTCAAAACTAAATGTATTCAAATCAGCTCAGCCATCTCCAGCAATGCTCCAGCAAGAGCTACACAGAGCAAGGCCTGGCCTTCTTTTCAGCCTAGATGATTCAAGGTTTCCCATGTTTCTGAAGTGCAAATTTCTCTTGACAGCCATAAATTCACTTAAAGACTGATGACAATTGAAGAAACGTAACCTGTCACATTGCAGGGTTTTATTTTACTCGATAATACATTGATATATATACACACACAAGAATGAAAAGCATATTTTGACATTTAAACCATCCTAGCTTGTCTGTGCCACAAAGCCCAAGCTGTCAGAAGAAATGTGGGAGTGCTGCAAAGTTTTTAGATAACAACTTCTAATTAAGTGACGAAGTTTAATTTTTAACAAATTAGAGATGCACAGCTTCTCTCACACAAACACAAATATGAAAAACATTTGGCTAACACTCATTTTTCCAGCCAGTCACTTCCCCAAAGCTACAACTTTGACTGCTGTAGGCTTTTCCTCTCCAGAACAACAGTCCTCTTTGGAGGCAAAAGCACCAGTTTGAGATTCAGATGATTATGATTCAAACCCTGGCTCTGACACAAGCCACTTCTCTAACTCTGGGTAAATCATTTAACTGACACTTACTGTGCTTCCAATATAATCTGTAAAGTCAGGATAATCCTATTTCTTTTTCTTACAATTTGTGAATAGGATAGGATAGCTCAGATACCAGAAATGATCTTGGGCAGCACACAGCTCCTCAGAGGGTCATTTCACTACCCACAAAGAGTAACTGACACTTTATGAAGCGGCTTGCACTTTTATGGATGTTTAGTGATGCTCATTCTCCTTACCTGCTAAGATAACCATCATGAATGGATGGTTCCAATCTTAAGAATTATCAGTGTGCAAATCCATAATCCTACCAAACTTGTGTGAAACTTCTGTAGGAGGAAACTGTGAACCTTTCTTTCAAGATACATTCTCCAAGGATACATGAGGGAGGAGGAACATGATTCTGCAATATGGATAAGAAACTGTGCACTACAACCATATTTCTTTAATTGGAAGCATGACATATGTGTCTCATGACAGAATGATACGAGGAACATTTGAAGAGCACCAAGATAATCCCATGCCTTTATAGTTGCAAGAACATAATGGCTGGCAAGGGTAGTTATCACTTGCCTGTCTCCCACAGAGAGCACCTTCAGGACCCTGCACAGCTATGGACCATTCCAGTCCCTGCAATGGAGAGACACACCACTAGCTGCAGTCATAAGTGACTATTCACGTCAGCTAATGTCACCTCCAGTACCACCTTAATTAATGGAGGATGTAAAAACAATCTCCTATGAGGAGAGGCTGAGGGAGCTGGGGTTTTTTAGCCTGGAGAAGAGGAGGCTCAGGGGAGACCTCATCACTCTCTACAACTCCCTGAAAGGAGGTTGTAGCCAGGTGGGGGGGTTGGTCTCTTCTCCCAGGCAGCTATCAGTAAGACAAGAGGGTATGGTCTTAAGCTCTGCCAGGGGAGGTTTAGGTTAAATATTAGGAAGAAATTCTTCACAGAGAGGGTAATCAGGCATTGGAATGGGCTGCCCAGGGAAGTGGCGGATTCTCCATCCGTGGAGGTTTTTAAGATGAGACTGGATGTGGCACTTAGTGCCATAGTCTAGTAACCACGGCGGTGTTGGATCAAGGGTTGAATTTGATGATCTCAAAGGTCCCTTCCAACTCGACTGATTCTATGAATTCTTCAGGTTATTACTGTAGGATGGAGTAATGGGAGGGGGATTTAACTACAGGCATGTCCTCCTCCTCTCCCTTTTTCCTCTCCTTCTTTCCCAGTGGCAGAGGAGACAGAAAAGTAGTTGCTCCCTCCCTTTGCTTTCTCTCCTTTCCTTAAATCTTTTGTATCAGTTACCTCGAGAACAGCTGGTCATATAAATAAATAAGAGTGAGCTCAAAGCTGGTACAAAAAAGATTGATTTGACCTAGAAATGTTTTGAGAAATACTGTGTAAACGAAATGCCTATGGAATGTACCAGGGAAGAACAAAGACATAATGGCTCTTTCTCACAGGGACACCTACAAGGAAAACATTTGCTCTGCCCCCCATCTCTTCTCTCATTCCAAAAACCAGCAGTGTGATGCACATTTAATACTAAAAGGGTGAACAAGTCATACTTTTCAGTCCCAAGAGATTGTCAGCATTCACAATAAAGAACGGTCACAACCACACCAAATGCATGGTTACAGGGAGATTGCTTACCTGACACAAAGGAAATTTTCTCCAAAGCAGTTCCTTCCATAAATTTAGACAGACATTGTCAGCTTCTGCAGTCTCAACCACAAAATACAGAATTTTAGTCACAGAGGATTCTGTGGGGTGGTTGGGTTTTTTTTTAAGGATGATATTTACTGATACTTACACCTGATAGTGTTACAAAAATAGTTTGGGTTTCAAGCCACAGTACGAGAGAGGTGCAGGGATTAGGGTTTTAAATGCATGTTTCAGTACTTGCAATAAACTGACTCCTGAATTAGATGGCTCACAAGGTTTCGGATGTTGGCAAAAAAACCCTGAAGGAATTAAACAGCACTATAGGAAATTAATCTCTCAGTTGTTCTGCTATGTGTCTGAGGGCACCAAGAGACTGTAGTTTGGCACCTTAACTATGCACATACAAATATTTGTGGGCTATGTGGTAAACTGGGTCACTTAAAGATCAAAAGACCCCTTCCACTTGCTGCCATATTTCTGCCTCTCCATCATTTTTATGTTCAAGTTTCATGGTGTAGCCCAAATTATTTATCATTTTACCGTGCAAATGGTAAAGCAGCAAAACACACTGTAGGGCAGGTTAAGTGCTCGGGTTGGCCTCTGTGCCCATATTGCTATTTGTCACAGCTTTTAGAATTCAGAGCTGTCTGAAGCTACCTGGATACAGTGACACTTTTGTAAATCAGGAGTCACAGGCTAACCTGCAGACAGTGATTTTATCCTATGGAAACCATATGACATTTTCAGGAGAGGTGATTTTTAACTCACAAACTCTGCAGCCTGAGAAAATAAAGCTTAGAAAAGGTCTGGACAGTTATGGCAGTGTGTTGAGAAGCCTCCCCTTGTTTCTCTTTTAAGCTAGCAGAAAGTAACAAAGCTCTCTTGTCAGCCTTGGGTTGTCTCATTGCGAACTAGAAAAGAGAAGCAAGACAAAATACCCATGGAGGGATGGGGTGGATTTGTTTTTAGAATGGCTTTTGTTCCATGCAGCAATATGGAAATGTAAGATAAGGGTTTCTGTTACCCAGAGTACACTGCACTCGAAGCACAAGTGTAAGTCCCACTCCTGTTAACAGGTGCTGAGCCTGCGCAGCAAGAGCCAAACAGAGTCAGTGCATTTTTACAGAGAAGTTTACAGACAGGAAACACTTGCTATCTGCTTGTCTTCGGGGACAGTCCACTGCAGCATTCACTTGGACAAAGTAAAATGGAACAGAAACACAAGTGCTAATTAGCTGAAACCATTTACGTTATACCATCATTCAACAAGTCCCCACCTGGATCAGTATTAATGGAATGTCTCAGTAGGCTCACCTGAACACAGCAAGCTGACTGCATTAAGAGGTGATGAAAATTTTGCCTAAATCTATGGAAAACACACTTTAAAAACGACCACAGCAGCAAAATAAGTAAACTAACTTGTACCAGTGATACCGCACAAGAGGGTGCAAAACTGGCTGAGAAGAAGCAGGAGCCTGTGTCTCCTGGGACGCAGGACAAGTATTCTCAGCTAAGGCACAAACGTGTGCCTAAGATACCAGAAAGGCATGGAATAATTCTTGGATGATTAAGAGCTTCATGTGGCATTTGCAGCAGCTCAGTCTGTCCCATGCAATATTTGACGCATGACATCAGGAAGACACTGCTCTGACCCCACTTTAGCCCTCAGGATTTCATGGACATGTCCATCATGCCTTCCAAATGCCAGAATAAACATCTTTCAAATAGCCCTCAGAGTTAGATATACATTGACTTAAACAGATCACGAAAAATAATCAATGTTAAAGGGCCAAATTCTCATTAAATGTACATTGTAGACCACAGTGTTACATGATTAGTCCAATGTGACTGTCTCAATTATAGTTCAAGTCATTAATTTTCTTGTTCAAGGGATCACTGATTGATGAATGAAAAATGTCTCCTGCTATAACTAACTCTGTTTATAGAGATGATCTCATTGATCATGGACCTCCCCTGCAACCAAACTTCTCTCCTTGTACCTCTTCTTTTCATAATACGAATAAACTTCAAATCTGTTTTGGCCCCTCCCATCTTGAAAAACCCATTCCAAAACACATTGGCCAGTCTGAGATCACTACAGTAATTATCTACAATTCTTTTCAAGAAAATGCGGTCTACAAACATCTGGTTTATGCTCTTACTGTCCGTGGGAATTACTTCTAACAATAACTTTACAACTTCTTAGTTAAGATCTTCAGTAGCTTTGGCCATGCTCCTGCTATTGTGCTGTTTCTTTCCACAGTGTCAGAGATAGCATGCCCTGAATCCTCCTCCTGATTCCCTGAGTGCTCCCTCAGTGTGTCCCCTACGGAACTTTCCTCATGTTTCACACCTCTGTTTCCTTCTGTAGTTCCACTGGCCTCTATCCTTTTTGTTCCTTTTCTTTCACTTCCACATTTCCTCTCATTGGTAAACACAAATTCAGCTTGCTTGATGACTTACAAAATGCCACACCTTCTGTTCAAATGGGAATCTCAGCTTCTTTTCTTATATTTTTATGTGTATATTTAGCAACTACCGCAAATTCACCATGGCTAAAGCAGGTAACTTAATTTTTTTCCCAAGACTCTCCTGCCCATTATCTTTTTCCCTCGTGAATTGTGAAGAATAACCATCTTCCTGTTGCATCAGCCCATAACTTTATTATCATCTTCATCTTGGAGTTTGCTCTTGACTCTTGTATCTCGTATCTAAGCTGTACCTTAGCCCAGCAGAGGGTTTCCACACTGTGTCGCTAATAGGCCATCCATAGCATCCTGTCATCTGCAGAGATAAAACTCTCTTGACAGATTCAATCTTGTTCCACAGCTATTTATCCAAAGTGCTGCTTTAAAGGCCATTTTCCTAGACCATCCCTTTGGCAATGTTATTACTTTTATGCAAGCCTCTGCTCATTTCCTTCCCTCTTTCACATCAGTAATAAGTTGTATATAGTTCCTAAGTTTCCACAGTTTACCCAAAAGTCACACCTCTTCTTCAATATCAAAAGATCAATTTTTACCTCTGTTGCAGCCCTGGGGATTTTATCAGCTCTAGTCAAGAGTTTGAAAGTGTTTTATGCCCTGTGGGTGGCTTTTAGCTCCACTGAAGTCTGTGGAATGAGGGGCCAGGATTTTATCTTATAAATAATTTCTGAAATCAGTGAAATTATTTGCTATATGTAAAGTTAAGCATGTGCCTCAGGCAAGGTCTACTTCAGAAATGGTTTGCTGGTATCATTATGCAATTACAACCCATCTTGGCACAACTGAAGCTGCTAATGCTATCACAGCCACAGCCTATAGCAATGACATTGTCTTTTGCTGGTATGATTTATATCAGTGTGTTGAATTAAAAAAAGGAAAAGTCAAACAATTATTTCAGCAAAAGCATTTCTCACAATTGAAATGCATTAGTTAAGGCAGCCACTAGCGTGGAAAAGCTCTAATAAACAAGAAAACAAACAAATCACAACAAAACTAATCCCAGAAACCTTTCTGACATAACCTTGTCTAAGATTTTTCTAGGACTGGGACACGGGGATGAAAAAAACAGCCAAATTATAAAATCTAATCCAAACATTAATGTGTATGATCCATATGTGTATGCAAATATACAGGGATCACTTTAAAAAATATGTAGTTTTTCTTGAAGAGTAGGTACTTCCACTGTTGAATTTGAAAAATTGACAGTCCGAGGAATAAAAAAACCAAAAACATTAGGTTTCAGTGTAGAATGTGATTTTTCACACTGTTGCAGAATTACATGTAAATGAGGACATTAAAAGATACATCTGGGATTAAAGGACTGCTTAGACATGACATCATTGTTTGGCTTCTCCAGAGACTATCTGGAAGAGTGATGATATCACTTAATGCTTATTGCCAGAATTACTCTTACAGATAGAGACAGCATCAGCGATGGTATATATGTAATGATGATCTAAAAGTGTCTAATCCATCAGTCAGACACTAACATTAGATCTCTACAATGCCAATGATACGAAAAGAAGCCACAGTGATTTTATAGTAATGTTAAAAGTCTTAAATACAAAATAGTGTTACTGACGGACCAAAAATACCAAACTTCATGCTCACACTAAAAGTTTAGCTCTGAGATGGTAAGTATGAAGGACTACTATGCTTTTTTCCATCATGTTATACTTATTTTACAGCACTGCATTGTTACTGATGGCATTAGAATTATGTTAGCATAAACTTTTATAACATACTAAAAGGATGGGAATATATTTCTTTTTCCTGGTTTAACTAAGATACCGTTGGCAGACATTTTTGCAGCTGCTTTTAAAAATCAGAGCTCCTGTTTAAAAGCACTTCCTCTGCCTACTAAAATCTTCAGTCTGCACATAAACCAGGGTAGCTGTTGAACTGGGAAGAAACATTTTGCAT
The DNA here is from genome assembly GCF_003945725.1 of Corapipo altera. NCBI lineage: Eukaryota > Metazoa > Chordata > Aves > Passeriformes > Pipridae > Corapipo > Corapipo altera. The sequence goes on along the minus strand of NW_020884885.1, from coordinate 16,077,094 downwards.
CGTTACATACACACCAGTAGTAAGGGCAGAGAAACTACAGAATGATGATTTCTCTGAAACCAAAAGCATTGCTGGTACACTCTTCCAAGGAGCAGAAATCTGAGGTTTCTGAATGTGAGACAATAATATAAGTAAATGTAGATCAGCATCTCCTAAGGAATGATAGCACATTCACAGCATTTTATGTTTTTTAATGAACATGGGACATGAGTGGCAAACTGTGTGTGTATTTCTATAGCACTGCTTTTTTGAGGGGCTTTGCGGTTACTTACAGTCTGATATTTATCTTATTGCTATAGAGAAGTTCTATTTAATGTTAAAGCTGTTTTGTTCTATTTTAATAGAAATTTTTATGTTCCTGAAAGGCTGGGAAATGCACATTTATGTTCACTTAATGCCTATCTGTTTCTTTACCTACATTAATGGAAAGTTATCTATTCTTCCACTCTTATTCCACAATTTATTGTAAATATTCAAGGCTTCAACAATTGCTATTCCCCTGTCAAAGTCCAATACATATGGAAGGAGGGTACTCTACTCCACAAAAGTCTAGGAATAACATTATACACTTTATGGGACAATCTTACATTGCAGAAATTCACAAAGCTTTACAAAACCCATGAAGTTCCACAGATCTGTTTATTAACATTTTAAGACAAAAGAAAGGAGTTACAAATGACTCGAGGGAACAAGCCCTAGCTCTCAGCTTCTCAAGCAATGGATCAGACCAGCTCCTAGAAATTATTAGCTCCATTTATTCTGCAAAGCCCAATGCTGCTGCACATTAGAAAACCAAGAGGGATTTGCATGGCCTTGTGGACCATACACATTTTTACGCCTCATGAAATTAAAGAACCTCCTTTATTTCACTGCAATTGCTTTATGTCTGCAGAAAAACCATATCACTGAACATGCCTATTCCTGGATTGGAAGTGCCCTAACAGCTGCAGACTGACACTCTTCCTCTAGAAGGCATGCTTAAGGCAGAAACCCCTTGAGACAAATAACCCAGCAGGGGCTACCTTGCCCCTATATAAATATGCACATCCCATTCAGCACAATGATCTTATTCCTTTCCTAACTTTCACCCACAGTCCACCAAGAATATCCTTTTATTGTGATGCTGAAAGTCATCCTCTGCCTCCTTTGCTCAGATCTCTCCTCTTAGGGTGGATATCAACAGTGCTCCTCTTCTTTATTCCCAAATCAAGCACCCTCCAGGCACATAACAGGAGGGAAATTTTGAAATATGTCCCAGGGGACATCACCAGCAAGGACAGCTTGACTAATCACAGTGATTAGACTAATGGGAGAAGATGATCTCATTGAAACAACAGAACATTTGTCACATCCTACCCACTAGGAAAGGCCTGCTTCCTATCCCCAGGGCTGCTGTTTAGCTGCAGTACAGAGCTTGTGCCCTGGCACTTCTGCCTGCAAGTGTTCCTGCAAGTTCCTTCCTTGGCAGAGAAAACAGAAGAACCCCCATGAGGCCTGGCTGCTGCAGGAAGGTGTCGAACACACATCTGCTCTGAAACTCCGTGGAAGACCCACTACAGCCTCAGCAGGATACAGTACAATGATAGTAAATAGAATTAAGCACATTTGCTTTCTTCTGCCACATGCTTGCCTGTACATTCCCTACATGTAGCTATCTTCCTGGCTCCTCTTGGGTGGCCATGCTGCTTTCAAATGTTTCTTCTGCTCCAGGCAGCTTAGCTTCTCCTTTTTCTGCCTGAGCTCAGCTTTGCAAAAAACCTTTCAAATATAAAGGCTTCCCAAAACATCTACTCCTCATTCACTTTCTTTCTGTCTTTTCCACCATTTCACTCCCATCCTAATTTCTTACTTTACTCTGCCTGGATCTCTGTGAATCTCTCTCTGACTTATCCCAGTTGCTCAGCATGTCATGGGTTAATCTCATGCTCACCTACTCCTTTGAAGTCAGACAATGGCTAAATGAAACATATGTGTCTGACATCTCCTAATGCCCTCTGGCACTTAAAATTAATAGGAGAAATGCATGTTTAGTATTGGCCAGCTCCCAAAAGGGAGCAAGGCAATTGTTTTCAAATCAAAACTGTTCGCTCCGATAAAGCTTCATCTCCTCATTCAGTTGTCTTTTTTCTGACTGATACGCTTTGTCCACATATAGGTCTCTCTCTCCTTATTTCCTTTACTAATCTCTACTTTTTGATGGTTTATCGTTTTCCCTGATAAAAAATGACTTATCCAGTGTGCCCCACTGGGTAGCTTCCCATTCCAATGCATGACACTGCTCACAGCTTCCACACGAGCCTGTCCTTTGATGCAAGTCTGAGACGTGCTTTCAGCACATCAATGCATTCACTGAGTCTCATCCTTTCCATTTCTATAATAAATGCAAGTGCAACAGCTACAGAAGGCTTCCCTTTACAGCTTTCCTTTGTAGTCTCACTTTAGTGGCATGCTAACTTTGCATGTTTACACTGTTTATTTTCTTCCAACACAGCATAAAGAGAGAAATTATACATTCCCAGAGGGGCTTTCTTTTGCTTATTACTTCCCTCTTTTAATGCATTTATTAGAGCTTCTGAATTAACAGTGGCAGATGCAGGCAAAGAAAGAAAATTTTAATTTTGCAAATTATAATGGATTACAATACATTAACACTACTGTAAAACCTACAAAGTGGAAGCACTCAAGGGATGTAGGAGCAATTAATGTAGTTAGTTTATTTACCTAAGTCTGGCACACTGTTAGGGCATTCAGAAGCAACTGAAATTCCGTTCACACAAGCAGAGCCATCAGGCTTCTTCAATATTGCACACAAATAGCCTGTTCAGGATTCAGGGGGACATCAGATGCTTCAGGCAAAGGAAAATATGAAAATGTAAATTGAAATAGCAACTTTAAAAACATCTTTAAAACTTTAAAAACAGATTGTCTCCATTAAAAGAGTGGGCAGGGATAAGATATTAGTAGGGTCATGGTATAAAGACAGTTCTCAGCTCTCAAGAGCTCCCTATTTCTGGTATTCTGAGAGATACTCGGTATAAATTACAAATAATCTCATTTATTATATGCTTTTATCATTCTAAAACAAGAATTTACAGGAAGAAATAAGCTAAGGTAGGCATAGATGTCCACCCAAGTTAACATATATATAACGTAAGTGTGTAATTTCAAGGAAAAAAAAAATACTTAGAACCAAAGCTCACAAACATTAGGGTTGGGAGAAATCAGCAAATGCCTCATTTAAATGCAATGGCAGTGTGTAACTCACACAGCTGCCTCCTGCACATCTGCAACACTCATGTCTTCATCACCCCTGAACTCTGCACTTTGAACAAAGTCACAGCTTGTGCATGGCAAACAAAAGGACTCAGCCCACTGAGTGTCCAGTTCTGCTTTAAGTAGCAATCACCATCTGAAAGACAAGGCAACTTTGTAACTCCAAAAATTAAGCTGTTCCAAACCACGAGATTCACATGCATGTGGAATTCATCGTGTCCAGATGAAAGCAACAACTAGGCTGAGAATTTAGTACCCTTAGTTGGAACTGGAATGGGTGCAACTAATGTCAAGTCAGACATAGGGCCTTGGTTGACAGCTGAAGGGATGAAGATGCCATCCCATACTATCAATGTACACCCTGGGAACTAATTTCTAACAAAACTCCAAAACTTCAGCTGGTAAAAATAAATTAGCAACAAGAATCAAGTCTCTCCCACACTGAAAAAGACAGCACAACTTCAGTTGTGACCAGAGAGATACATGTTGTAATGGATTTATTACGGAATTCTGTTGATCTGAGAAAATGGTAAAACTAAAGTCTGGCAAAATGGTCAAGTGAAACACTTGGATATCTCAAGAATGACAAGGTACAGTAGAAACTTCCAGCAGCTGCAGTCACTAGTAGTACTTTTTTCTAGGTGCAACTAGGCATAGAAACTCCAGCAGCAAGTAGACACTCCGGAATAAAACCAGGCAAAATTAGTCCTCCATGGCAATGTTCATCTTGAGCGTCGGACAAGAAGTCAAGAGGGGACACAGCCAGGACAGCTGACCCCAAGTGACCAAAGGGATATCCCATAGCCCATGGTGTCATGCTCAGCAATAGAAGCTCAGGGAAAAGAGGATGAAGGAGAGCTGTTTGCTGTTCCAGCATTTGCCTTCCCAAGTAAGGATTTTGCCTGCTGGTCTACGGGAAAGGGCTAAACATCTGCCCGCTGATGGGAAATAGATCCTGATTTCATTTTGCTTGCACACAGAGTTTTGCTTCACTCAGACTGATATTTTCTCACTTTTGTAGTTCCAGTTCTCTCCCCCATGCCACTGGGGGAGCAGCAGGCAGTAAGCAATTGGTCAGTGGGTATTTAGTTGCTGGTCGGAGTCAAATCCCCACATGCTGCCACTGTGTAATATATGTAATTGGACTTCAATGAACAGTATCAACTTAATTTACTGGATTTTCTCTTGTAATAAAACATCATGGGCACACACGATATATCCATTAATGTGCTCACTTTTTCCATCTGCTTTCCTTACTGTGAATGTTGCACCTGTTTTACTTCCTGCTATGAGGTGATGGTTTGTTTTAATACTATGAACCTGGTTCAAATTGATTGACTTTCATTGCTTGATGCTACACTGAAACTATAAAATCTCCTTTCTTTCTGTTTTAGTGCTTATACAGAGCTATCTGGAAATTACTTTATTTTTAAATCTCATTTATATTATCCTACTTTCTATTCAGAGGCTGTGCTGCATAGTTTGAGTTGAAACTACAAAAGAGAAAAGTCTCCAATTTTTCAGATTAATCAATAAAATGACAAGAAATATAAACATTTGTTTTAGGCAAAGGAATAAGGAAATCTTATTTACTTCCCAGTTTCACAGATCATATCACTACTCCTCATTACCCCAGAGGGAGTCTTCCCATTGGTCTTACACTTTCTGCTACTTTTCTAACCAGATACAATTTTCCCTTTGCCTTTTCAGAAGTGTCTTAAATGTATGATTTTCAGAAATAAGTACAGCAGTAATAGGTCTCTCTATTCTTCAAGTACAGTTTCAAACAGTTCAAGAAGTTCAACTTTCAAAAGTGCTACTTCCTTTCCCTTAGTAAACCCTGTCTCATTAAAAAGATTCAGGCAAAGTGCCGAAATAGCTACACTTTTTTTTTTTTTTTTTAAAATGTCATCTTTGAGGCCCTCAATGACATTTAAGTTTGTTATTTCCACAAAATATCTACCTCTAACTTTACATACTGCAGTATCTTCATAAATCTTATTCTAAGTGACTTTGGAAACCCATCATTAACATTTATAATTTATACAGCTCATTCAAAATTTTTATCCACTGAGAATGTTTTCATCATTTTTTAAGTGTCTTTGCAATGACTGACCCATGGCAGCCTGAGACTGAAATTTTATTTCCAACTAATATTCTTCTCTCATAAAAGGTGCCTGCAAATGTATCAGCCAAGTTGCTCACTAGAACTCAGCTCCTGTATCATAACAGGGTTTGACAAACAAGTTGAATTGAACTTCTATTTCAGTATTTTAATACCAAAATAAAAAAAAACCGAATTAATCAGATTTAATGGTAATTCTGTGAGCACTACCTTATACATAAGTATTAAACAGCTGGACCAGACATCCTACTGTAGTTATATAGCCAGTAAGATACTGACAAATGCTAAAAATTAAAGCAGCAAGGCCAGTTAGTAGAGTCAGCTAAATGTAACTTGCCATCCATTAATGGGTTTAAACTCCGTGAAGTCAGCGTGAGAGTCAGAAGTGACTCCAAAGAAATCACTGCACTATTGCTTACTGGCGTTATTTTTGTCACTTGCCTGTTCCTACATAAGCACCATCTCTTGGCTATGATGAAGTTCTGGCACATCCATTTGCAGTTTTCCCTGTTCTTGCCAATGCTCTGCCATCTCTGAATGGATGCTGAGGCACAATACAAGACTGAGATGATTTCATTCCTCTGTTGAATGTTCAGCTCTGCAATTCCGATAATGACACTGCTAAAGTGTTAAGCCAATTCCATGATATTCTATTAACCTAATGCAAGTTCTTTTAGTGACTTGATTCATACAAGCCATTCTTCCACTCTTGCTGAAGAACAGGGAAACTTCTTTGCAGGGAAGACAAATTTTGGGATGTTCATCATTTGTTGATGTAAGGGTGTCATGGTTTAACCCCAGCTGGCAACTACGTACCACACAGCTGCTTGTTCACTCCCACCTCTCCACTTTCCTGATGGAACGGGGAGGAGAATCAGTTAAAAAAAAAATCAGAACTTGTGGGTTGTGAGAAGAACAGTTTGATAATTGAAACAAACTAAGATATTATAATAATACTAATTTCAATAATAATAATTGTAATGGAAAGGAGAAAGAGAGGAATAAAGCCCAACAAACACAGGTGATGCACAACACAGTTGTGCATCCCACCACTGATCGATGCCCATGCCATCCCTCAGCAGCGATTGGTGTTTTCAGGCCAACACCCCCCAGTTTCTGTACTGAGTCTGATGTTCTGTGGTGTGGAACACCATAGCTGTCCTGGCCATGCTCCCTCCCAGCTCCTTGTGCACCTCCTCACCAGTAGAGCGGAGGAAATGAAAAGTCTTTGCTTTAGAGTGAGCAGTACTTAGCAACAACAAAAATATCAGAGTGTTATCAACAACTGTTCTCATACTAAATCCAAAATACAGCACTGTATCAGCTACTGGGAAGAAAGTAACTCTATCCTAGCCAAAACCAGGACAATGGGCAAAAAAACCATAAAAGTATTCAGCAGTATTTCTCTCAGCCATAATGTAAGAAGGGGCCGAGGGTTGAAAACATGCTCCGCAAAAGAGTTAATCATGCAAGGCACTTATGAGTGCCTTTGTCATCCTTCCTCAGTGTAAAGTATTCTTTCAGCTGCCCCTGTGTTGAAAGCTTTCAATACTGCGACAATTATTTTTTTTTTTAAGAGTAGAAGCAGGACAAAAAATTTCTGCAGGACATCAACAGATTTTGGATGAAATTGAAAGACATCCCTTGTAATAAGGAACAGAGAAGAGGTTTCCAGCAGACAGTTCAGTAACTAAGTTGATGCAAACAAAATAAATTTTCTCTGAAAATTCCCTCCTTATACATATTCTTAAGGTTTTACCATTCTCCCATAGGAGATGAGTTAAATCCTGCTGACTTCTGTGGAGGAAGGCCAAAGTTTGCAGCAGTTCAGAGAGCTGCACTTTGCTCCCTAGGAGTATGAAACTGTTATTCTCTTGAGAAAAGCGGCACACAAAAAGAGCAGAAGTCCTGGTTATTGTCCCATAACATTAAATACGGTAAAACCACAGTACAGTTATGTATTACACACTACAGAGCCTGACATTTTCATTGCTAATGTCACCTACAGTTTAAGACTTTTTTTCTCCATAAATCAAGCCGGATTTTTTTATCCCTTCAGAAAGAAGTCTAAAGGCTGTATTTCACAAAACAGTATCACAGTTGACACACACTAACCACATTCATATAACAAAAAAAGAGAAGACTCTTTGGTCCACAAGCAAAAAGTCAGTCCTGAGCCAGATGCATCTCCTCCCTCAGTAATAACTTTGTGTTTATTCTCCTCTTTTTTTTTTTTTACTTCTAGTATATTGCTAATTTAAAACAAACAAATAAACAAACACCTGAATAATTCTGAAAAACCTTATTTCATTCTGTTTTTTTCTTTAAAATAAATTAGGAAGCAAAACTGATGACAAGTTGAGGAATAGTTTCTTTTCCTCAAAGCAAGCAAAGAGTGATTAAGGTGTAATGACTCTCCAGCTCCCTGCTGAAACCATCTCTATTAGTTCTCCCATGTATCAATAACCCTGTGTTTACAAGACATGGAGGTGTTTTCATATTTCAGTCCAATTCTGGTAGATCGTTTCACAGCTCTTCCTTTACTTTTGTCATCGCACTAAAATCACTGGATTTTTAGCCAATTCCAAGACACACAGCAGAGCAAAAAAATAAATGAAAACTCTAGAAAATGGATACTAAAATAAATATTGACAGAGAAGGAAAGGGGAGAATATAGGGTTTTCTCAGAAACATTTGCTGAACATATAGGATTAAAATGGCTCAAAAGTGACTTTCCACCAAGAAACCTTGATCTCTCATGTCTCTGCTTTACACTCAGTTAGGACACAGGTCTGGACAGTTCACTGGGACCTCAAACGAGGAGGTTCACAGTGTGCTGGGTGAAGAACCTATGAGAGTATCAGTACCAAATGTCTTACTAAAATAAAAAAAAATTACATCCGCTGCTTTCACTTGATCCACTAGGTGGGTGACCTTACCATACAAAGAGATCAAATTAGTTAAACAGGGCTTTCCCTTTCTGAAACCATGTTGACTTTACCTGATGAGTGCATTATTCTTTAAATGCCTTTCAATAGTACCCAGTATAATTTTTTCCATAGTTTCTTCCAGGAACTTGAGGGTAGACTAACAGGTCTGTAGTTCCCTGGGTTTTCCCTCCTGCCCTCCTTGTAGATTGGAATAGCACTGGCTAGCTTCCAGTTAGCAGGGACCCACTCCCAGACTCCCAAGACCTTTGCTGGATAATTGAGAGGGATCCTGCCACAACATCTACTAGCTCCTTTAGAATTCCAAGATGAATCCCATCAGGTCCCATGGACTTTTAAACATTTAGTTGACACAGTTGGTCCCTTACAATATCAGTGTCTGTGAGCAGAAAGTCACTATTCCCACACTCGTGGTCCTCCAACTCAGGGGGTTGGGCAGTCCAAGGTCTATCAGTATTATTAAAGACTGAGGATGCCTCCACTTTTTCTTCATCCCTATTAGATCCAGAAATTTTTTCTAATTCCTATAGAATAACTCATCAGTGCTTATACCCTGGCTGAGCTATCAGTATTAGCTATTCTCTGTAACAACTTCTTTGTTTCCCATTCCCCTAATCCTTACACAGAAACGCCCAACCACATCATCACTAACTGGAATTGCACTAAACTGCAATCAAAACCCTCCCTTATGAATAATGCAACACCACCACCTTGCTTGCCCTGCCTATTCTTTTTGAGCAAAGTGCTTCCTTGTTTGGCAGAGGCTATGCAGACGGCTCAGATGTTCCCTGTTGATCCAGGAACAGAACATCCTTGTTCAAAATCATGCAGGCATCGAGGAAATCATAGCATTAGATTTCAATTACATTTACTCATTCTGTGAGTGCCTTAATCTGCTTGCAAAATGAGATACCTGATGCAAAGCCCTTCCCTAACTGGGTGTCCCTGGAAATCAGAAAAAAAAATGTACAATCCCTTTTTAAACCACTGCACATAATCCTTTTTCAGGAATTCTCCCACATGTCACAAATTACTAGCCCTTTCCCTCTTTCTCTCATTCTGTATTGTTAGCCCATTAACAACACAATGACTTTGTACCTCCTATATCCACATAAAAACTGCAATGAGCTGCCACACTCAAGAAGACGCGCAAGATGCTAAATAGTACAGCAAATTAAAGCCCATTATCAATGTCTAATCTCGACACTGAATTTGCTAGGGCGCAATGCCTATCAGAAGAATGATCAAAGTGGCAGCAGACAGGATTGGAGTCTTACTTTTTACATAGATATACTTCATGAAAGGTCTTTCTTTTATACCCATATTTTAAGTTCTGTTTCATTTTTCAGTGTCACCTGCACCCACAGCGATGCTGCATTTAAATTTCCAACTTGCAAGACAAGGCTTGAAAAACACCTTCCCCCATAGTGAGTAGGAGGTTTTTTCCTGCTGAAAACAGAGGAATGTATTAAAACCAAAACATAATCTAAACTTCCACTGAGCACTGCTTTTTTTCCCCATGGATTTGTCACATTTGTTTTGACTTTTAAATTAAAATATAATCTTGTAAAATGTCATTTTTAAAGCATTACTGGAATTTGAAATCACAGAATGAAAGAATCATTAAGGTTGGAAAAGACCTCCAAGACCACAAAGTCCAACTTTTGACCAAACACCATCCAGAGGGGACTCTTTGTCAGGAACTGTAGTGATAGGACAAGGAGTAATGGATACAAACTGAAGGAGGGGAAATTAAGGTTAGATATTAGGAAGAAATTTTTTACTGTGAGGGTGGTTAGACACTGGAACGGATTGCCCAGGGAAGCTGTGCATGCCCCATCCCTGGTAGTGTTCAAAGCCAGGCTGGATAAGGCCTTGAGCAACCTGGTCTAGTGGGAGGTGCCCTTGCCCAGCGCAGGCGGGGTTGTGACTTTAGGGTCCATTCCAACCCCCTTAACATTCTATGATTCTATGACTTTATGTCAATTAAACCACAGCACTAGGTACCACATCCAATTATTTCTTGAACACTTCCAGGAATGGTGACTCCACCCCTTTCCTGGGCAGCCCATGCCAATGCCTGATCATCCTTTCAGTGAAGAAATTTTTCCTGATGTCCCACCTGAACCTACCCTGGCATAGCTTTAGGCCATTTCCTCTTGTCCTGTTGCTAGTTGTTTGTGAGAAAAGGTGAATCCCCACCTTACTACAACCCCGTTTCAGATAGTTGTACATGTGGGGATGTCACTGGGGACAAAATCCCTAGGGAGTACGTGCTTTCTTGTCCTCAGTGTAACTATGCAGTGGCAAATATGGTTTTTCGTAGGTAAACCTCTCATTTTGTCGTAGAAATTTGGTCTTCGAGGAATGTGATAGGCAGAATTAGCACACCTGCATGATTTTTTTTTGAGGTAGATTGCAACTGTTTACTCAGCCACAGCTCATGTTTTGACTTACCATACTGCTTACACCGAGGCCTGGCACACGCTGGGAGCAGCATCTTATTGGGCCAAAGCGAGAGCAACAGGTTTGATGGAGGCAGGAAGAGAGAAGGGCCATTCTGCAGCTGTTCTTACCTGCAATGTGCACTATCACCTCCTGTAACTCTGCAGAGTACCTGCCTGGTAGTTTCTTCAAAATCTTCTGACAGAAACATTACAGACCCAGCTCCAAGCTGAGAAGTATAAAAAGGGTCAGCTTAACCAAAAAGCTTTTGACTCAGATTGAACACAGCAGTAGGACTGCTGAGGCTTTAAAGGCAAAACAAACAAACAAAAAAACCCCACCTGCTATCATGTTTGTAAGTTTCAACCACCATTTCTGCCTGGTTCACCAACTTAATCAACCTTTCCAAGCTTGCGGGTTTTTAATTCTAATACTAAAAGTACAACCTGAAGATTAGAAGAGAGAATAGTATATCTCAACGCATCATATCTTTCTCAACACTCATCACTTCTTCTTTTCTCACAAACTAAGCTGGAAATCCCCTCAAAAAGTATCAGCATTTGAACTGAAACATGCTGCAAAATACAGAATGTAGTTTTCCCATGGAAAGAGGAACGTGATCAGTTAGAATCCATTACTCTACATCTTCATGACATTTGTTTCAACATCTAGGTGTTAAGTCCTCCTTGTAGCAAAGTCACCTTTATGGATGCCATTATTTTACTTCAGGAGATAAAAACAACCTTGCCAAACAAAGGTTGCTCCTCTGCCTCATTCAAATACATGTATCTGACTTTTGGGCTTCACTGATGCTTCAAGCCTCAGAGAATCTGGTGTTCGCTTTGTTCAAAGTCAATGTCACGTGTCTGACAATTGGTAAATTGAGTCTCTCTTGTTTCCTGGGCAGGATTTCTCTCACTTGTTATCTTTCAGTGCCCTGAAAAAGACTGCTCTCAAAACTGAACTTGTCAAGTCAACCAGTTCACTTCTAAACAATCTCTAGAATGTGCTCCTTCCAAGTCAATGCATTTTCATTCATTCATTGATTTAGGGTACCTTGAGAATCAGTGCAATGAAAGAAAACACTGGCAGCCCATTCCCACAGATGATGGTAGCTCATATTGCAATAGAGTTGTGTAAGTATTTAGTATACATACACACATGCATTTAAACACACATCTATGACTATATGCCCATAAGTACCTGTGGCTCTCATTAGTACTTGCAGACCAGGTGCTACCAGATCTGAAATGAAATCAGAAAAGTAGATGAAGCATAACAAAGCATAACTCAGTGAGTTAACTGCATGGCATTTCTGTTGCCAAGCCAAGGATTTACAGCAGCTTCTACACCATCCAGAATACTGAGTACAACAGGATATGGGGCAAATGTAAGAGCTGGAATCTGCCAGTACTTTGTTATGCCTGATGGATTCTGTCACTATAGCCAAAAGCCTGCAGAGAAAGTTAAGTTAAAAAGCAAAATTAAAAGCATCCACACCCCACCTCAATACCTCCCCCACCATTATTCTCTCAGAAACATGAACTTCTAGAAAAGTATGACTTCTCCTTAACTCTAGTAAGAATTCTTATATTTTCAAGATACTGATTTGGGGGGAGGGCAAGAAAAGTAAGTAAAAATCTGCCCTTCAATTCTTCCTAGAACTGACAGAGCATTCAATCTGATTTGATAGGTATTCAAGCCTACAAGCATGTTCCTAAAGCTAAGAATCTGGTTTTGTGCTCTGTTAGGGAAGTACAAGTTTAAACAACAGTTCAAGGTTAAGAAATTGCATACACAGCTTCACTGAAGTCAAGATCTGAAGCCACAGGGATTTAAAATTGTCTAGAGACCAAGCAACACGATCTTAACTGAGCAGTTAGCTTGAGGACGGTACATGAGAGACTGACAAAACCTGTAGGAAGCTTTATTTACTCCTTCAGTGAGCCTAGCTATGCCCAAATGGCTCATCACATCAACAACTGTAGGTGGACAGGGATGAACAGGAGATGCACCCTGGGAGGAATCTAAACCCCACTCCAAGCAACAGGTAGGAATTAATACTATACACAGTACACATCAACTCTGCAGCTGTGTCCAAGGGGAAGAACTAATCAGCCAGAATATGCTATCTGGAACTGTATTTCCTTTCATATTCAGGGCTTTCCCAAGAGGAAGCTAATATGGACAGGAGCCCAGGATTTGCAAGGAAATGTAATGCAAAGCATCATTAACAATTAGCAAACGTAGTTTTCTTGCTAGTAAATTAGTTAAAACAGCAGAATACTTCCTTTTCATAGTCCCAGTTTGAGAGGTATTTCATATTGGGAAGGGTCTCAACTGGCTCAGCCATGTTCAAATTCAGGCTTCACCAGGCCTCCTGGAGACATTTATTGCAAAGCAGCTTTGTACTTGCTGCATTCCTCACAGCACTAGGAAATGCTGGAGATCTTCTCACTTGGAAAGCAATCCTTCTAAATTGGAAAGAAGGCACAACACCTTCCCATCATGCTGTCATATTGGATTTTGAACTCTTTTTGACACTAGATTGTGTCAAAAAGCAAATAAAAATAAAAATGCAAATTGACAGCTTCTGTGAAGCTTGAGAACTTTCCTTGAACTTAATTAATCTGGTTTAGAAACTATCCTATAACACCATCCGACATGCAGCAAAGAACAGAGGTTTTCAAAAGGAAAATGGCTGCTCCCAAAGGTGGCCTTTGCTCCTCTTTCTTACCAGCACAAAAGACTATTAAAAAAAAGAAATAATACATCCATGAACCATAAATGGTATGAGGGACCACTGTGCTCAAGGTTTCTAAGAAATGAACACTGTGTTTTCACAGTCTGCTTTTCTTTAGGGATAAAGATACATATATACACACACGTGCATAAATACAAATATATTACAAAAAGAGTATGTTGTCTTATACACGTTTTTGCACAATGTTTGCTTGACTGTAAATAAGGCTGTAAAGAATCTTGACTTTTTTCCAGATGCAATATTGAATTGGTTAAAAAATTGGTTTTATCACAATTAGCTCTATCACAGACTTCACATAGAAAAGGAAACAGAATACTTGGACTTCTCTCTGTTCAGAATGACTGATATTCATGGGTATGTTTTTCTGTATCCTTACCCTACTAAACGTATTTTGGCTAACATGCATCTAGAGATGCGCCCCTAAAGATTTTAAAGGAGTGGTTCAGCAGGAAGTGACAGCTTCATGGGCTGCTCTCTATGGATTACACATTACCTTTGCTGATTTCTTTGTCCACATGCACCAGGTGAGATGAAACAATCTACACACTCCTATGCACACTGTATCCCCTCTAACACACAGCATAAGAGAGCTCTCCCAAGCCTAGAAACTTCCAGCAGTGAAAGTCTTCCCTTCTATGACCTTTTCTGTGTCATGGAATGAAGGCATGGTATAAAGATAGCCAAAAGCTGAGACCCTCTGGTAAAGAATCTGGCCAGCCTTTTTCCCCTCCTTCAGCTTTGCTGGCAGTTTAACACTTCATGTTGGTCTTGGCAATAAATACTTCTAAAATTATAGAGTTTGCCCACTGTGATCAGATGATAAACATTATTAGTTATGTGTTTGCCAAGAGAGGGGGGAGAAGCAGTGACCAACCAACATATGTCTATGTCTGTGAGAACATTTCAATTTAAGTCCAAAGGTTTTCCAGATGTACACCAAGGGACGTGGCTAACATCTGTCATGACAATCTGTATTTTTCTGTCCCTTCACATCTGTATCAGAACTAGACAACAGCAAAATTACTCGTACTTAACAAGGCCTTGTTACTCAAAGCATTTTGCAACACTCTCTATACAGGTGGAAAGCTTCATAACATGCTTGCAGCCTATTTTCTATATTTAGGTTTGAATATTGCAACTTCTGCAGGAATACTACCAAAAAAAGAGGTCAGTAACTGCTAAGCAGAATTTCATTTGCTGTCATTTATCACATCAGACTGCTTATCAAAAAGCAATATGAAATCAAGCTTGTTGAAATTCATCCACATGACAAATGCCTATTTCCTGTCTCTGCTTCAATTTTATAGTGACATGTCTGCCCTTATTAGATTTAGTACCTCCTGAAGTCAAAAGAAAAAAATTCAAAATGGCAAAAAATATCTAAATCTGTGCCACAGACATGTCCAGAAATTCCAACTGAGGCCTGACTAAACTTCAAAAACCAGGATTACCCAAGTATCTTTCTCTTGTTCACTATCAAAATTTTAAAAAAATACTGTTATGTGACGCTCTCTCCAGTCCTTCAGAAAGTCTCTATGAAACTATAAAGCAATATATAAGCAATAGATAAAATCTGGCAAAACTAACTAAAAAAAAAATCTATAGCTCAAGACACTAGAAGCATTATTCAGTTGATTGAAGGAATTGCATAGATTTAGCTTTAAACTAAATTTGAAACAGCTCTGTAATAACAGAAAGACATGTTGAGACAGCCCATAAACAGGCCTTGCATCTTCCAAACCCATTACAAACAGAATCAGTGCACTTTTAGAAAAGTTAGGTTTAAATTAATAGGAGTTCAGTATGTCCTTGGACTATGAAAAGGACTTCCAGAATGTTAACTTTGTTTTATCATGCCACTGGCACAAGATCACTAGTTTATGAATTCATAATACAGAGTATATGACTCGCTCTTAGTCTACCTTTAGTGTCGTCATACTGATAACTCTTAAAACCATTTTCAGATGAGAGCAGCTTTCATAATTATGGTAGTCAGCATGAAGAGCAGGGGGTGGTGGGTAAATTAAAGTTTAGCTACCAGTCATATCAGGAGTTGGTATAAAATTGCAGCACTCTATTAAGGCTGTAGTTCCACATAATTACTTTTACTGACAGCACATCTGATTTAAGAGGGCTAACTAACTCTCCCTCCCAGCTCTGATCTACTGACAGCAGAGTCCACTGCCACCTTACTTAAGCTGATTCAGTTACTCTCAATGCCATGCTCTCAATAAGAGCTTTGAAATCCCGCTGCTAAAATAATGTAAACATAAATAAATGAAACTTTAATAAAGCTATGGTAACTTCCACCAGTTTCAAATCTGACTCTCTCTTGTTCATGAACTGTAACTATTTCTTGATTTCAGGAATGTGTTCATGTTTCTGTCATTTGTTTCTAAACAGTGACTGCAGGGAGACAGAGACATCTAAACAGACCATCACATTCATCAGCTGCTCACTGGGTGCAAAGTGTTGGAGTTTTTTTGGTCAGTGCTATAGTCTAATGTATGTATCATATTTTCCCCTTAGCATAAATGAAAGGTGAGGGCAAACTCAAATATTTGCAGGCAGATACTTTTAACCATTTCCTACCCAGCCAAACAGTCCTGGAATAGGGAGACCTTTTGAAGCAATCAGGTCCAAATAAGGATTAATTAATTTCTGTTGACCCCAGAAAAGGGAGCAATACCAAGCTCTCAGAGCTGACCTGAAGTCAAGATCTCCAGTGAGTGACTAAGTTCTCCAGTTTTCATCTGGTGTCAAAGCAACTCCTCTGAGAACTGGACATAGACATTTGGGCACAGCCAAGTCAGGTCAGCTCTTGGTCAAGTAAAAGATACTGATTCACCAGAACTGCAGGCAACAAACTGAAAGCAAACAGAACGTCAGGAACGTAATGAAGTTGTGGTCCAACACCAAAGAACGTGAGGCTCTTCATGAGCTCCATGCAGAGGGAAGACTTTTTTTGATGAAGAAGAAACTGTGCATACTGCCCAAGGGAAGGGGCAGGAGCCATGTGCTTGAGTAAGCCAAAGGTTATCCCTAGCTCTCGATTATTCAGCAGATACTTGCCTTTGGTATCTTCACTCATTTCTGTTGGAAATAGCTGACCTATCACATCAAATTTCTCTGAAGCTTCATCCAAACAATAATAAAACTGTAAGGTCCTTAAATAAATGATACCTTAGATAAATGTTTACCTGAGGTGAACAGCATTTATTTTTTTCAGTTTTAAATACTGCTACTGTGCACACAGTCTTGGTTGCAGCACAGTTGAGGCCTGCATCCTTTCTTTTTGGGAACCTTGGGCAGCTGTGGGAGCTGTTTTGGGGCTGAGGCTCTACCATTTGGCCTCCAGTTGAGCTACAGCATCAATCCTGGAGCAAGCTCACGCATTCAGCAGTTTGTGCCTTTAGATAAGCACAAATAATTCACAGGCCAGTGGGTGACTATGACAGATGGTAACCTCTGAGTGATGAAGGCCAAGTTCTCAGCTGAAGTGAACAGGGACTGCATGGTAGGGAAGCCAGTGGAGCAGGGAGCTCCAGCTTATCCAAAGTCATGGAGCAATTCCTGTGTATTAACAGCCACTCATTTTAATTTCATCAGGACCTAACAGCCTCTAACTGTATTTTTTCCTCTGTTTCCACTTCTTTTACTTCTGGTTTTCTCTCCCTCAGTACACTTCCCTTGCTTTTTTCCAGTCTTTTCCATTAGACACATCTCATCCCCTCACATATCACTTCATATGATGCACTGACAACCTCCTCTCATTTTCTGAGCCAAATATCCTTGTCTGACTTAAGAGATGTTTCCACATTTAAACTCCACTGTTATGAAAGAGATGGTGGCAAAGGGTGGGAGGTTTGTGGAGTCAGCACACAGATACACAGTGCAATGTTTCAATCTGTGATACGCTTTTTTAGATGAAGCATCGAGAAGATTGTTCTCTTCTGCTAATTTAAATAAAATGAAAGGGCACAATTCAGAACCTGACTCATTACCAGGGACAGTCTCTGAGCTTCTTTAAGCAAGCAGTGAGGTACGAAAGCTGTATCAGCTGTAATCACTGTAGGTCCTTAGAAATTGCTTAGAAATCAAAGTAGCTACTGCAGAATAAATACTTTCAAGTAGTTTCAGGAGTTCAATTTCTACACTCTTACTCTAGAACAAACATCCGCATAGTAGATTATACCTATATAATTAATTTAAAATACCGTATCCTAGGAAAAGTCCAGGAATAGACAGATCTCAGGATTTGGCTGATCACACAGTGAAAACTTTCCAATCAAATTCACTTTCCCTATAGCTTTGCTCATTTTGTTTCAACTTCATTTCAAGTCTTTACTGTCTACTGAGGTCACTTCCACTACAACCTATGATCTTACAGAAGAAACTAGAGAAGGAAAAGTATCCACTGCATTGAGGAGAAGGAGGGACAGGTGTAAGAATAGGGCTATAAAGAGAATACACAGCATTTCCCTCTCTAGTAATCAGCCATAACAACTTGCGGGTTGGAACCAGAGGGAGATCTCTCTTTACACCAAGCAAGGAGCTAATGAACAACGCTGTGACACAGTGTTACTGAACACCAAACAAGTAGAAGACAGGACATGTATCACTGAAGGGGTATGCTCCAGGATAATATTATTTTAATGTCTCTTTTTTCCAAGTTGAACAGCCAACAACACTATGAGCCTGATAGAAGGAGACAGGTTTGAAGCCTGTTTCCACTTTTTTTAAATAGATGAGAGTCTTTGAATTGAAAGGACTGTGGATCAGGACATCA